>NC_054551.1:6384282-6716642 GCF_017654505.1 Polyodon spathula
CAAGGAACTTGTCCCAAGCGAGGTGGACTTCAGGAGTGAATTCAGCGCCCAGAGAAGCAGACAGGGAAACCAGCAGGGTGTGAGCCAAAAGCTGAGAAAAAAGAAAGAGAAAATAAACCAGAATTATTTTATAGACTATGCCTAATTAAAAAAAACCCGTCCAGAATATATCGCATGCCTTACACAAATATATGGTGTAATATGTAGACTAAATATAGTTTTCCACTTGCAGTCACAACCAGAACCAACAACCATGATCAGTTGAATTAAATACTATATACAATAATGAATACTATATACAATAATGACTACGAAACAACATAATATTAATAATGTAACCATTACCTTGAAGTTGACTGGATCCACTCTGAGGTTGTAAGCGTGGAGCTCGCTGAGTTTGCAAAGGCTGGCGCTCACATTGTCAATGCTGTTGATGGCTTCACCAATTGCGCCTAGGACCTTGGCACCGTGAGCCTTGATCTGGGGAGAACAGGGGGAGAGATCCGCGAAGTGAGAAAAGTAGATCTTCGTCTGGGGAAAGACCACGATCAACCTGCAGGAGAAAAAGAAAAGAAAACCGTGAACATTATATACTATTTTTGTTTTATTCATACATAATTATATGTATGCAGTTCAATCAATACATACATAAATACAATACATTTGTCACTTAGACTACCAATTGATTACTATTCTATGAGTCCACTGATATTTAAACCCTTGCCTCATATTAATTTTGAACTTGTCATATCATTCATTCACATTATACCAATGATAAAACAATAGCAATAAATGCAAGAACAAATTAAATTTAGCCAATAGCGTCTATGCAATAGGCCGCATTTATTTGCGTACCCTTTTCCTTAAATATTTGCATACACATAAATAATGAAATAGATCGATATTAATTTAATTAACGAATTCATCAATCAATTAACTAAAACAAAGTATATACCTTCCCAGAGCATCACCGCCTATCTGAGCCGCCTTGGGGCCGATCTTGGTCCAGATTTTGACAATGAGTTCCTTGTCGTGTGCGGAGAGAGACATTGTTTTTGGTGATTGTCGTTTGTTGTGTTCAAGGTGGATGAAGCAATGCCCATGTACTTTCAGACTCGAGGGTCTCTCTTTAAAGAAAACGGGGCCCCAGAAATTTGGCACGAGTCCATTCCTATTGGCCTTTCCATTTACTCCCCACCCCAAAAAAGGAGGGGTTATGTCTTATCGCTTATCTCCTAGCAATACACTATTGTATGCTTGCATGTTTTTAAACAGTATTAATAATTGCAATATTTAAACCTGTATACCAATACAAAAGTCTTAGTTCACTTAAAGACTGGCTAAAATAAGAACTTGGGTATTGTAAACCTTCAAGTTTGATATGATTTAGATAAACTAAAAAGTATTTGCACTGGAAGTGACCCACACCAAACCATTAGAAATGAAACCATTGCGCCGATTAACCTATTTTTAATTACAGTACTTGCATATCAAGTTATGTGTATAGGACAAGTTGCAGGTGTGTCTGTGAATTATATAGCCAAGAAAATGTGTAAGTTTTTGTACAACAATGAAGGAAAAATTACCTAATGAAGACGGCCACAGCTTGAAGAAACTGTTTTTTTGTGCAACACTTTTGAAACTTAGAATGACTGAATAATAGGTTTACATCTGTTTTTTTTTTTGTTTGTTTGTTTATTTGTGTTTAATCATCCTCTTTCCCTGTACAACCGCGACTGCGTTTCACATATAATATAAGCTACAGAGACATGGGGTTGGGTGTGTGTAATTTTTTTAATTAATTAATTAATTAAGTTTTTTTTTTAAAAGGGAGGGAAATCATTTATGTTGTTACCACAAGCGGTAAATCATTACCAAGTTTTTTTTTTTTTTTTTTTTTTTTTTTAATGATAGCGCAATCAGTGGTAATGAATCGATGCCAAACTTTTTCATGCCTCTACGTCATATTTTGCAGTTATGCCAAATGCCTTTCCTGGTATCACAACACGGCGTGTTTAGTCAAATAATTACGCAAATGTTGCTTTTTTTTTTTTAAAATCACCTATGAAATATCTTAATGCGTGATACAACGATTATATCCTAATATTAATATATGATATATCTATATTATATAAAGATATATATATATATATATATATATATATATATATATATCTATATATATATATATATATATAAAGGGTAGAAGGTCTTTCAAGATGGCTACAGATCTCCCTGACTTGAAAGAATGCAAACGTGGGTGTTGACCTTGCCCAGAGCACGCACCCCACCCCTCAAATCGGCCAAGTTAAAGTAATGGACAAATGCAACGATAACGTGTGTCAATGATAAAAGAGTTACACGCTGAATAGCATTTCTGATATCCCGCTGCATAACAAAATATATTTTTAAACTTTCAAAATCCCCAATGTTTGCGTTTAAATGACACAAACAGCAACGTGTGGTCTACAAGTCTTTATGACGGTGCAATTCTTTACAACTTTTAATGTTATCAACCCACTTTCATAAAATATGACAAAAATAATTAACGAAAAGATCCTCAAATACTAAAATTGCTCGCTTTCTGGGGATCTCTTTTTTGAAATAGAGTCTCGATATGGTATTCTGTCAATATATTAATGAAATGATTTGTATCCATCAAGTGCAAACTAATATTTAGTGCGACTGCGCCGTGCAGTTAGGTCATTGTGTGTGTGTGTGTGTGTGTGTGTGTGTGTGTGTGTGTGTGTGTGTGTGTGTGTGTGTGTTTTATTTTTTTAATTAAGAAAATAGCCAGTTAGGATTGTCTGTTAACACACCGGTATTTAATTTGGTACATTCCCAGTATGTCTTACTTGTTGCCTATGTATTTCTTTCTACAGAACATAACCCCACTGTCACCTAAATCAATAAGTCACTGTAATCAGGATAAACATTTCGGTTCACCTATAAGGAAAAACGTACATGGATTGCGTTTTTCCTGGTAAGACCATTTAAAATATTTCAACTTTTATGAAGGCATATCAATGTATATTTCTAGTGTCGCCAGTTTTTGTTTGTCTCCTGGCACTAAAACAACGCCATGTGTATAATATTTAATAAAGAACCCCCATGTGGTTTATACTAGACAGCCTCCCTTTCTGAGGAAATAACTGAATCTCAAGCAAACGATTTGTGTGCATCCATCATCATTAACAGCTTAATCGTTTACAGGATGGCGGTGAGCCGGAGCCTAACCGAGCAGACACGGGGCGCAAGGCGGGACTACACCGGGACGCCAGTCCATTGCAGGGAAATCTAGATTGACCATTCAACCTGAACAGCATGTCTTTGGAGGAAACCGGAGTACCCGGAAAAAAATCCTACTTAAAACACACATACAGACACAGACCCCTAGGCCGGAATCGAACGAAGGACGCTGACGTTGGGAGGTAGCAGCGGTAAGCACTATCCCACTGAGCCGCCCTAAATGTTTTGTATTATCCTATACACACATTTGCATCATAAAATAGAATGAAATTGCTCGATGTGACGTTAAATCTCACACCGCTTTGTAGCTTTCCATATCTACTTAACGAAAAACTGACACCAATTAAAAAATGTGATATGAAAAACTCTAATACTATTATGGCTCCGGTAGACTTTTGCTATATTGTACTTTCTTTGATTACATGATGTTAAATAAATTATCTTAATTATGCTCACATAGTTATTTTTCTTAATTATGTCTAAATCCTAATATTCTTGGTGATGCAAAACTTTTGACCATAGCGGTAGGTCTAGTCTGAGAGAAGACAACCAAAATCCTGCGTGGGAAAAGCCTGTGAAAGCAATACGTTGTAGCATCTTCATATAATTGGATATGAAGTTGAAGTGCCAGGAATGTGTACTGTGGATATATATATATATATATATATATATATATATAATATATATATATATATATATATATATACTATATATATCTATATATATATATATATATATATATATATATATATATATATATATATATATATATATATATATATATATATATATATATATATATATATATATATATATATATATATACACAACCAACAATACCACTGGATTCGAAATGACACCAAGATTAATATAATATACGGGGTAATTTAAATCCATAAGACATTCTATAAGATTGTGAAATCATGAAAAGATATAGGCTGCTTCGGAATGAAATACTGATTTCTCTTGAGCTGTTGAAAAATGACCTAAAAAGAAACAAACACATACTGCGCCGTGAGTCTGAAGAAGATGTAGCAGAGTTGGATGTGAATGTTGATCATGGAAGATATTTCAATGCTGACAGAAATGTGCGTCACAATCCAAAACACCTTCTCAACTGTTAAAAGAAAAGACGAAATAAACACCATTATAAACTGAGATCTGCATTTATCTCTCTCTCTCTCTCTCTCTCTCTCTCTCTCTCTCTCTCTCTCTCTATATATATATATATATATATATATATATATATATATATATATATATATATGTTTTAAAAATTTGTATACGTGACGTATGACATAACGTGTATGTGCATACAGAAATGTTCCAAGTGACTCTACAGCAGCGTTGATCAACATAGTGGGATCACCCTATTTGGATAAAAGTGAAACTAAACTATTTTCAACACGACGATTTATTATTATAATTAATGATAATAATACATTATATTATATTATTATATAATATTATAATATTATAATAATAATAATAATAATAATAATAATAATAATAATAATAATAATAATAATAATAATAATAATACTTCTGCAAGCTTTGTGAGTCTAACTTTATGCAATCTGCTTGCCTTTAAACAGAAATTAATTGATTGTAAATAAGTTCATAAATAAAACAATAAGGTCGTGTGCAAATGTTTTGCTTTATTGTTGAGGGTTTCTGAAATATATTTTGAGTAGTGAACATGTATATGGTTTATTGTTTATCGGGAACGCTGAGTGCTGGTGTTGCTTGGATATGGGACCACTGGGGTTTGATTTGAAACCTAAATAAAGATAAAAGTGGTACAGGGCAGAACAGAATAGGCTAGTTCATGTATTTACTTTAACTGTCTTTAACCCATAGCCACAATGCCACCCACATCCACACCCCCTCACACCTTGTCCTTGTGCCAAGGAGTTTGGCACGATGAATGGAATCGAAATACTTGGTCACGAGAAGTACGTCCCCGTCCATCATCATGCCATCATACCATCATTCCATCATCATAAACACGCTGTTTGCCTTAGTGTGCGTTTTTCTTCTCTTCACAGAAACGTACACTTCTTTGCACCACATATACTTCTTTCAAATGTGCCCTTAATTGGTAATTTCACGGATCCACACGATGCAGTACACGATCACTAATTAAGTTGGAGTTTCACGTGGAGTGTTGGTAAACACACATGAAGATCGGCTATAAACAGCTGCGGTGGATCGTGTGATTAATCTTGAAACAGCTCACTCCTTCCCTATCGGGAAACGAGCCCCTGGAACTGAAATGACTTCGTCCTTGTTTTATTGTCTCACGGCGCCAGACCGATTGGTCAGTTCGATTCCACTATCTTATCTGGCATTGCTTGCACTTTCTGGACGGTCCCAACCGTTTGTAAAGATGACAATGCAGTTAGTGGAACTGGGAGTATCAGTATAGGTCAATGACGCCTTGGTCTATTCTTGTTTTAGTCTATAAATTAATTATAGTAAAACATAATGTTACAAGCGCTGACAACCAGTAGGAATAACCCTTTGAACTTGGAAATTAGATACAGTTCCAGTAACAGTTAATAATTTCAATGCACCAAGATAAACAAAGAAGTAACCTCATGATTATCCACATATTGTATGCTTGCTCAGAGCTGGGGCCACCTGCAATTGTTACCGGGCAGACTTGATTGATCGAGAGAATTTCAGCACCAGCAACAGTGACAGCATGCTTAAGAGAGCTGTCTGCCTCTCTCCCATTCTGATCGGCAGTGTGCGCCATGTTTCCAATACTTCCATCAGTCACCATACTATGGCAATAGATGCCTATAAATCAAGTACAATGCCAGGCTGGCTTTGACAAGTGCACTTAACAGTTTGTATAGCATGACGGTATATACAGTGCTTCTGATGTGCCCGTGTTCAACCTGGATGTGGTAATGGTTTTTAAGAACTTTGATACATATTGTAGCCTATATATGCTGTTAAGTAATGGATAAACTGAATTATGGTGTAAACGTGTAGTTGAGAAATGGAAGACCAGTAGATAAATATTTTACATTAGTAAAAATATAAATACCTGAAAGAACCAAAGTATTTTTTTTTTTTTTTTTTTTGACATCACTTACAGTGCAGTATGGGTTAGATTCACAAATGCATTTTCTCCAAATAGTCATTTGCACATTTATGGTCTAAAAGGAAAACAAGAAGGGTTGGGCCATGTGTTTATAAGAGTTTAGCCTATACCACCACAGCATGTAACCTTGTGAATAAGGCCAAGGCTTTAAAACATTTTCCAGCCTCTCATTTTGTAGCAAAACACTCTCAATAAATAGACTGACTTGTTTTGCTTTTGGTCTTTGTTTTTGGGAATTTATTTTGCCTTTATTGTGACACACACACACACACACACACACACACACACACACACACACACACACACACACACACACACACACACACACACACACACACACACACACACACACACACACACACACACACACACACACACACACACACACACACACACACACACACACACACACACAAACACACACACACACACACACACACACACACACACACACACACACACACACACACACAAACACACACACACACACACACACACACACACACACACACACACACACACACACACACACACACACACACACACACACACACACACACACACACACACACACACACACACACACACACACACACACACACACACACACACACACACACACACACACACACACACACACACACACACACACACACACACACACACACACACACACACACACACACACACACACACACACACACACACACACACACACACACACACACACACACACACAAACACACACACACACACACACACACACACACACACACACACACACACACACACACACACACACACACACACACACAGACACACACACACACATATTTTAGCTAGAACTTACATAGAAGACTAGAATGTGAGAGTAATGGTGGGGTCTTATTTGCTGAAATATGGGAAAATAAACTTATAGAATATGGTATCAAGAAAAAATCAAAAACTGGTTTATGATGATGTGTCTTTCATACCATGACAATTGTCATATGATAAGGAAAAAAATGAAACAAATGTACTAAATTATTAATTTTTATTTCAAAATGAGGTAACATTTATGATTCAGAGTACATGAATAGCATTTTTCATTTTCAGCACGTTTACAAGTTTTGTGCACAGAGAGAACCACATAGCATTCTAACAGCACTGTGAAGACCAAGGGAAGGAGCAGGCCCCTGACATGTTCCCAGTCCTGTTCTTCTGAAGTTCTCTGGGTATCTACCGATATTTATGTGACAGAATGGCAGCCACACTGGCCAAGAACTTGTCGAAGGCAAGATGGGCTTCGGAAGTGAATTCAGAAGGCAGGTGGACTGCCAAGACGACCAGGATGCAGTGAGACAACAGCTGTGGAAACAGGGAAAACAGAAACACTCAGCTTTAGATCCCAATCATTGAAATGAATCATTATGTGTAGCGGTAATCTAAATTGGTGTGTGTGTGTGTGTGTGTGTGTGTGTGTGTGTGTGTGTGTGTTTAAAGCAATGCAGCTCGTGATGGTTTGATGAGAATAATACACTATAGTGTTGTCAAATGGGTTTAATCCAAAAAGGTATCCTGAAGCATATATGGGAATAAACTACTTGCAGGACCTAGCCCTTAGCACAGTCTGTGTAAATGCCAGCTTACCTTGAAGTTGACAGGATCCACCATAAGGTTGTAGGCGTGCAGGTCGCTGAGGCTGCTCAAGGCTTTCACCATGTTGTCCACGTCCCCTGCAGCTGAACCGATGGCCTTCATCACCTTGCCACCGTGAACGCGGATTGAAGCAGAGCCAGGGCTGGTGTTCATGTGCTTGAAGTAGATTTTGGTCTGAGGGAAGACAGCAAAGAGCCTGCATGGAATAAAAAGTATCATATTATTAACAAAGGATACATTGTGAAATCTTTATAGTTTAGGACAAGCCCCTCTCTCAAAAAAAGCTAAAAAAATAAAAATAAAAATAAATAATACAACACTGAAAAGTTCTATTTACATGCATGCAATTATGGACCCATGAAAATAAATCAAAATATATATTTTAAACAATATAGACTATTGTATCAGAAACTGTATACATATAAACATGCTCTAGCATTATATTTTAATCATGGCAGCGCCATCCTTATAGCGGCCAGATATCAAATCAAACAGCTACTGTGATAACATTTGTATTTATTTTTTGGTATATCATGCATTTTTAGCCATCATTTTTAGCACATACGTGGTTATAATAGATTTTGTGAGCTGCTATAAGAATAGAGGCACCAAAATCTAAACCTTGGGCTAGTTTAATATAGGGAGCTGTAAACACACTCCAATGTAAACAGATGCAACGTTACTTGGCATGTCATGTTTATTTTTACCTCTCCAAAGCCTCACCACCCCATTCCTCGGTATGGGGCGCGACCTTCTCCCAGATGGAGGCGATGAGAGCCTTCTCGGTAGCAGAGTACATGGTTGCAGTGAGGAGCTTTTGAGTTCTTGATCAGGAAATGAAATGACCATGTCCTTGCTTCAGTGTCTTAAGGCTTTTATAGAGCCTACTGAGGCCAGGCTGCTGACAGGAAGCGAGTCCTATTGGTCACTCTTTGTGACCACCCAGTAAACCTCAAAGGGATCGGCCTTTCACATCTGACACACCTAGATCTTTCTGGACACTTCTTTCCAATTTGAGCAATGACAACGCAATTTCAGTGGCACTGGGAATGTAATGGGATCTTCATTTAACAAATGCAACATAGTAAATTCACACAGTCATTTTGCAGTTTGCAGTCTCCCTTGATTCTACTATTAATTTCTGATGTACACCATTGTGCAAACCTGTTGTTTGTTTTGTTTTTCTTACAGTGTATTGTTTACATATGGTTTCCTTGCTCTCACTTTTCTTTAGTAGCCATGCTTTTACCATGGCATTCTACAGTAAATATAAGGGTCTCGCCTGTAAGGTATATAATAGGCTATTAGTCTTTTAAGTATTTTTTTTTCTCTGTTTCAGATTAATCACTTAACTTTCTATCATTGTATTGAATCATTGTGATATTATATTTGACATGTTGACTGAGTTATGATCCAAATAAGATCACAGTGTTTTTTTCTTTGTTTGTTTTCCAGAGACTTGTAATTCTCAAACAGAAGTGCATTTATTTATATAAATTACCAGACAGACATACGACCTCAAAAAAAAAAAAAAATAAATAAAAAAATACAAGTAAGCATTTTCACATTTCTAAAAATAGACCAGAACAGTGGTTACATTGTATTTTCCAATTAAATTGGAATGGTATTAAAAAGAACCAGGGTCTGTAGAAACCGCTTTGAAGTGTGAATTATATTCATTAATTACTAATGTTGAAGTCTCGGCCTTCAATAAAACTTACAATTACGGTCCACTTGTCAAGCGGAACCTTTATTTAACCAGTAGCCGCGCGCTGGTGGGTTTTATGTATATGTGACACACGAAGATATGCGTTCTGACAGGCTGAAACTGAAAATATGAGTCACGCATGAAGACTGTAAATAATATAAACGAACACAAAACAAAATATTATGTTTTAAATATATCTACTGCGTTAGAGCGAATGCGTTTAGATATGTCCAGTATTGGACGTTTTCAGTACCTGGAAAACGTATACTGCGTTTGTAAATAAAAGCTGTTCCATCTATTAGTTTCAACTTTCTACTATATATTATGATGTCATTTTTATTTAACATATTTTGACCAAGTTTCTTTTACTAAAAAATATCAATTGTATATTTTAACCGATCCATTTAGATGATTGCTGGCGATGAAAACGAATGCCTTGTTTTTAAATACAGTGCAAGTTTGACTTTATTTACTAACTGTTGTTATACCTGTTTGTGTATAGAATTGCTGTACCTAGAATGGACAAGGGGGGCTGTTGTTGTGTCCGTGCTCGATACTGATAAAGCAAGTCTTGTTTTAATGATCAACTACAGTAAAAGACATACTTTCTTGCTTAGAAATAGAATAATATGTACATGCAGATTGAAGGCAAACTCCCTAAAATGGGTGCGAAAACCAGTCCAGTTAGTGTCATACTGGTGAGCTCTGGTAGCAGGGGGAATAAACTGCTTTTTAGGTACCCCTTTCAACGAATACCCGAGAACCAATCTTCTCAAACAAGTAAGTAAACGAACAGTTCGTATTTTGGGCTGGGTTTCTACTGTACTGTGTCTCTGTCGTACTCTCAGGATTGGTCTCAGACGTTAGTTTAGATGGAAAGCTGAAATGCCATTTCGTTTTTTCTGTTACCCGGGTAAAAGTAGTATCAGGAGTACTATCTGGCTGAACCAAGAAGTTCCCAGGCTGAATTATATTTGTTGTTTGATGTCGTTTACTATTCAAAAAACACATTAAACACGTACTTAGTACAGAGTAATCTGTTTGTAATACTGCAAGGCACATCACTATACAACCCTTTCATATTGTCACAATACACTAAGGTAAACAAAAGTACTAAAAGAACTGCATGAAAAATGTCTTGTTCTTTGTCTTTCATTCTTATTTCCCAAGCTAAACTCAGGAGTCCATATGCATTGAACACTGCAGGGGACACCACAGAAGACCCAGATGGGGATTCAAGGTACTGCATTTGTCTTTTACTAGCCAGACCTCTGTCTCAATACTGCCTTCATCTGTACTCAAGACAGCCCCATTTAGGTGCCATGGTTGGTGGTGTGCACACATGTACAGTTGTGTAAGGAAACACTGCAGTTCCTGATCTTAACACATGTTTGACAATACAGTAGCATATTGTGTTTACATTCCAGCATCAAAGCCAGCATTTTCATATGCAAATCAGGTATTTATTTTTGTGTATAAAATGGGGTCTAGCTTTCTCCATACAAAAATACTTCTCCTTCCCAAGTCTAACCAGGATAGCTGGCAAATGTACAATGCTCTTGCTGTGGGCAGTACTGGCCCCTCAGTTCCAGTCTGCTTTTATGCAAAGCAAGTGTAATTGGAAATTGATTTGGCAAATATCAGTATCTCTTTACTGTGCCCCTTTTAAAAGAAAAATGTACATGTCCGTGCTCATAGGTCTTTGAATTAAGGTTCACCTCCAGGGTATAAATGATTTGTACATTTCTGATAGTCTTTAACAATACATTTCCATTTAATTGATAGCTAGGACAAAACAAGGAAATCAATTAAATGTAATACTGTCTTTTTAACTTTGGGAATTAAACCGCTTAAAACTCTTTTGTTGAGCTGTGTGTTACCACCGTGGCATGGAGATCACTTTAAAACTAGACTGTAATTGACATTGTTTGGGATTTTGTACTTTTGCAGAGATGAGCATGTTAGAAGTATTTTTAATTGTCAATTATGCATACTGCTGTTTACATTTCTGCATGTTTTTACTTAGTTTGACATGGTGTGTACAGCATTCTGTATCTCTTTACTATAAATAATTCCTTATTTCTGCAGTGTATGTATTCTATAGATACAGTATATAGCATACGTCTTGCAGCTGTAAACACTTTTTTGATATCTCTTGTAAGTTACATTACAGTTCCAGCGCCCCTTGGATATTTTTCACACCCTGGTAGGAGTTTCTTGTAAAATCTTATCAGGATAACAAGAACACCATGGGCTGTATTTTCTACTGTGTGCACATTTCAGAGCTGTAAGACTGACAGTATTCTTACACAAATAATGCATGTTTGTTCAAGTTTGAGACACAAGATCTCTCAGGATTTTCTCAAGCTACTAAAGTACCCATTAACACTATCCTACATGTGCAAACTTTATATACAAAATATTGAAAAGAAATATGGAATCTAGTACACACTTTTGTTTTGTGTTTGGTTTTTTTTTGTTTATTTTTTTGCTGCTGTGGGTTAGAGTTACAAGTAAGTGCTTAAGATATATGCAAACGTTATCTTTGCATATATTTGACATGTTCTTTTGGAGTGGCTTATGTGTTTTAACAAAAATACTGTCTTCGTTAAGAGTGACTTTAAAAATAAAGTGTGATTTGAATAGCCCCCATGCAAAAGTGACTCATTGATGACTAATATAAGGTTACCATTCAGAGTTATCCCCTGGTATTCAGGAGAGACTTGGTGGACACCAATCTGAAAACATACGATAATAATGATTAAAAAATATTGAAATTGGCAAATGTAATAAAATAAAACCAGTCATATTAGAAATATGGAAATGTAGACATGTAGTTTTAATTGCCCACTGAACTCCACTGTCTCCCAGACTTCCCCCTGAATTTGTCAGCCCGTTTAAAAAGGAAAGAAAAGTCACTCCTGTTTTTATTGCTAATCTTCTTTTTGTTTTTAATCTTCTTACTAAGTTGGGTTCATATGTTTGCTGCATTTTTTTGTTCTTTTGCTTTTTTTGTTTTGTTTTATGGCCATGTTCCCATTTCAGAGAGCAAAATCCTCTAACTGATGAACAGTTGGTAGCCGGGTAAGAAAAAAAACAACAACCTTATAACAACTCCTTCTGTGTCTAGAATTCTGCTTCCCCTTTCTCTACTTCCTGTCGTTGTTAATTTATATATAGATATATGTGTACTATTTATAATATCTATATGTATCTATATGTGTGTGTGTGTGTGTGTATTCTTTTTTAATTATATTTTATAAATATCAGATTGTTAGTAGCTGATAACAGCAGAGTTAATTTAGCTCTGATCACATCCAATAAAAAGACCAGAGTGACTTTTGAATTAAATTACCCAAAGGGAGAAATCTGTCTTTATTTTTACAATCTAAATCATTCATTAGTCAGACTTGCCATTTGAATTGAGTGGTTGGGATTGGAAGGGTTTCATTGAAATACATAACTAAGAGTAAAAGGTTCAGTTTTTCCTATGCAGTAGTAGCTGACTCCAGGCTTTGGGAGCATGTACAGCTCTTTTAGTTACTAATGAAACATTTCCAGATGGTCAATACGGGGATTTGATTTCCTAAAGAAAACTATGTGAACTAATTTGCCACCTATCTAGAACAGCATTTCCACAGCGGAACCTGTCACAAATGAGTTAATAGCTAATGCCACCCTAATGCCATGCACTAGTCCAATATGGACTCCAGCATCTATGGTGTAAAGTAATACCAGTAATAGTAAATTTGCTTGAATACCATTTAAATAAAGAAATGCCATATCAAATAAGACCGCTTCAATACAACTAGTTGGATTGCAAGTTTCTCTTTTAAATATGGGTGATCTAACACTTTAGAAGGTACAGTACAGTTAGCCACTGGCTTTTAAAAATCTTAGTAAGGTTTTTGTGTAATAATTCTTATAATTTTCTCTCTTTTTTTTTTTATAGCATGAGCTATACAGAGCAGCATGCACCACTCACCTTCTCTTTTGTGCACACTTGCCTATCTGATAATGTTACATACTGTATATATTTTATACATGAATGTTCATTTAAATGTTTCCATAATCATTACAAAATATATAATTCCTCTACAGTCCTATAACTAATCAAAGTTTACATTCTTTTCGGATGTTGATCATCACTGATTTGCACATTGAACCAGAATGTATGCGTGCTGTTGTTCCCCCTACTTTGATATTGCCGGCGTTTGCTTGTTCTTCTTCTTCTTCGAAAGGTTTTCCGATGTCATCCTCGCCACAATCCTGGCAACAAAGTCTGACATGTGCGGGAAGAAGTTTGAGCTGAAGATCGACAACGTGCGGTTCGTCGGGCACCCAACCCTACTGCAGCATGCTCATGGGATTCAGGTAAAAGCATGCCAATTTGAATGGGTTTAGAAAAAGTGGACCGTGGTTACCTACATTTGTGTGAATCTAAAAACCAGTATGTCAGTTTTCATATAGATTTAAAAAAAATGTATAATCTATTTCAACAAAAATGTATTAAAAAAAACTCTATTTTATGTGTTTGAATTTAGTTCTACAGTGGCTCAATATGCTGAGTCACAGAACCAGTAGATTAAGCAGAGTAGCTCTCTTCCTCCACCTTGTGGTGGTTTTTCTTTTGTTTACGCATAGGAGGAAGTTTGACATGCCTGTTCGTGTGAAACGAGACTTCTGTTTAGGTGAAATGCCACTGCTTGTGACTGGAGGATATCTATGTCTGGACTGTGACAATGTGCCTGCAGAAGCTACCTGCATGCTTGATTAAGTTTTCCGTTCAGACAATTGCATGATATGAACCTTGTGTAATAAACATAATCAATAAACCTTCTGCAATGTCTATGATGCATTTCTTATTTTGAAAGAACTTCTAAAATTATAGCAGAAGTATATATAGCATGTAAACGTTTGAATATTCCTCTTAATTCACATTTTATCCATGTCCCTCCTTAATTTCTGATTGAATTAACAATTAAGTTTAGCAGCTGCCTGTAATTCATAAGTGCACTACCAAGTTTAACCCTCTGAGAACTACAATAATACCACTTAAGTACCGACTGGTCAGCTATATGATTCTATGTATTTCTTTCTTTAGATATCGAAAACAGACCCATCACCAAAGAGGGAGATGCCTACGATGATCCTCTTCAGTGTTGTTTTTGCATTAAGGGTATGAAAAGTGTATGTGTGTATATATGTGTATATATGTGTGTATATATATATATATATATACTGTATACGTGTGTGTGTGTGTGTGTGTGTAATATATATATATATTATATATATATATATATATATATATATATATATATATATAATTTTCTAAATTTAAATCAGACTGTATTTCAGCAGAGAAAGCCTGTGTGTACTGCATGCTTAGTTTTTAGAAAACTATCAACGTCAAACTGGTAAGACAAATACAAAATAAACAAGGGTTTAAATGCACTGTAACAAACACACAAAAGTGTGAATCCTTTATAAAGAATGCTTATCTTTTAGGCTAGGTTCAGTGTTTTTATATGTGTTTAAATCCTGTAATGTGTTTCTTTTCTTCCATATTAAAAAAAGCATGCTCATATTTTAGTTTTCCAATTTTTGATGGTTAACCAGGACCAAGGTGTTCAGATGTTTCATTGATGTGTTTGCAGCAATTGCCTAAATACATCATTGTATTTGCACTTTACATTTTAACCACATCTAGATAGTGCAAGGTGTTTAAAGAGTTTGATAAATAATAGACAATTAGTTGAAAGATGTTTCACTGGATTCAGGTAGGCATGTGCGTAACTCTTAGTCAGGTTAAGTACCCAACAAACCAGCTTTCTGAATACTACCCATTATATTTTAACAATACCTTAGCAGCTATTTACAATGTATATTGTGTGTTAAAAGAATATATTTTACTAGCTTTTATAAGAAGCCAAAATACTTCCAGGCGAAATACTGAAAAGCCTTGAATTAATTTAAAAGTAGGTAGATAATTACAGTAGTACTTAATAACAAGAATATAAGCAGAGTGTTATTTATTTATTTTTTTTAAAGAGCTGGTAAACAGTTATTTGAATTGTGATTTTTTTTTTTTTTTTTTTTTTTTTTAAAACTAATACATTCATTTTACAAATGGCTTAACTTTAATTTCTAGTCAGCAGAGTTCACAGGTTTAGTTATTGCTGTTTCATGGTTTGGGAGGTGAAATGCTCTGCATGTTTTTGATAAAGGATAAGTTTGCCGATCTCTCCCTTGCACCAGGCGAGGTAATCAATATGTAACAAGTTCCCCACCTGAATCTCTGGCCATATTTCATGACTCGGCAGAAAAGGCATGCTGTGAAAGTGCTGAGTCAAGGTTTGTACAGTCAGATCTGCTCAGGCCTCTATCTGCTGTGCTGTGGAAAGAGATATGTTTGGGAGGGGAGCATAACAGGCTGGTTTTATCTGTCTGTCACGTTCACTACTCAGCCTGACCGAAAGGGACTATGTTTTACACATTTAAATGTTTGAATTTTTATAGTTACATAATTAGTTTTATTTAATGCCAAAGACCAACATTTCAGTTTATTTTAGTATTTCAGTGTTTGTCCTTCTTTCTGCCTCTGTAATTCATAAAGGGTACCACTTTACTCAAACCATGATGGGTTATGTTTATTTAACAGATTATTAATTGGTTAAGAAAACAGAAATTATACTTTATTTGATGTTGTAACCATATATAATGTTGATTATCTCTATACCTTACCTGAATATATTATGTGTTTGCTGTTTTTGTTGTTGTTTTAAAGCCTGGTTTGTATAAAAGATGTTTTTTCACCTTGCATACGTTTTCAAATAAATAAATTAAAATTAAACTTTCATGCAAATAATTAAGATCATATTATATTATGTTAGTTGTATGTATATGGTTACATTATATTAATAACCAGCTAGTATTTGTAGCTTGTGTCATATGTTCAGAAAACAGTAATGACATGCCTACTTTTTTAAACTTCTCTTAATTAAGAACACATTTCTAAGGTTAACATTGTCATTTAGGCCCACCGCAAAAATTCCAGTTTTATTGTATCGGGGTTGTTGAAATCAAATGAACTCCCTTAATGAAATTGTTCTCTGTTAAACTTGTAACATTTTCTTATGCTCAATTACTCATACTGGACAATGATACTTATTAAATTAGGTTACCCAGGCCTGAAAAGGCAAAATAATGCAGGAAGGGTTGTTCATGACTGGGCATGGTCCGCACAGCCATGCTGTGCTGTTATCTTTTCACTCTAGATAGGAACACGTGGTAGGAATACTGTGCATTCACAGTTACTAATGGCTCCTCTGTCAGGGAAAAGAAAGAAATATCATGGTAGCTGTAAAAAAGATATTGTAACCCCAAATGAGTAAAAAAAAAAGTTCATGCAAACTACTTACTTTGTGCACAATTATTTCTCCCACACTAGCCAGATAAACAAAAAATGTTCTATTCCATTCTGCATCATTATGGTAAATTTCATGACGTCAGTTTATATTTTTTCAACTTTGCGTCTTTCAACAATAGTAGGATTCATTTCAATCGGTGTTCATTTGAAATTGTGCTGAATCCTCAGTGATGTGTGCTCCCCGTTGCAGGCGAACGCAGACCCCTCTGTGATCAGCTGCATGCACAACCTGTCCCGGCGCATTGCCATTGCCCTGCAGCACGAAGAGCGCCGCTGCCAGTACCTGACCAGGGAGGCCAAGCTCATGCTGGCCATCCAGGATGAGGTGACCACCATGAGTGAGAGTGAGTGCCCCCATCACCTCCTCTGGAGTGACCTTTCTACTCCCGAACCCAGGGCTGCATTTTTAATTGATTATTTTGGACTGTTTCTTCTTTCTTGTGTTACTAAATGTTCTGTTCTCTATTGTTACATGTACCTAGCTGATGGAGACCCGCAGTCGCCTTTTCACCACATTCTCCCAAAGTGCAAACTGGCCAGGGATCTAAAGGAGGCATACGACGGGTATAGTTAGCCTCTTCTCACTCAGCCAGTGGAAATGTATGCTGCCGTTTCCCCATTCTCCGTGCAGGAAAAAAGCCGAAACAATGTGGCAACTCTGCTTCTTAAGTTCATCTCTCCTTGCATGTGCAGTAAAACACAGAAAATTAGTAAACATTGCCTTTAAAGCTTTCTACAAAGTGTGTTAAAAGGGCTTTCTGTGTTTAATATTTCAGTGCCAGGTAACTTTACAGAAGGACTAGCCCAAGGACCTCTGAATAATTACTGTCTTGTACTGTAAAATAAACAAATACATATATATATATATATATATATATATATTAGTATGTAGTTTAGTGATCAGTTGTTGATGTGCAGAAAAAGTTACAGTTCTCATGAACAAAGTAGGTTTCTTTGTTAAAAAAAACAACAAAAAAAAACCTTCTTTAACTAACAGCATTGACTGACTTTCAGTAGCTACTAGCAGACATATTACAAGACTTATGCTACAAAGCGTTAATAATGCAAAAGTTTATAGTGCCATCTAATGGTGAAGTTCCAAAAGTATTTTTTTTTTTTTTTTTGACAGAATTCTACAGACTTTACCACTGCTTAGTGGTCAAGCTTTATTTTAATGATTTAGGAATTCTAAGTTTTTGGTAGTGGGTATAGGTCTAAATGTGTGCCACATTGAATTGGGAATGTTGTAGTTGTGTGCTTGTGATTACCTTTGTCAAGTTCGAATTATAAGTAATGCTTACAGTAATTGTTTACTGTTCTCTAACCAATGCAAATAGACACCAAAGTGTTAAGGAGAGTGGGTTGAAAGATAAACTGTTTACTTGCTTTCCCCTTTCAGTCTGTGCACCACGGGAGTTGTGCGCCTGCACATTAATAACTGGCTGGAGGTGAGCTTTTGCCTGCCTCATAAGATTCACCGTGTCCGGTGCAATCACATCCCTCCAGAGGCTATAGAATGCAGCCTGAAGGCAATCCGGTAAGGGCCTCAATCTAATAACATGATGTCCTTGGCTTTTTACATTTCTTAGCATGCTAACTTTCTCAAAGTGTCCTTTACTAAGCATGCATGTTACTTTAATATAATATAAATTCAGCATAACAAATATTATTCAATACAAAAGAGAACTGGCAGTGGGCCATATATTGTGGTGCCCAGAGAATTGTAACAATACAATAAAACAACTGTCAGACATAAGAAGAGACAAAGGAGCATAGAATACCATAAAAATAATTGTAATCCATTGCACTTTCTTGAAAATAGAAGCTTAAAAGTTGCTGCTGTAAATCCTGTTCTCCTTGGCAACCCAGGCCGTACCATGCCCTCCTCCTGCTGGATGATGAGAAGTCATTGCTGAGCGAGCTCCCGTTAGATTGCTCCCCAGCCCTGGTGCGAGTGATTAAAACCTGCTCTGCCGTCAAGAACCTGCAGCAGCTGGCACAGGACGCAGACCTGGCTCTGCTACAGGTAACAGCAGGAGAATCTGGGAGAGCCTGGAGTTGTAGTTAAAGGGGAAAGACCATGTTTTTTGCACAAGCAAACACTAATTTATAATCAGATATAACTAGAGAGAGGAAAGTCTTTTGGGTTGATCAGTGTTGGTTCCAACCACAAGTACCGGTAATTAAACAACACCAAAAAGTAAGTCGCTGACGCTTTATAATCAAGGAAATACAATGACTACAGGACATCAACATTGTGTGAAAGTATGGGCTTCTGAGTGCCTTTGGTGTTAGGTTATACTGCCACCTAGTGGCATATCAGTATAAAATACTTCTACACAGATCGGTTCAATTTTTATCATAGTTAATTATAATAGACAAATAAACTGGCATGACTAAGAACTTTTAAAATATTTAGTCACAGGGTTTCCATTTGTTACAATCATTTCTGTTCCTTCAGTAATAAGGTCACATTGACTGACCTTACTGGTTTGATGAATCAGAAAGCAGTTAGAAACCAGCAGTGATGTCTTCCTTAAACTCTCCAGAGCAGCATATTTGAAGGAGTCGTACACACCTAGATGAGCATTATGAGTCCCCACTGTAGGTCCGTGGTCTGATAGGCGATAGAGGCTACCTAATTAACTTCATGTGCTGCCTGGATTTCTGCAGACACTCAAATCATGTCAGTGTGGCCCCTTTTTTGGAAGTGGTGGATGTGGTTAGATTAATCTGAATATGAGGAAGCCAATGATTGAATGGGCTTTATTTTCTGGTGGGGACCAGGAACGACTCAGCAGCAATGATGGTCTGTGTCACGTGCAGGGTTTTGCTTTCTGCTACTGAAAAGGCCTACTGTCAGACAATCCTTGATTTTGTGCCCTGATTGTACATATTAAACACCATGCTGGGTCCATGATAGCTGGAGATTTGCTGTTAATGCAGTGAGTAAATGCTCTGTTTTTCATTTCCGCAGGTCTTCCAACTTGCGGCCCATTTGGTGTACTGGGGCAAGGCAATCATTATCTATCCACTATGTGAGAACAATGTCTACATGCTCTCTCCACACGCCAATATTAGTCTGTAAGTCTGGGTATTGCATCTCCCTTCCAGCTTTTAGTCCATTGGTCATATTATGCATCTCTTCTTAAGATGCTCTGTACTGTAGCTTAATGTCTAAGTATCCTTTTGCATGCTGATTTATTTGGATATATTGATGGTACCCTGTGATTTGAACCAAGCAGCAATCTTGCTATCTTCCACAGCAGGATATGCTGGCATTCCAGGCTGATTACATGTGGACAGAGTATCAAACAAAGGCATTAATCTTAACCACAAATGCTGTTTGCGAAGCAATGTGTGGCCAGCATAAACCATTCCTGTGGTCAGAGCAAGAACAGAGCATAGAGGTATTTGGTTTGAATCCCAGCCACTGATCACTGTGTGACCTTGCACAGTCTGCTTGACTGAATCTTTTATACAAAAGAAGTAATGTTTAAACTATGCATATATCTAGGACACAAGCAAGACCGCAAACTGGAACCATTTCATAAATAATTTGTATTGGTAAATCAGTCCTCCCGAGTTATGTTGCCTTGCCTTTAATTTCCTAAAAAAATAAAATAAATAAACAAGTATTGAATGCACAAAGAAAAAAATATTCTTTGGAAGGTGAGGGTCATAATGTGATGTCATCTCACCAATCAGGAAGCAGAACAGCTGCGGTATTTGAATGGATGTCTTTGTCTCCAGTGGTGTGGCTCCCCTCCAGAGTCGAAACACATCCTTTTGGAGTCGATCGCTTTTCTCTCTTTATAACAACACAAGCCAAGCAACAGCAATTTAGTCAAACAGCCAACATGACTCAGTAAATGTGGATGCATATTTTAATTGCACTTTGGTACCTTTTTGTTTTCTTTACTATTTTTAATTGGAAGCTGATTTGTGTCAGAGTTAATGTTTATTTTTGTTCATTCTGTATTCTGTACATGTGACTACCACACAAAGATAAAATATCAGACCCACAGTGGGGGAAAAAAACAGCCTCATTGTATTCTTTCTTTCTTTCTTTCTTTCTTTCTTTCTTTCTTTCTTTCTTTCTTTCTTTCTTTCTTTCTCTCTCACTTAGGTACTCCCCATTAGCAGAGCAGTTTGCAAAGCAGTTTCCAGGTCACGACCTACCATCCATGCTGGCCAAGTTCTCCCTGCCTGTGTCCCTGTCAGAGTTCAAGAATCCCCTGGCCCTGCCTGTACAGGAGGTGAGGAATCAGTCTGCTCTCTGCAGTGCCCTGACTGAGGTTCAGGGATCCAAGCGGAAAACTTAGTTGTCTTGCCAACATCACATGCTCTTCAACGGTCTCCAGCTAACATTCTTGAGCTCTCCACAGACTTTTTCTCAACGAAAGCCAAAATGTAAACTTACAAATCGTATTTTCTTTTTAGAAGGATCCAGTCCTCCCCTCTCCCCTGTTAATATTTCAGTGTGCATGGTCAATATAAAGAATTTTGCCCACAAAAAAATCTGTTTATTTTTTTTAATAGTTTGGCATGATATTTTTCAGTATATATGTAACATTTAATCTTTGTTAATAATAGTGTTCACGCTGAAGTGAGTTACTAGTCAAAACTGTCTCATGTGCTGCTCAGCAATGCAGTGCCACTCCCTTATGTTTTCATAAGTAATCTGTCAGCCTGCCTTGTCCTTGAAGCTTTCATTATTATATTTTGGGTACAGATAGCCTTGGTGTGTAGTCCATGTGTCTGACCACAGCTTTGTTATGTCTGCAGCTGCTTGACAGAGCCACACAATTGCTGTGGAGGCTTAAAATATGGTTTGTATTGAACTGAAGGCATTCATCCATGTATTTACTAGACCCGATAGAGACTGGTGCTGAAATACCAAGGTTTTGTGACAGCTGAACCGAACCAATTGACAAATTGTTATATATATATATATATATATATATATATATATATATATATATATATATATATACAGACACACACACACACACACACAATATGCAGAAAATAGTGCTTGAACTTATTCTTTGTTGTAAATTTCTAGTTTTAGTTTTTTCTTGTGTGGTTTTTGCTATAGCTGTAACATGCTGGCCTTTGAGCTGACATTCAAACCTAAAACCTGTTTGTTTTGGGGCATTAGATATTCCATGAGGTTTGTGTCAGGAATTAGGATACTGAACCAAACATCTTTTCAAGAAACAATCCAGTAAGTTTGGATTCTTTTATAGCTTTTTAAGCGGGGTATTGCCTGAGCTGGCAATGAAAGATGACCCTGTATGTCCACTAGAGGACAGCAGTCTTGAGTTTCTGCTGTGACAAATGATTATACTGTATGATGTACAGAAAAAAAAAAAAAAAAAAAAACTTTTCCAGAGTATTATTTGGGATTTACAGTTGAGTTAAGTTGGAATGTTTATATGTTTAATTTCAAGAACTTTTAAACTTTAGAATTAAACATGTTTAAACTGACATTTTGGGAATTTATTATCAATCAGAAACGTTTTTCGTAAAGTATATGGAAAAGTACAAAGCGATATGTAATTCAATATGTTAATAACGTTATCAGGTTTCATTGTACTTTGTAAAGCTAAATTAGTTCATGCTATAGGGTGATGCAAAACCTTTGGCCATAGCTGTAGTTTATTCGTTTAGCAAAGGGCTTTCAGTTTGATAATTGCAAGCCATATCGGAATGGTAAACTTAGATGTTATGTAGAGAACTGATGTCTAAACACATCCAGCCAGTCACAGTCTATGTGTCCCTTTTGCCAGGCCCAGCTGATTCAAATGGTGATCTGGATGCTACAGCACCGCTTGCTGATGCAACTGCACACCTATGTCTGCCTGCTGGCGCCCCCTGCAGAGGAGGAGCTGCGACTACGGGACGAGGAGCTGCCATTAGCTGCCCGAGTGGGAGGAAGAAGTCTCAGCACACCCAATGCACTAAGCTTCGGATCCCCCAGTACGTACCACAGGCCATGTGATTAGCAGTGGAGCAGGCTCAGACACGTTGAATTCTTTGATATGGTTGTAAAGAATAGACCCTTTGTGTTTTTGCATTTGTGATATAAGGGCAGGCAATGGTAAGTGACTGCAGCTGCAGGTCTTTAAATTTGTGATAAGAATTAAAAATAAAAAAGTCATGCAGTGATTGTTTACAAAACTGGGACTGCATGCAAATATAGATTATATTTTCTGATTATACTTTTTTTTTTATATATAAATGTGTCCTTGCAGTTAAAACATTTATTGTAGGATCTGTGGCTGTTCAATGACATCATCTGTGTTCTGTGACCTAATTTACACAATGTATATTGATGGTTAACATCATCTCCCATTAGCCAGCAGTGATGACATGACCCTGACCAGCCCCAGCATGGACAACTCAAGTGCAGAGCTGGTGCCGAGGGGAGATTCCCCACTCAATACCAGGATGACCGAGAGCCTGCTGGCTAGCTTGTCCGAGCGTGAGCGTGTTGCCATCCTCAACGTCCCTGCAGCCCAGAACGCAGAGGACCTCCGCATGTTTGCCTGGTAATGCAAGAGGGGTTGGCTCCCAAATTGCATATAGAGGGCCCACTAGATTACATTTTTTATCAGTACAGTACTGTAGAGAATAAGCAAACTGCTACCACCTGCAACTGAAAGCTGCTTATTGCTAACGTTATACTCTGGCATTTATTTTTCTTCCTTTAAGAACATTTGCTGTAGCACTTGCTTCAAAATAGGGCCCCTAGTTAATGTACCAACACCTAAGAAATTGGTGTACAACAAATTTACTTTTTCACCCTTCAAGCCTTTGTGCAAAACTACTTAAATGCATATAAATTTGTACAATGGTTCAGGTTTATTGAGTAATGATGTATTGTGTAGCGCAGCTGGTTACGGATAGTAGATTCTGACTTTTTTTGCACTTTTGTTTCCTCTCCCCTGATAGGCTGCTGCTCTATTTCCGAGGGCACCACCACCTGGAAGAGATCATGTACAACGAAAACATGCGGCGCTCGCAGCTCATGACCCTGTTTGACAAGTTCCGTAGTGTGCTGGTTGTGACAAACCACGAGGACCCCATCATCTCCCTCTTTCAGTCTCCACTCGACTGAGCAGCACAGTGCTGCTTTTAAGAATCAGGCCACAGGGTGGAACTTTAACAGTCCTGGCGATTTTTAGATTTTTTAAATCCTTTATCAGTTCACAAAGAAAAATTTCAGTGAGCTAATACTACCACAACCAGGACCCTTGTGGAAATTAGATGGTGTCATCTCATTGAGTTCTTGCTGTGATTTTGCAAATAATAATCCTGACATAAGACATGGCAACCCAGTGTTATGACACTGCTAGTGTGTTGCAGATAAAGAATGGAAGTCAAAACTGTGTATTTAAAAATGGTGAATACAGTAATTTATAAAATATATGCTGATTATGAGTATACAAATAAATAATTTTTTTGCAAGATTTATTTGTTTAGGTAATGTCAGGTAATCCCTAATACTAACATGAACTTCAGTCTCATTCAGACCCATGGAAATACTTTGAGTTATGATATCTAGAAACAGCACTGTGAGAACTAATGGCTGCAACAGCTTATTAGAATTTTGATCAGAAGAGCTGGGCTCCACATACCCCTTTTCATGCAGGGAAACATTGTTAAGAATACGGCGCACATCAAACAAGAAGCCCCAGGCTGTGTTCCACCTCAGGGTGCTGCCAGGGCCAAGTGAGCCAAAGGCCCACAGCATGTTGATTTCAGCTGGCATTGTGACATGTGTCTACCAGTCATTCACCCTTTAGAACAGTGTGTATCCTAGTTCCAATCCTGATTGATCCTGTTGTTCAGTAGAATTAGAATATAGTTAATAAAATCTATTAGATTATAATGCACATCATAACCAAGCTTAGGGTAAACATCCCGGGGCTTCTTTTAGTATCATAAACATATCTGATCTCCTCTCTAAAGCGTTGATAATGTGGGAATACTAATATCTTGAGAATAGCATCCCTCTGTTATTCCTGCACTAAACATCTATTTTAGCTATCACATTTTGTTTCCATTCTGTCAAGTCAGAATTCCCAGTTTACCAGCTGAGGAGTGTGGCTGGTATTTTCGATCATATCACATTACAGAGGGTGGGTGTTTTTAAATGTATTTGTCTTATTTCATAAGCAGCTCTTTAGAAATATTCTACTTCTGATCAAACCATAATATTTCACTATCTCATGCCCATCCACAGCTGCAGATTATAACACTAACAATGGCACAAACACACATGAACTTGTGAACATCTGCTTTTTTTCTGCATCAGGAGGGTAGACAGCCAAGAGACTGGGAAGTCCATGGAGAAACGCTGGGCGAGGTACTGAACACAGGATAGACAAACAGATACTGGTGTTAAAAAACAGTTGGTACTGTTTTTTTTTACAGATACTGTATATCTAAACTGAGCAACCTTGATTCTATCAGTTCTCTGCCTGGAAGAACTAAAGTCTGGACAATGTAATGGCCAGCACTAGTTTTAATCTTGTCACAGTTGGCAGTGTGTGGTTAGTGGCTCGATCACAGAAAGGGCTGATAATACAACATCGTATTATCTTTAGCTGTTTCTACAGGGAAAAATGGATCCCAGCGGCATCTTCCACTGAACAACTCCCAAATCTTTTATTTATTTATTTTTTTAGTTGTTAGATAAGCACATGTTTAATTAAATTGATTTTGATTTGTTTTCATAATTTTGGTTTTTGTCTGCTAATCTGATGCCCTGCATTGTTCTTTCGCACTAGTTTTAGTTAAAAGCAAATAAAGAAATCTCCCTCAATCATATATTGCTTGTCCGGACAGCTGGCTTCACCATGCTGAGGCGGCTGTTCCCTTGGATGTAAAAGTGCAGTGGTTTGGAGACTCCCTGGCATAGTTGATGCTGATGTGAGGGGCAGACAGCACAGTCGGGGGGTGCTTTCTGGACCCTGCTACAGCCAGACCTCACGGTCCGAAGCCAGGTCCGGCAGTCAAACCCCTGCTGGAGTTACAAAGCACAGATTGGATGATCCATTGCAGAGACCCTTGTCCTTCAGTGGGCGCGCTCTCCTAGCACTCTGCAGCTTGTGCATCGTCTCCGAACCCTGCACAGGCTCCAGGGAACTCGAGAACAGCTGCCCCCTCCTGGAAAAAGAGAGAAGAAACTATTTAGTCAAACAAGAAAAAGAGAAGGTGCCTGGCCCCATCCAGTGTCACATCATTGAAAAAGACTTCCAGTTGAAACGTTTGTTACTGGATTTTTGTTTCTTTGAGCATTTATTAACTCACATCAGGTTTAAAACTGCAAGTACTTGAAATGTGTCAGTTTGTAAGTTATGCTGGCTTTGCACTGGATAAGAGATATACGGTAAGGTGGCTGCACCAAATACAACACCTGGCCTATTCTGGAGTAGACAACAAGCATCTTGACCTGACCCCTGCATAACAGTAAAGAGAATTCAGATTTGAATCTGAATAAAATAAAAATTGCATTCAGAATGAAACAACAGAACTTTACAAGGAAAAAGGTTTTAGACTTGATACCTGGATTAGAGGTTCAGTTAGGAAGCCATACTGTATCTTAATGGCCTTGTCTAACTCGACCAGAATTAAAACTTGATGCCTGGTTTCACTGACCCCGATTAGCACTAATCTTGGATCTTAGTAACATTATTAAAATTGGTGCTAATCGGGGTGTATGAAACCTACTCTGGGTCAGTGGAAGCATAGCATAGACATGTTTAGCTACAGTATATTGTGGATGGAAGATTGCAGGTGAAATAATATAAGTAGTCTATGCTCTGCTCCACCCAATGGTTCTCATCCACACCCAATGCAGAGGCAAGATTGAGACACATCAAGAATGAGACACAGTTCCCCTCAACTGCAGTATCAGCCAACTCTCTTGAAAACACAACAGGGTGTTTATTCAAACACAGCCACATATCTGTTAACACCTGCAGTATACACTGATCAGCCATTTCCCCTCTCTGTTCTCCTGAGAATTGATTCCATCTCTAACCCCTATCCACAAGTTCCAGTCTTCAAACATCAACTACATGTTGCCTTAACTGAAGGAGACTTATTTCAAAGCCAAAAGAAATTAAATGTGTCTGTGGGTTGTGGGGTTGAGCTGGGAACTGTGAACAGGGTTTGTGGGACTCTTATTTTACCCTTATTTTGTGGTCACATGACACGCCAAAACAAGTACATATGAAACTGATAACTGCTGTGTTGAGTCTTTAAATCATAACAAGGGCTTACACTATTTGACTGCCTTGCTAACCTGTTTGTACCTAACATACTTTTATCACAATGTGTAAAAAAAAATAAAAAAAAATTATAAATCCCCACAGTTGTGTCTCACTTTCTCTGTCAATTAAATTGCTTCAAACTGCAAACTTGTTCTCCCTTTCGTGCTGGCACTAGTGCTAACAATAACATTGTGTAGGTTTTATTTACAAGGTTTGGAATGAGAAACAGTATTAGACTTGCCTCTGTGGTCACTTTTAATATATAATTCATGGCAATGATTTCTCTCCAATGTAAAGGCAAGTTTAATCCATTCCTGGCAATTCAATTAATAAAACTGGCACAACAGCAACATGATTTACTGTAATGGCTTTCAAAGACAGTGCACATGTGGAAGAGGTGAGCTCAGTGTGGGAATAGCAACCTGTGTTTGTGTCTGACGTTAAACTCATTTACCTAGTGGAGAAAAGAATATCTGCTCAGCATGTCAATTGTGCGTGACCCATGTAGCTTATGACGGGTCTTTCTGGTTTGAGGACGCCCGGGAATCAACAGTGTCAAATGAAAAATGGGAACATTCTTTGGTCTTAGGGGAAAGAGACTGTGTATCGAATTCACAGATTCAAAGTACTGAGCGGGCCAAACAGTTTTGGAAATGTCTTCCATTACTTATTACTAGTGTCCTTCAACATCGTATTGGACAGCATTATTTACCTAGTTCATAATTATACCTCAAGGGTGTCCTGAAGACTTCACATTATTAAAATAAATTGAGTTTAATACCACAACATTCTCTAATAAGGTGATTCAACATCCCATTAATACAGAACCTGCTTAGTCATTTTCAACATAACAAAACCTCAAAATGTGTACATTCCATAACCAAAGGTCGTTTGTTACTTTAGAAGAGATAAGCTGGGGTATTTTAAAGACAGCCGTCAACTGGAATCATGCTTTGCATGACAAAACCTAAATGTTGTGTGTGGGGTGGTATATAATTTACAATTATTGTGTGCAGGTGTGTGTTCTTTTGTATACATTGTTATTATTATGTAAGATATGGTTTGAGTTTGTTGTGTGATTTATTTTCATTAATGAATTGTTTTGAATATGTTTTGTTTCTCTAATTAATAATTGAGCACAATCAGTCACGTACCTTTTCTAGGATCCAGACTTTAATTGCGACAGGTGAGTGCCATTCTGCATCAATTGACAGACTGCTGTAAAACCGGAACCGAACTACAGAGGAGTCGAGTTGGGCACAGAACCCAAACCATTTGGAACCGGACCCCTTTTCAGATTAGTGCGATTAATCTGATCGTAGTCTATACCATACTAAAAATGCCTTGTCTGGTTTTTCAGACTCGTTGCACGTGTGATGAATGTACGGGGTGGGGTATGAGAGAAAGAGAGAATGAGAGAGAGAGATATGCATCACGAAACATCTGTTGTGAGATTGCCTATAACCCTGAAAAAGTTAAATAGCGGTTGTGTATACTTTCACGTAATATAACTATGAGTCTATTGTTGAGTAAGTAAACTACTGTGTTTTGTCTTAAGTATAAAAATGTTAAAGTGTACTGTTGCCAATATACTGCAGTGATCTCGGTTAACTCAGACAGGCGCATCACACAGGCCGAGGCAATTCCGCACCACAGACGGAGGGAGAGAGCGAACCCGAGACTTCTCGTACTAAGCATAGCGCCAATACCGCTGTACAAAACAACCGGCACCTTTGCAAGGAGCGTATATCGGGCTTATGCATTTGTGTGTGATTACGTCGCCTACCAACACTGCTGCTGCCTTCCCCGTACACGCTGCAATATGATGTAACACGTGTGGAGGCGGCACGCCCTGATTATAATGTGTCCTGTTTCTTACAGAGGCCGCCAAAACCCTTGCTCTGTGTAAGATTATTTACCCATCTAAAATACAGTATATCTTTACCTACTCTGTTTCCTTGTACCTTTTCCGCTTGTATAACTCCCTTCACCCTTCTTGCCTAACAATATTTTTGGCGAATTAACCGAGACCCCAGTGTGAGTGAGTTTATAGAAGAAAGGACAACCTGTTAACTAAGAAAACTCTGATTCAGGAAAAGAGTTTGTAACAGGATCCTCTGAGAGGAATGTAAGTTCACATTTAAATTTAATTCTGTACTCATCAATGCAACCCAGACATACGGCTTTAAACACATTCTGTGTTGCTTCAAACACAGAAACGATAGCAGCCTTTTACATTTTAATCAAGGGCACAACACATGGTCTGTAAAAGCACCACAGCAGAGTTCTGTTGTGACTGCCTTCCTGTCCTGTAATCGCTAGCCACAGCATTTCTATATTATACATATCCCCTCTGAAATGATAAAACAATACTCTGGTTTCTTCTGAGAGAAACATTTAAAAATTGGGGCTGTTGTTTTACAACAGGGAAAAAAAAAAAAAAAAAAAACAGGAGTTAGGTGTGCACTTTTAAAAGTCAGTGGAAATAAGCACATCACCTTCCAAGAGACACAGGCCACACATCAAGCTTTTGTTCCATTTAGATTTCAAACAGGCAGCTTAGAGGAATGAATCCAGCATCTGGCTTCCTACTGTAACAGGATCCATGGGGGGGGGGGGGGGGGGGGATGTTGGTGGGCGGCTGGGGGAGATATTATCAGACTCATTGTTGCACGTGTGGTGAATGTATGGGGATGTGTCTGTAATCATTTTATTAAAGAGTACATAGATTCAAGGGCCAGTTTTTGTACTTTTTCCTTTCTTATCATGATCCTGAGATGTCGCCCCAAGTACTGAGCTTTATTTGATCATCTCTTAGCATTTTCGAAATCAAGAAAGTCAAGCAAGGCAACAAACTTTCATCTGGGAATCGGTAAAAAAAAAAAAAGAAAAAAAAAAACGCTTTGGTTTAATGTGGTTTCATTAAGATTCTGCTTCGGTACTAAAAAGATGATTCCACCCTCTCCTTCTAAATTCTCAAGAAGCTCCAGTACTGCTTATGCTGTATCCTTCATACAGTACTGTGCATGAGCACAGGTAGTGAGCAATAAGTGAACCAAAATAAATAAATAAATAAATAAATAAATAAGTGATTTATTTTTCTCCTGCAAGCTGCATCTTATTTACACAAGCACAAGTTATGCTCCATTTCCCCGAAACGATGGGTGGTTTTATTAAGATGAAACTTTTATTCAGCCTTCCCAGCTGAGGAGGCAGACTGAGTGAGTGTTATCAATCTGCACTCAACTCTGTGTCTCTCATTATTCCCTTAGACAGCAAAGGGGAGATGCAGTTAAGACATATATGCTTATCTGCCACAGGAATTTCAGGAAAACTTGTTATGCAGGGCGGAATAGCTTTGGACAACTGAAGCACAAGATCGCTACAAAACAAAACGGGGATATATAGCCACAAGAATGTAGTAAAATGACTCCCTCTGAGATAGTCTTTTAACAAATCCAGTAGACCTCTGGAGCCAATTAAATTGGATAGGACAGGTTCTACTGTACATATATTTGAATTCCAATTTTTAGGAAATTTCGTTTTGAAATGTTAACATCAGGTGCAGCTAAAAGTCAAAGGTAAAGAGTAAAACACTAAAGGGGAAGCTGGGCACTCGATTTGTTTTAAAGAAAGAAGCTGCCTGTTGCCTACTCAGCTTTCCTGTTGACTTCAGCTCTGCTTGTTTAACTGCTGTCATTGATTTTGATTGGAATAGGGTGACTTCACTGTTGAAAAGAAGGAAGGCAGTGTAATGCAATATGAACTGGCTCTCCCTAATTGCTTTCATTTATTATTCATAAGATGTCTTATTTGTACAAAAAAAGGGAAAGACTGACAAACACAGCAGGGTATAAAAGCAGGCTGCAGAATGGCATTATTTGTTCTACACAATCACTAAACATCCTTCCTGATCCGTTGAGAGAGGCTTCAGACTGTTCCCCAAAACAGATTTCAGATGATTTTATCCTAAGCAATTCAGTTTCATTTTTCAAAAAGCCAACTTAACTTTTTGAACTTGTTTAATTCTTTTGTCCTTCCTTTGTGTTTCCACTGTTCATTATTAATTAAGATTACCATATGAGCTGTGTGAGGTGAATGGCTGAAAGATACCACTGATATACTGACAGTTCTTTGCGCTGCTTTACCATCTGGCCTGTTCCACAATTAGCTCAGCAGGGGTTCTCACAATTCCCCACGTTAAACCCCCAAATGGGAGAGTCCAATTGAGTTAATGTACGGTAAAACTGAACAAATACAATAAAAAGGAAACTGATTTTAAAGAAGCAGCCCTGAAGGGAACAAAAACTTTATTTAAAGGTCTAATTTGATCCTTACAAAAACAACACGGAAAGGCATTCCAAAAGAAATAGCCCCTATAGCAGTGCTACCAACTGTTAATTGCAGAACGCTGCAGATTAACTATAAATAAGGAAGGGAAATGCTGTGAGATCCTAGAAGATTTGTCTTTAAAAAATATCATGGTGTTGACAGTGGAGGATTTTTTTTTATTAACAGGAATGGGGTAAAGTAGACAAGATTGCAATCTTGACTCTTATCAAGTAGGGCACAGCTTTTAGATTGAGGAACAATGTAATATTTAATAGCATTAAACATGGGTTAGGTATACCTTTCCCAGAAATGAATAAAACCATCCCAGGGATGAATAAAACCAAATGTTAGAGCAACAAAACTCGACTGCAAACAGAATATCAATGTAGAGTCAATCACTAACAGATCCCCTCCCCTTGTCTGGACTGTAGAGTCAACATTCATCATAGACTTTCCTACTGACACTTTCGGCCAACGACTGCATGTGATTAGAATAATGAATACTCACATGCAATGTCATGCAATGTCATTCATATGTGCAAAGAAATGCTTTGCAGAATAACTCCCACCAGTGTCACGAGCTTCAACTTGACATTAGAGATGCGTTCAACAAAGTGGTCCTCCTCCCCTGCCTCCATCTTGCAGCACCTTGTTTAGGGGGAGGGTGGCCCAGAGTTCTACTTGTCCTGCCTGGTGGCAATAGTCCAGTGGATGAGGCCATGGGCCAAATATATTACATTTCATTATGGGCATGGGCATTTGTCAGATGCCATAAAGAACTGTTCATTTCAAATCTTGTGGGCGTCTCATTTCTGAATTTGTAATGAAACCACAAAATGGTGTGCTTGAACTATTCTAGATCCATGTAAAAAACAAACAGGCTACTTTTTGTATTAACCTTTCTGATTTAGGATACCAACCACACATCTCGTGATGACAAACATCAAAACAGGAAATAATAATAGCAGTGAACTAACAAATGTGCAATTAATTGGAACAATAAAAGGCAAACATAAAAAAAAAACAACAAGACAACAGTAAGTAACATTCCCCCAGAAAAACCCAACCGTCCCAGCATTCTTTCCATGTTCATAGTATTCTACATCAAAACCCCGGAGGAACATTTTAAAAACAAAGTCGTCTCAGTCTCCGACAAACTTCAGCAAGTCCTTTCATAAATATTTAAGACAGTGGAGCGTGCCTGAACGATTAATCTTCCGAATAGACTTAAACAGGTCATGTTGCATTACGGTTCATTACCCTCATGCATCCGAGAATGAAGAATTCAATGCAATCCCATATAACATGTTTTAAACACATCTATAGTGTCTATTAATACATTTGCTTAAGAAAATACTTTGAGAAAGTGTTACCAAAAAACAAACAAACATGTGATGCGTTTTTACAACATAAAGTAAGAAGACGTTATAGAGTGCCCCGGTCATAGCCTCTTACACAATAATTGTGGTAGTTTTTTTTGTCAGTTTGTGCTTTAAACTTCTACATTTTGAAATTCTAAAGCTGCATCATGTAACTAATTAACACTCTTTCTGTCTTGTTCTGATGGAGCAGTACAGGACTATATATCTAGTTTAAAATGGAAGTGACATTTAAAAAATGTAGCGTTTTGTGCAAGAGGCAGAAAACAGATAGACACTGGTTTCTTTTTCAAAATGTTTTTCTTTATTTATCTGGACGCTATCTCAGCACCCACCAGAGTTCACAGCTCTGCACAGCAACACAGGATTCAACACAGACAGGAACCATGACAACCGGAACACATACTGCCGGAAACAGTTCTTTTATAGACTTAGTTCCTACCCCCCCCCCCCCCACACCGTATGTAGATGAGGGGAAAGCAACACACACATCCAACAGGAATTACAGTACAGAAAAAAACAAATGATCAGATCATTACAATCGCCCCCACCTTAGTCTCTTTTTGCCCCCAAAAAGTCAGCAGGGCAAAATGCAACATATGGCCACCTCTCCCCTCTTGTCTGGTTTTCTCCCTCCGACTTCTTGTGGGTAAGTTGGCTGGCACTAATGAGATGGACTCCTTTCCTCCTTCTGCCGGCGTGGCTCCAATGCTGACAGTAGTGTGAGACATTCCTGCAGCGGAAATGCTAACAAGGACACCCTTGGCAGTGGTGCAGGGCACTCCAGCAGGGGCAATGCTGGCAGTGGCACGGGGCACTCCTTCAGGGGCAACGCTGGAAGTGGCAACTCTAGCAGTGGTGCGGGGCACACCAGCAGAGGCCATCCTGGCAAAGCTGTGGGGCACTCCACGTTGCCAGTGACGGTGGCACGGGGCACTCCAGCGGTGGCAGGACCTCTCTCAGACACTCGGGTGGGCAGCACCTTCCTCTCGGGCATTCGGGCGGGCAGCACCTTCCTCTCTGGCACTCGGGCGGGCAGCACCTTCCTCTCTGGCACTCGGGCACTTGGGCGGGCAGCACCTTCCTCTTGGGCACTCGGGCGGGCAGCATCTTCCTCTCGGACACTCGGGCGGACAGCACCTTCCTCTCCGGCACTCGGGCAGGCAGCACCTCCGTCTCGGGCACTCAGGCAGGCAGCACCTTCCTCTCCGGCACTCGGGCAGGCAGCTCCTCCCTCTTGGGCACTCGGTCGGGCAGCACCTCCCTCTCCGACACTTGGGCGGACAGTACCTTCTTCAGGACCAATCACGGGATACACAGAACACATGCAAACAGGGTGACACAGACAGAAAGGACCAATCACAGAGGAAGCACAGACCATGCACACACAGGGGGACACAGCCAAGAGGTAAACAAAGCAGCAGCCAGAAATACAGAGCAGAGAAACGCGATTACAGCGGGAATACAGACGTGGGAATTACAGTACAAAAACACAAATGCACAGATCATTACAATAACTTTGCAAGCTAGAGTATGTTTTTCCTGGTCTTTGTGGTTGCAACTCTAAAGGTAATGAGCTGTGATCCCTGGAGACACTTCAATAGCAGCTCTACCATATGGCGCACGTCAGCTCATTGTGTATTCCTAGTGGGACAATATGTGTTTTTAATTGCATTTCCTCCCGCAACTTGGCAGCTTGCTTCTTTATTATTCTTTTAACAGCTCAACAGTGTCCTTTTATTCTAAGGGAATTTCAACTCTATATGTATGGCTTTTAATGCAAGAGAATTCTAAAACTGTGACGCAGTTTATAGAAACCATGCCATTGGTATATTTTAAATTGAATGTGATGAAAAATAAGAAAGTAATTATTAGAGTTCGCTGTAGCTTTTTTTTTTTTTTTTTTTTTTTTACTTTCCTAATTTTGTCAAACTGCATTTAAAAAATTAACTTACATTATAGTAATGGATCATTGTGTAATATAATTGACTACTCTTTAGGCTGCATAGCCATGCTAAAATAAAAAAAAAAACAAGCTTACATTGACGAAATATATAAAATAAAAATAAAACTTGTTGCATAACACCTTTTTTTGTTTAATCGTGGTCATTGCTTTTTCTTTTTCAGGGTTTTTTTTTTTTTTTTTAACATTTAGACGAACTCGGGTTAGCTAAGTTCTCATCAATGTCAGAAAGCAATATTTGGAATTCAAAAATACCAATCATCAAATATCATCGTCGGTCAACCTGAAATCCGTGCTAGGCGACGACGTCACACCCAAAACATCGGCGGCGGCAGCTGGAAGGGAGGGAGGTCGGTTTTGTGCTGCCGACTGCTTGTGTATCTGAAAGAACTTCAGCACTGCATGAAAAGGTAAGAGAAGAGAGTCTGTTTTGTTTATATGCCGGTTTGATACCGTGTTGCAGCCACTAACCGACAGCAAATATTTTAAGTGGTTTTGTTTGACACCTATTTCAGGACACAAAATAAAGTGGTTGTGGCACGTTTAGGTTTTTTGTTATTTGTATTTATGTTTTTGTGATTTGTTTTATTATTTATGTCCAGTTTCTCTTAAATGACAATATGCATATTATTTATTTATTTATTTATTTATTAGCAGACACCCTTATCCAGGGCGACTTAAAATTGTATTATAATTATAAAGTATCACAGCACAAAGTATAGCATTATAACATATCACATTAAAAGTGATCACATTATGAAACATCACATTACAGAATATCATAATACAGATAAGAGCAGTTATTAAAGTACAATAACATCAAATTCAAGTAAGAGCAAAATAAAGAATACAGTAGATTATAAGTAACAGCGAGTTTGGCTAAAAGCAATTAAAACGTATAGTAAAAATACTCACTTATATAAGTAAAGTCCAGTAAGAGCAGATAGTAAGTATATAAATGGATGAAAATTATTTCAAATAAGAGCAATTACAGAACACGTGAGTACGGTTACTTGTAAGAGTAACATCAAATAAAAGATATGGTAAGTAGTTATAGTTAGGAGCAGTAGTTGAATTCACCAAGGTACGGAGCAGTTCAGTGCAAGTACAAGCTGATGTAAGTACTGGTGCAATTGGGTGCCATGTAGTCCAGTATAGTCGAGAGTGGTGGTGTTTGCAGATGCTGTCCTGAACAGGTGGGTAATAAACACCTATGTGGCTAATATATTCACACACACTTGATTAATTCAAAGGCAAGATCAGACTTCTAAGTTCTATCAAATAATCAATTTTAGATCCAGGTCTCGTGGGCATTAAGGAAGGACTGAAATAACCAATCCTCGAGCATGGCAAACCATTCCTTTCAAATACACATATCCTAAGAGTCTGTGTGTGTGTGTGTGTGTGTGTGTGTGTGTGTGTGTGTGTGTGTGTGTGTGTGTGTGTGTGTATATATATAATATATCATTTCATACTGTCATGTTTACTGATCACTTGTCCCACTGATGTACAGTAATCTTGTTTTAATTATATTGTAAATGGGATTGCACAATGCCAGACATCACTAATACAGTTATATCTGATATCTCAATATGGAGTGGGTCTAAAATGAAGTGTAGCATACCTTTGATTTCATGGCTGCAAAGGTTAATTCCATTGAAACAGTGTTCTGTAGATACTGTTGTATACATTTAATGGGATTTATTATTTTATTTATTTATTTATTTATTACACCCATGTTATCTAGTAAGAGCTTGGTCACAAGACTTACTAAAAGCTGAGCAGTTTCTTTATATGTCAATGACTGAATCATGTTCAAAAATATGTCTGTAATAAAAAATAAAATAAAAAAAAAGTTCCATTCCTTCTCAGTACAAAAAGAATTATTGAAGAAAATGAGCTGTGTTTTGTTCTGTGACTGTCCTATCCTCCTGATTTGATTGCAGTGTGTCCAAATGAAAAGCATTCTGCATGTTTGCAAAACATTTTAAAATTATACTGATTTGTCCATTAGGATAATGAAACATCATATATATATATATATAATATATATATCTATATATATATATTATATATACTATATATATATATATATATATGTATATATATATATATTATATATATATATATATATATATATATATATATATATATATATAGTGCCAAGAAAAAGTTTGTGAACCCCAATGATAATTATAGAAATTCCATAGTTTTACCATGATAGCTGTCTTTTCTTAAATATCCAATAGGGTTTATATTAACCAATTCCATGTCTTTTGAAACAAAATTGTGTATGAATTAGACAACCAATGCATAATTAAGATTCAGGGTATGTGAAAAAGTAAGTGAACCCTTGGTTTTATCAGCTCAATTAAGGGGATAATTAGAATCAGGTGTTTAAATAATTAGGTAGATCTTCAGGGTTGAGTTTGGGAGGCTCCACTCTATATAAAGATCAGAAACTTTGTGAGTTTGGTCTTCACCATACAGGTGTGTGGAAACATGTCATGCCACGATCAAAAGAAATATCTGAGGATCTCAGAAAAACAGTTATTGATGCTCATCATTCTAGAAAGGGTTACAAAACCATTTCTAAGGATTTATGGCTCCACCAATCCACTGTCAGACAATCTACAAATGGAGAAAGTTCAAGACCACAGTTACTCTACCTGTTGTCCTACCAACATCTCTCCAAGAACAAACTGGAAAATCATCAAGGAAGTCACAAAGAACCCCAGATTAACATCAAAGGATGTTACTGTGGGGTTCTATATTGGCTAATGTGAGTGTTCATGACTCAACTATCAGAAAAAGACTAAACAAGAATTGTGTTCATGGAAACCACTTCTCTCTAAAAAGAACATCGGTGCCCGTCTGAAGTTCATCAAAGAGCACATAGATGATCCACAAGACTCTTGGAACAATGTTCTCTGGACAGACAAGTCAAAGGTAGATCCTTTTAGCAATGAGAAGCGTTATGTTTGGCGAAAACCAAACACTGCGTTCGAACGAAGAACCTAATCTCAACCATCAAGCATGGTGGTGGGAGTGTGATGGTTTGGGGCTGCTTTGCTGCCTCAGGACCTGGACAGCTTGCCTTCATTGACACAACCATTAATTCTGCATTGTATCAGAAGATTCTAGAGGAGAATGTTAGGCCATCAGTCCGTGAACTGAAGCTGAACCAAAAGTGGGTCATGCAGCAAGACAATGATCCTAAACATACAAGCAGATCTACAAAAGAATGGCTGCAGAAGAAGAAATTCCGTGTTTTAGAATGCCCTAGGACCTAAACCTCATTGAAATTTTATGGCAGGACCTGAAGTGAGCTGTCTTTGCAAGGAAACCCTCAAATGTCACAGAGTTGAAGCAGTTCTGTAAGGAGGAATGGGCCAAAACTCTTCAAAACCGTGGTGAGAGACTGACCAACAGTTACAGGAAAAGCTTAGTTGAAGTCATTGCTGCTCAAGGGGGAGCCACCAGTTACTGAATCTAAAGGTTCACATAGTTTTTCACACATGGATATTGAATGTTGAATCATTTGTGGATAAATAAATGTTGAAAAAGTATCATGTTTCTGTGTCATTTGTTTAATCAGGTTATCTTTATCTATTATTAGGACTTAGGGTTATGTGAAAATCCTAAGGGCTTCACAAACTTTTTCTCAGAACTGTGTGTGTGTGTGTGTGTGTGTGTGTATATATATATATATATATATATATATATATATATATATATATATATTATATATATATATATATATATATATATCATTTAATTCATTTAGTCATTTATTTTATCTCTGTAGATGTTTGTTAAGAATCGTATCAACTTCCTCTTAAACATCCTTGAAAATAATCTGGGAATGACTTTCGGAACCCTGACATCCTATGAAGATATTTATAATGTGTAACATCTGGCTCCCAGACAGGAGACAAGCAGGATATCTGTTACCAAACATACTGTGGAGCTCACAGAACTGAAATGCATTTCTGTGCTGAACTCTAACCCGTGACTCTTGTAATTCATTGTACATTAGACCCATTCAGCCCTAAGAGAGTACAATGTTTTCCTCTTCCGAGATGAATGGGTCTTGACGTTAGTTAAAAGCTTTTTTTGACAATTGAGCTAAATGTGGATGAGTAATTAGGATAGGTGTTGGTTAAAAAACATACACTATGGCACTACGCAAATCTAATAGGAATACAGTGTGTGGATATTTAATAAGATTCAGATGTGACGGTTTCCGCAGTGGAGGGTGTCTCTGGCTGATTGTGTAAAGAACACACCACACGCTTTGAATACAAGCAGCGCTTCCCTGTATTACTTGAACATGCTACGTGCCTATCCACCATGTGTACCCATTTAATCTATTGTATTTAAATCTTTAAGCTAAAAATACCTGTTCAAGTTCATCAAAGGTCAATATCAATAAAAAATTTGAATGTAGATAGTTACAATGACTTACTGTGATCCAACTAAATAATGCACTTTTAGTCATTTCACTAAAATTTAAAATGAAATTTGAAAAATATAATTAAGTTACAAATGCAGAAAATGTTAATGTTGTTTTTTTAAGATTATTAGTTCAAAATGTGTCTTTTAAAAATGTATTAGCAAATAGTGAAAAAAAAAGTCCTGCTGTTGACAAGTGTTCTCCTTTGGAAACTGTTCATTTGAAAAGAAGCAGAGTTTTCTCTGCAAACGGCATGACTACAGCTTGCATCAGCTTCCTATTTTTCTTGTGTCAGAACGAACGATGAATAACTTTGTGCCATTTAAATTAAAAAGCTATAGTTTATGTTTTATTTCAAGGGCTTATCCTAGTTTGGAGTCCTTCAGGCAGTGTGTTTACTTCTTTAAGCAATAATGCATGGGTTAATGGTCGTCTTTACTGTTTTCTTTCTGAAAGGTGGGGTACATTTTTTTCCGACAGCCATGTAAAGCTGAAAAGAACTGGCTCCACTGATACTGACACGTTTTATTCTACTGTCTTACTTTAAACAACTGCTTTGTCCATAAAGAGAAAAAAAAATGTAAAGAATCCAGTAAACTTTTATGTTTGCATTTATAGCATGACTTTTTGAACAACGAGTGAAAATGTGTCAGATAAAGATATAATCTAGCATGCTTTTTACATTCTTAATTATTTTGTTCTGGTTAACAGTGTTGCCTCCGCCAAACGATAGAAAATATAGACGTACAGATGAGGGATGAGAAAGCAAGCAGTAAAAAAATAATCAAATACTACAGTACCATCCAAAAAACGCTACAGTTGTCTATAATATACTATAGCGTGTACTGCAGTAAGCTATAGTTTTTAGTACAGTACTGTAGTATTTTTTAAGTTGCTAAGTAAGCAACTAGGCAATTTGCATGGCTAGTGCTGCTCTTGTAGTGTCTGTGCACAGCGAGCTGACTCTATTCACAGTGAGTGTCAAGCACTCTAGCAAGCCTTTCATTTTTCAAAACCACAGGATTTGGGATTGGCGGGTGGCATGTGTGGAGTGCCGAGCTGGGGAGCCGAGCTCAGGTTGCAGCGGTTAGCAGCCTCTCTGGTCTGGGGTTGTTCTCATGGAATCTAGCTTTTGTTTGCTTATGAGTTTCATGAGAAGCGGTATTTATTTAGCATTCCAGGAGGGTTTCATTTTCCTGTGGGCGTATTCCTCCTGTTAAACACTGTCATGCCTTTGTAGTGAATTCCCCTGAAGTATGCCAACAATACAGGCTCAATCTGTTTCTATTCTTTTCCAGTCTATACAACAGCTTTCTTTTATTTTAATCTTGGCCTCGGCATCTCTGAATCGTTTGCTAGGGTTGGGCTGGTGTAAAAGAAAACAGCTGAGGAATTTCAACACCTACACCCTGACCTCTATGCCTGTCACCTTTGAAATATCTGTCTGTCCGCCCCTTAGAAGCTGATGCATCAAGAAGAAGATGCTTTTGAAATCCACTCTGGTTGCAGATGACAGCAATATTGTACAGGTTGTTCTCTGGCATGTTCGGAGTCGTTATTCTTCTTATTGGATACAATTATGTAAAACATACCCATACACAAGTGCATACTGCATGTAAAGTTGTTTCTTCAACATGAATAGTCAGGATTTAAGGAGTCAAGAGATAAATAAATAAATAAACATTGGAGGTATTTATAGGTTTTTGATGGCATGACAACTACTTGTTATTGTTTATATTCAAATCCATGATTTATTCTTACATGATGTAATAGTGTTCTGTATATTGTGACATAATTTTTACTTATCTTTAAATCTATATTAATTCTAATTAACATTATTTTATATAAACACATATTTATGTTATCATGCAATGCTGGCTCTGAGGATCAGCCTTGATTTTGCCTCACCAGCGCATCAGCATGCACAACTTTTGAATTAATTTTGTTTATTTATTCATTCTTTTCTGTTGAGTCCCACTGGCATAATCACCTTCATTCTGTTTATCCATTTACTTTCTTTAATTCTTCTATATGTTGCATTATCTAATTTTAGCTGTTCTAATACTACAAACTTTACATCATTTATGTCATGTCCTTGACTGGTGAAGTGCTGTACTATTGGTTCATTCATTTTTTTATTTTTAATTAATGAAAGGTGGTTCTGAATTCTTTTATATAAAGTTGTTCCAGTCTCTCCAACATATTTTATTTCATCACATTTTTCACAGGCTAGTCCATAAACAACAATGCTATTTTTACAGTAGGCATTAGTTTTTAGCAGATATGTGTTGTTCTTATGTTTAATTATATTCTTACTTTTGTCCATGTATTCACATCCTTTCACTAGTGCAATTGTTTGTAGAACCTATTCTGTCAATTATTCTTTTATGTTTACTGTGAACTAAAATGTCACCTAAATTAGCTTCTCTTATATATATATATATATATATATATATATATATATATATAATATATATATATATATATATATATATATATTATATATATATATGTTAGCTCAAATATATTGTGTAGAGTAATAGAGCAGTACACCCATCAAGACAGTTACAGCAGAGCCCCTTACATCAGCTCAGTGGCTGGGGAGGACATTGTCTGCACTTAGGGTGTCTGGAGGTCATCTCCACAGCAACCTGCTTGTCAGAAGATTGACAGTCAACAGGGAAGCACATGTCTCTGGCAGATTGATATAAGTGGGAATAGGCCACCTGAGCAATAGACCCAAGGGAAAACAGTGACTGCACTACCCCATTGAACTTCCGATAGTGAGATGTGCTTTAAAATACTGTGAGGATCTATGGTTGTTTTACACATCCATATATGCTTAACAAGTTCTGCTTTATAAGAACACCTGTATGACCTTCATTTCGGAACTTAAATTATTTTACAAAGTGAATTGTGTCCATATTGGTGGAATTAAATAAAGAAACATGGGACATGCATGGATTCTCAGCTCTGTGTGTGTGGCTTGTTTTGCAAGTATAGTGAGATATCAATACGCTGCTCTTGGTGTTTCAAATAAAAGTTCTTGCAGTTACATTCATCTGCAAAAACGTGCTCTCTTATTCAAATTATTTTTGCAGTAAAGATCACCTCTGTCTCTGTTTAATTTCTGCAAGACCAAATTGTTCCTTCATTTTTATTGCAGCTTACACCAGAAAATAATTTGAGCTTTCACCCCTTAGAGGAACTGGAAACTCTGCGACACAGAAAGACATTCTGGTGACAGACACACTGGGGAGAATCAAAAAAGCAGAGAGTCTGCCATTTCTGGTCAACTTAAACCTTTAACATTACTCTTTACATGGCATTTTACTGTCCCCTTAAGAAAAGCATTGAAATGCCTTAATGCCTTTAAGAATAGTAGCACTCTTAAAATACTGGGCTGCCAGGACTAACTAAAACATCTTTTTTGTTTGTATCCACTGCTGTGACAGATGAGTTAAGCAGCAGCAGCAGCAGCAGCATAGGGTAGTCCAACTGCTTTATATGACAAGTGGAATATCTCCATTCAAAATCCCGTGAAAACACAACACTGTTTGGATAAACAGGTGTCAAAAAGAGTAGCGACAGAAGCATGTTGCCAAGCTGGGTGCCTGATTTGATGGAAGTCAGACTCAGTTCATTAGCAGCACTCCCTGTTTTTTTAATTAAAATCCAGAAGCTTAAAATGGAGTAAACAAAAAACCCAACAAGCTTGCCATATAATAACTACTGCATAACTGCAGGGTGCATTGTGTAGTTGTGGACAGCTATCTCCCTCCTGGTGTAACAGTCTCCCAGGCTAGTTTCGGATTTCTCTTATCTTCGTGTACAATCAAGGCTTCCTGAAGTCCATACTGTTTTTTTTTTTTTTTGGCTTGTTTGTTTTTTTGTATTTTTTTTGTAGTTACTGTTTAACAGTGGTTGTGGGAAAACCATAGCCTCAAAAACTGTTCTCTATTTTTGGGTATAGGGGGTTGTGAGAGAAGACAGAGAAACTGAGTAACAGCAAAAAAACATATACAGATACTTCACTCGCCAATCAAAAAGCCAGAAAATGCGCTACACAGAAATCCTGATTTTCCATAGCAATTATGGTACAGTATACAATTCTGACTCAACAGAGATTTATACCTACTGATCTGTTTCCCATGTTTCAGGTATACTGCACACTCATATTTCAGATTTTCAGTCCTCTCTGGTGTAATGTTGGCCCCCTTTGTCATGGGTTGAGTTATGATAGAAAATTAAATAAAAGTCTCACTGCTGCTTTGTTTTGTGTAGTAAGGATGTGGTATCGAATTCAACCTGAGCTGCTTTTATGTTTTTTTGTTCTAAAGACCCTGAATAGAGCTCTGTCTGAAGTGATTAGCCTTGGGAATAACCAAGGAAGAATTCAAGGTGGCAGTACTGAAATAAAATACTAAGAAAACTGCAGCAAGAATAGAAATTGTCTCATACCCAGCGATCGAACATGGCCATCTACAAAAACACACAGGTGAATCGATCAATTCCACTATTGATCAGACTATATATATAAATGCAATGGTACTATAGATCCACAAACCTCCTTGCCGTAGGATTACATTTTCATTTTGTTGCTGCTGTCCTTGCAGCTGCTTTTGAAAAGTACTGAATAGCACAGCAAACAACCACCATCATACAGGGAAATTATGTTTTTTTTAAATTATTTTATAGTGTTGTAATTGCCGTCAGCAGCTATCCAAGATTGTTTTTGTTTTTTTTTTACTGTAAATTAATTTGACTGCGGTTTGACCCCACTAGAGTTGCTTCGTGACAGTTAGACAGTGTTTGTGATATCTGATGCATGTGAACAAGTTAAACTACAGCCTGACAACAATATTATGTGTTTTTGTCAAATTCCTGAAGACGAACTGAACCTATTTTTAATAAGATAACATGACCTCTACTCATCCACATAGTTGCCTGTCTGTCCTCAAAAAACACCATTCATTAACTATATTAGATCCTGGAAATGTAATTAGTCAACAAAAGCATTCATGTGGCGCTGTGGGTGCAGTGAGGTGACCAGCACTGTGTACTGAGTACTCAGGATATACAGAAAAAATAAAGATTATCGAACATAAAAAAGCTGGAATCCCTGAGCCCCTGACCTGTTCCTCAGAAGCCGTGCCAAGCCAGTTTCCTGCTTGCTTATCCGTTAAGTCAGGGCTTTAATGTGGTTTCAGCATGTTACTTTTTAGCAGGCTGCCGAAAGGAAAAGAGAACACACAAGTCATTGATTACATCACAAGCACCTCACCCACTAGGCACTTCTCCGGGGTATGTGATACTGGTACAGTCTGTTGTGGTCAGAGGCATTTAAATTGAACTGGCTCAGTGAAGGTAGACAAGTTTAGCTGGCTGCGCTAATGCAGTGTTGTGCGCTGTGTGTCTCAGCAGAAATGTGTGAGAGCCAGCAAAGCGTTTAAACCCAGGATGGGGTTAGTTTGTGGATTTTGATTAGAATGTTGCCTCTACCTCTTGTGTATTTGACTGGGAAGGAACTCGCTACCCAAGATGTTTCAGCATTGAAATAACTTGAGTGCAGCTTAGATGGCGCCATTGTACCACAACTTTTAATTATGCATTTTTTAGGCCTGTTTCATGTTTTTTTTTTGTTTTTTTTCAATTATTTTGCTAAGAATGCAAATTTAGTTTTTCTGTAAAACTGTTGAATAAAAAGTTTTTTTTTTTTTTTTTTTTCAATTGGGAAAAGGCTTCCTACTTCAATGGCAAACCACCAGTCAGAGCTGCTTCAGCTGAAGCAAATCAAATTATCGTAATTCCTGCAAAGGCTCTGAATACTCTACAAAGCTAAAAATAAACCAAAAGGCAACGAATTCTGCAAAAAAGGAATATTGTTTCACTATTCTATAGGGTGTGCTTAAATCAAAGAAGCATGTATTTTATTCCAATACAGCCTTTAATAATAATACCCCTTTGGCAGGGCAGAGCCCTACACATGTAAATGCATTTATTGTTTGTTAGTTTTGTAAATATTAGGGTTTGTTGTGTGGAGTTTTTGTTCTTGTGTGTATGGTGTATATTGGTGGTGGCTGGCAGGGATACGGTTCATTCCTATCCCTGCTAGATACATATGAGAATGTGTCCAGGTGTTGATTGATTGAATTATTAATTGTCAATCAACCTTGGCCACATGGTATATAAGGGAGCTACGCAGCTCCACTGGGAGGGACTGCTTGGGAGACCACATGGAAGGTCTGTTTGTTGGCTTTGTCTTTTCTTTGTTTTCTTAAGTCAGTGAAGACTTTGCTCAGCCAGACTTTGTATTTTTGTGTAAACCTTTTGCTTGACCCCGTGCCTATTTGTTTTGTGTTTTTGTTTCATTTTTGTTTAATAAACATGCACCCCTGTGCTTGAAACCTGCAGTTACTGTCTCTGAGTCTCTATCCACCCAGCCATTCTGTCACAGCCCCTCAAAAAAGTAACAGTCTTGTGCCTGTTAGATAATTTATGGCTTACACTGCTTCTCAACTCAGCACTGTTCTTAATTGGGATCAGAAGAAAGAGGATTGAAATGTAGAACTGGCTCTCATGCTATTGAGTGGTTCACCCTGAAGAGAAGCGAGAGGAATGTGGCATTTGGCCTGGACTCTGAGCACTGTTTCAACTCGTGTCATGGAGCTGAGGCCCACAGGATGGTGTTTCTGTGTTTTGTTTTCTGGGACGCTGTACCGGGCTCACTCAGTAGCGTGATCAGGGATGGGGCTGTGATGAGTAATCACAGCACAAATAGGTACTGGACTGAGAGACCTCAGAATGACAGACAGAGAGTCAAGTTTCAAAAGGAATAGAGCAACCATGTTTATTTGCAAACGCAAAAACAAAACAAAAAGAGGTACTGTTACTTTAAAACACACTATTTACAATTGACAGGTCTTGAGAGGCGCGCATAGATAGAAGTCCTGGTCCTTTAAATACTGCAGTCCTGTGCTTGACCAGTCCTTGGCAACTGAAAGGCAGGAAACAGCTCTGCTTAGTCTGCTGACAAACACACACTGAAAGTTTAAGGCTTTTAACCAACACTGGTACGCTCTCTCTCCGCAGTCCTAGGAACACTGCCCCAATCGGTAGAGAGGCTGCCCCTTTTGTACACCTTGGCTCTGCCCCGTACCCATTTACCTGGGCTTTGAATGGGGTGTATTAATGAGGGTATATATTGTATGGTATAAAACGCCTCATGGCTCTCAGCCTTGGAAGTGAATAATTAACAAGTCAAGTGTCTACACTTGGCGCTGCTGCGGTCCAGAATGCTGCCTGCACTGCCAAAACTTGCAAGCTAGCTGTCAGCAGTAGCACCCTTGGTATATTCCTGCGCCTGCTTCTGTGTACTAACAGTGCATTGTAATACAAAGATACTCTTAACTGTGCAAGTTATTAAAGCAATAAATGGTATCTTGTAATGAACTCTCTACCCCTCTTAAAATAACATGTCCTAAATTGACACTACTGTATGCGTTATTACAGTTTATATATTATATATAATATATATAATATCTTATATATATATATATATATATATATATATATATATATATTAGTCTTAAGAAATGAGTTAATGTCATCAATTACACAGTTAAATGAAAAGAACATCAATTACACAGCACTGGGCATAAATCACTTAGTAGTCTTTGCTGTCATGCTGTTGAGGCAGAATCACTTCAAATATATTCTTATGTTCTTATGTATCTGTTAGGCGCTGGCTCAGAGTTCTGCTGGAGCCCTACAGTAGAGAGAGCTTGGTTGATGCCGTCATATTTACATTTCACTGACAGTCGTATATCATTGTGATTTACTGGTGATTAAAATTGCTTGCCTTTAATCTGGGAAATGAAGAAATGGAGCTGGAGGTTACAACATTCTTTTATGTATTTATTACCATGCCAAAGATATCCTCTTCATCGCTGCAGGTAGTGGCAGAAGCACACCTGTTTGGCTCAAAGATTGAAAGTTTGTAAAATGAGAAATCGACAAACAATCTAACCTGAGAGGATATAGCACAGGGAGTGTTTTTGTACCATGAAGCTAAGGAAGCTTTCATTTCAATAGTTTTGTCTTTGAAATGTCATCATTAAAGAATAAATACCATAAAAAGTATTTAAATAAAAATATTTTCAGCATAAGAACAGGAGGACCATAATATAGCTAGTGCTAATGGGAGGTAAGACATAGATCCATTAATGACTTGGTGCATGTAACTTGATGTTATTTTTAAAAAAGCTGTGAAAATAATCATGCTTACAGCTCTATTTTCTATTTTGGAAATGAACAAATGTTGTAAGCTTTACACTGAAGCAGATTCTTAGTAAATCCGTTCCATGCCATTCTAAAAAGGGGCTGAGCACTGAAAGTTTACAGAACCCTTGCACGCACCCTTCTGGCCATGCAGTGCCACAGGGTTAGATGACTCAGTCCATCTTTTCTTGGGCACCAGATACAGTGCCTTGTCTGGGTGGAAATAAGAACCCCCCCCCACCCCCCCCCCCACCTGCCAATCCACACCAGACAAGACTAGAATTTCTTTTTGCGCTGTACGGGTGGACACTTTCCACGTGCCTTTGAAGTCACACCGATGGAGCCTGACGAGACTAAAATAGCAGGCATCACACTTACAGGGGCCGTCTTTGAGCATGACGAAGGCGCACCCAAGCAGTGAGAAAGAAAAAAAGTCCTTGATATTGCTGACACGTGCTTGGCCATGATCACTTATAAATGTGTGTATGCTGTTAAGTATGTCTAAATGCTCAGTTTCTGTTTTTTCTCAGCGGGGATCCTCTCTGTATAAATATAGAGAACGGTTTCCAAGAGAGAAGATAGAGCAGACTATGGGATTGATGCTTGATGTATAGCTGCATCTCGCTGGGATTATTTGTTGTATTGATTTTGGACTTGGAATGATGCAACCACCAATGTGGAATTTGTTGAGTGACCCTGACTTGGACCTCCAATACTATATGGCTTGCTGGAACTCATCCTGGAGATGAATGGACTGAGGTGGGTAAACCACTGTATAGTGTAGTTGGACTGCATTGTAATTGCCTGCTGCAGATAATAGGATGATGCTGTAACTGCAGTGGCAGATCAGTGCTAGTGTTACAACCAATGAAGTGGAAATAGTTGCAGAGTGGATAATCTGTGTCTTACTTTGCTCTTTAAACTACATGTTCAGCACAGGATAAGCAGTGACCAATTAAAAAACTTCACGTAGGATTTCTGTCCAATGTGTCTCTTGGCTCTCTTGTTTTTTTTGTCAGTTGACCTCACCTCTTTGTGTCTGGAGAACTCTACACTTTGTGGCACACATTTGGCTCTGGCTAAAATTAACTTGATATCTCTGTCAGCTGATCCAAGGCTCCTAGCGTTACTAATCACAGGCTCCACGGCAACTGGCCGCTGGATTCTTTCTGATTAGCTTGTTTATTATGAGCAACTTCTAGAGGGACACCCATTGAATCTTTTCAAAAGCTGCCAAAGACAAAAAAATGATTCAGAGAGGCTGGTCGTTGGAAGACAAAGACATGAGCCAGAATCAAATAAAAATAAGTGTTTGTGTGAGAGTGCTTTCTGCTCTTTTGGCCATTTTACTTTCTTCTTTTAAAGCCCTGTGTAATCAGATGTTCTGTAAGTTTCCTGTGAGTGTTCTTGCATCTTCATTCTTTAAAGTATGTGGAAGTTCTATCAGTTGTGCAATACGCAGCATACAAAGAAAACGCTGCCTTGGTCCTTGCAAATAAACTTGGTCTAAGATGTTGTTTTATGCACTGCACTGGTTTTTTGGCAGTGTATTGAGGTGTAAGCATAAGGGTTAATTTAAATCTACTAAATGAAAAAAGATGGCTCTCAGCCTAACCTAGTTGTTTTTATTACTGAACAAGTTAACATGAAACAATAAACATGATGGTTAAAATAGCCCAAGGAGACCCTTTTCTGCTTAACACTTCCTGCTGCTTGCTAGGGTAATACACAATCACCATAAAAGGATAAACGAATATAAGGAAATGAAGGAAAGAATATATATATTTAATTATTATATATATATATATATATATATATATATATATATATATATATATATATATATATATATATATATATATATATATATATATATATATATATATATATACTGGGCCCGGTTTAAATATGGATGAGTTATGAGTTGTTTGTTTACTTTTGAGTGTAAACTATTTTTTTTTCCATACTTTTTTGGGCTACAAACGATGTGGATATGCACCTAAGATAGATAGGCATTCAGTGTCAAATGAGACATGTCACATTGGACCTGCTTGCTTTAACTTTTCTTAACACCAATATCGCTCATATCTCTGACTCTGGAATGCAGTGCAGTGATGATCCCCTGAAATCCCACAATTAAGAACATGTCAGTGATTAGCGCACTGTTGGCTTTACTGGGACAGTGCATGGATGTAAAAGCTCTGCTGTGTAATCTTTTTATTTATTTATTTATTTTTTTGAGGGGAAAAAGCATATAAAGCATTTCACTTTTCATTTTAAAGTATATTTTTTAAACATTTATAAATTATTCACAACCAGCTTAATAACTGACATTAACAAATTCATGTAGTTCATGTTTTGTTAACTTCAAATTGTACCAGCAGCCAGTTATCTGATTCAGCACAGGATTCACAGCTCCTGTATTACCAGACCTCCTTCTTCTTTGTAGAGCTTTGAGAAGTCATCCACCTTCCTGAAAACAAGCAGGCAGCTTTTTCTAGTTTTTTTATTCCTATTTTTTAGGGATGGATTCTTCTAACACTGCCAGGGCGTGCCATTGTCCCAGGCTTCCAAAGCCTCGCAGTTACAGCAGCACGTTGGCTTGCAGAGGTGGTGTTATTTTATGATCTTTTAAAGGGATTTACATATCCATATTAGAGGGAACAGTGGATGCCCTTCCAGGAGTTAGTAATTATGTTTTTTGTGCTCACATCTTTACTTATAAGTAATTTGACCACCCATGTACCACACAGCCTCGTCCACAACAAAACAAAGGCACTTTTCAAGCCAGTTATTTATAATTTAATTGACTCTTTTACGCCTTTTTTTCTTGACAGCACTCTCTCTTTGTTGTAGCATGCAAGAGCTTTATAGCCAGAGATTGCTGCCTAGTACTTCTAAAGCAGAACATTTATGATGAAGAAAACCCAATCCTTGGTATATTTTAATTTATGGTCACAAATCTTTAGAAGAAGCTTTGCAGTGCGCTGCAGGTGTTTGGTGATATCATCAAGTTGCTTCCTGTTAGATCATTCCTGATCTGCAGGATTTGGATGTCAGCTGAAGTAGTTCATTGAAAGAAGACTGCAGCGCACTGGTTAGAGACTGAGGTGTCAGTCAGAAACCCCAGGTGAGAAAAAGTACTACTTTTTGTTATTCCATCGTGAACAGTCAGGAACCTTTTCAATAATTTCTTTGATCAAATCATTTTTTTAAATATTATTATAATGCCTCGTGAGTTACAATAATGCCTTGTGAAGTGTACTGCATTTAGACAACATACTATATATACAGTCCTTGTACTTTCTAACTTGAGGAATGATATTGCTACTTTTTTTTTTCAGTAGAAACAGCTAATTAAAAATGCTCATCCAATGATATTTTGCTCAGCAGATGATTCATTTTTGTTAGTAAAGCACAGGCCACTCTTTGTTCTTTCCAGCTATCATCTTAGGGAAGGAAACTCTGATAGCTATTTCACAGTTGTGTTCCTGCTTTGTTAATTAGCAGAGGAGGTAAAGTTAACTAGCCTGTAATGTTCAGGAATGGTTGGCTTAGCTCTGCTGTAACATGGTGCACAATTTCAAGGGTTTAATAGCAGGAGTTAAGAGCCAAGTAGCATGACATGTGTATTTTGGAAATGCAGTTCCAGCGACTTTTATTTATTAACATTCATTTTCTGTCAATACCACCTCACAGTCTGGCATTTTTCAAACGCTATGAGCTTGAGAGTCTGGGTTCTTGTCGTTTGTGACAGTCAAGACTGCAGATGCTTTTCTGTCTGGGTTATTAGAATTAGGGAGGATTATTAAGGGCTGTATTTTGTGTTTCACTCTTTCTGCTGAATTAGACTTTTGAGACATGCCCTAAAACCTACCATGACAGGAGAGGTGAATGCTTACAATGCAGCATAACAGGAATCATTTGAGCAAGTTAATCACAGCATTATGCTGCAGAATCTGTTCTGCACATCACTGCCATCTGGCCAGACCGGATCTCCTATGTGATCAAACAGGGCACACAACTAGAGAAGGAAGTCTCGGTAAGACTGGAGCAGAAGAAAGGATGGGGAGGAAGAGGATGTTAAGATATGTTATGGCCCAATAATTCAACTAACTTTATAGCTTGATGAAAAAAGAAATATTTCTTAATTTTCTGCTCTATTTTGTGTTTGTGCTTGAATTTTTTCCTGGATTCCAAAAAAGAAAATCAAGCATACTTAAAAAAGGTGATTTTTTTTTTTTTTTTTTTTATAAATATGTTTATAATTATTTACCAACTCAAAAACATAAATCTTTGCTTTATATATCGTGCTGTATAGAGCCCTAAAATACGGTAACTAAGCAACGTGAGTCGATCTGTCAGGCTGATGTGTAGAGAATCCTAAAACGTGTCTTATTTTCAGTTGAAGAAGACATAGCCCTGAACTTTCCTGTACAATGCTTTTTGCATTCAGACAAATTAAGTTTGAAAGGATATACACATTGGTCCCATCAGCTTTCTTCTGTAATGGAAACTAACTAAACTAAACTTGATGATCCACTGCTAATGTATTAAACAACAAAACAAACACATCATCCTGTTTACATAGCTCTTCATTTGAACTTGGGGCTATAGCTGACACCTGCTGATATGTTTAGTTACACTGTTTTATTGCTGCAAGCTGTTTATTTGTAAGTGGTTATCTGTGTTCAGATAACCACCAGCAAATAAACAACAGAAGGGGTGTGTTTACCTAACCTCTGTTTTTAGAGACAGGTCTTCCACTGACCTCTGTAGAGTTACTCATTATTATACAATCCAACCCAAACAGAACCCCAACAATAGAATTTGTTCTCCTCCGGCACGACAGAGACATATTCTCGCCACATCAATTACAGATATTATAAACTACGGATGTTAAAGGTTATGCCAGTATTAAACGTTTAGAATTGTTCCTAAAAGTTTTCTGATTGCAAAGCTAAAGTGTAAACGCCTTAACAGGTTTTTAAATAGTTACACATTTTTAAAAAGTTGAAAGGTTAGCAAAATATAACAACCCTAAAAGTAGTACTCCATTCATTCATCCATTCATTCATTTGTGTTCTATATTTTCCCTACATTTCTCCTGCAGATAGTGCATCGCTACTTTTGTTGTGTGTATGCTAGGAGGGAATTTGTGATTGGTCGGCACTTCTAAGTGTATCGGAATAATGAGTCCCCTGGGGAGGAAGTGAGTTCCGTCAGAAAGCAAAGCTGGTGATTAAACGCTTCAGATCAAAACCTCTGAAGCCAGTGCTGGAGAAGCCATCCAAACTCCAGTTGGCCTGAGCCCCCTGCCACCCACGTCCCCAATTCACATGTGGTTGTTTCAGTCATGACAGATTATACTTTTGAATCATTCAAAGCACATCCAGGGCAGGAGCAGACTTAGAGGAGGCTTCAGGCTACGTCTTCATCAAAAGCCCTGGTCTGGAACTCATTAGCATTTATAGTGGGTAAAATGAAACCAGAATTTAAATCCTAAAGTTTATGGTGCTCAGACAGAGGGCAGGTGGATTGAGTACACAAACTACTTCAGAAACCTCTAGGCGGAATATTGTTTTTAAAAATAATTTTGGTTCTCTTCTGAAGCAGGAAAACGATAACCTGCTTTTTATCACCCTGAAACTGAAGTTGTTTTAAGCACAGACACAAAAGGTTACTTCAATCAATTGAGTAAATGAGCAATTTCCTCAAAATGCTTCCATAAAAAAACTAAATTGCAGAACTTCTTGAGGATTTTTTACCCAGTAGCTTGATTTATTAGCTGTATTATTATTAACCTCAAGTCTGCATTGACCTAAACACTTCAGTGCACAACATGTAGATTTATCCTAAAAACTTTTTAAACTTTTTTTAACTAAACAACTATTTTTAGATGAAGTAAAGTGTAGATGTTACTGTAATATATAATATTAATGCAGGAAAATAATGAAACATGTTGCATCCCAAAATTGAAAGTACATACAGTGCCTGTAATGCCTTATACTACCTAGCTAGAAAGTAAATGAAGAAACAAGAAGAATGAGAAGGCGGTGGCGAGAAGGATCAAACTATTTAACAGGGTGGCCAATTTCCAGTCCTTTTCCAGGGGAAACCGGTACAATTCACAAACGGTTGACAGACGTTTCCTATTCAGATGTTACCTGGCGATGTCCTTTGCATATGGAAAGGTTGCAAGGTTTGATGAGCCAAGCCTGCCATACTGTGTAGTGCTAATGGCAGGGCTGTGCTGTAATTCTAAGAGAACCCTCTTCACCCAGCGCTGGCACCAGTGATGAGTGCAAGATCAGAATTGATTTGCGACCGTCTGCCAGTTGGCAAGGAGTCAGAGAGCGAGGGATTACTTTGGCGAGGGGGTGGAAGCATGCCTGGTTTCTGAGAGTATATCACCAGTTCAAGTCCTTTCTGTACATCACAGACCTGGGCTTCTCCGGCCTTCTTTCTTGTGGTGGCAGTGGTTTTGGAGTGGGTGTGGAAGGGGGTCACTCATTCCAGTGTGTACCACAGTGTCAAACCCTAATTAATCCAACCTGTTCTCCTAATAGGCTGTGGCCACTTTGATCCCACTGCTTTGTAAGTAGATGATGGCAGTTAATGAATCATTAGACATAACAGACATGTTTAACTCAGCAGAGATTAACAATGCATTGCACAAATATTAGATAGGCACGTTCTCCATTTTTTGTTTTGGCTTCAATAAAGATTAGATTTTTCATACTCTAAAGACACTACAGTATATGTACAGTAGTACTTGTTTGTTAAATACTAGCCAATATACTACCTGTGTGTCTGTGTAACAGCTGTCAATTTTATATAGGAAACTATAAACAAGATGAATAAACTCTCAGCCAATCTGGACCTTCCGATCAGCTCAGCGCCAGGGGATCCTACCTGCTCAATTGGTTTCCCAGCAACGCACCTCCTGTTCCGCGTCCTGGCTGCACACATTTCCGCAAGAACCAGCGGCAGGGCTGTCCCTGTCACTCACTGCTATACATTTCATTTATTCTAGCAGTCGGCTTTAGTGAAAGCATTTTAGGATCGTAATGCATCATGAATCATAGTGAGGCAGGTTTTCCAGAGTCTAGTTCAGCGCAATGACTGACCGTCTGGATTCAGAGTTACACAAAGGGTTCCATCTGTAGGCGGGTCTGATAACCCACTAAGCTGTTTTCTGTGTTGTTTTGTTTCTTATGTCGTAGTCCTTTCATTCGTGAGGAATTTCAGAGTAAGAATAAGGTTACTCTTATAAATGTTTCCCATAGTAAAAGCATAGCACAGTATAATAAAGCATAGTGAAATCATGCTAAAGCATAGCTAAGCATTGCAAAGATCAGCAATGTATGGTAAAGCATATTAATAAACATGGCAAACAAAGGAAATATATGGTAAATGCATAGTATAACCATGGGAAAAGCATGGGAAAACTACATAAATACAATGCTCCCCCTTTATAACGCTGTAGTTGGGAGCCCTAGTTAAGAGACAGTGTTGTTTGTGTTCCACCTTATAACAAGAATACTAGTGTTAGTGTAATGGCATTATGGGGCAAGTGGGATCCATAACCGTATCGCCTTGTAACCTATTCTGCAGTATAAAGGGTCGCCTTATAAAGGAGGAGCACTGTATGTGCAAAAATGTATATAGGGGTATTTACAGTACAGTATTGTATTTATAAACTCACTGTTGTAGAGCTTTATAAAGAAAAAAGAAAAAAAAAACTATACAGTTAAATAAAGAGGGGTTAGTGCTGCACAGAGCACTGTTACTAAGCAGTCCACTGGCTGGACAGTTTAACATACTGTTACGAAGCTGTGACAGTTTTGCTGTTACCCAGCTAATAATAATTGTACAGTAGCAGAGAGGTTTCGAACCTTACAAGCGACTATATTTAGGTCAACTTTTACTGTTTCTGCAAAATAAAAAATAGAAAAAGAACTGTCGATGCAGAAATTAATTCCACCGATTACAAAGATAGAGTACCTGTATTCTGAGTTGACAATATTCTGTGTCAACCAATATTGAAACACGTTTCTCAATCAAAATCTAAAGGGAGTTTAATCAGCACTCGTTTAATGACCCACATTTTCTAAAAGTCAAAAGAAAATGTAAAACCACAGTCAAGCCTGAAGCTCTGTCTTTGTAGCTGGCACCTGGGTGCGTGGGAACTGTGTGGTGGGTTTAGAAAGGCAGCTGAACACCTCATACACAGAACACCAGCTGTAGTCTTCAGTAATACAAAGTACATTGGCCAACTGAGATGCTGAGAATTCACGGCTCTTTTATAGTGGGGTCCTGACCCAGTTGTATAGCGGAATGCACAAATACAGTAAGGGAAGCGACTCTCTCCAAAAGGTCACAATAGCAACTGTCTGGAAATAAATACTTCCTGAGCTCCTTTTTAGGTCTGTTTATGTCATGTTGGTTTTATAACAGAGGTTAATCACTGTAATACAGTGTCATAATGCATATTGGCGTGTTAAGGAAAATAATACACAGTGTTTATTTCTTATGTGAATTTTGGCACTGGGACAAAACACAGTCCTACACAAGCTGTGAGGATTGTTATTCTTTGATTCATGCCACCACCAAATGAGAATGTTTGGAAATTCCCACCGTACAGTAAGAGTAGGTCCGGAATTTGAACAAGGAGATTACCACTTTGCTTTTCTGCTTGTTTTGACGCACTGAGCTGGATACCCTATCTGATAAAAACTGTAGTTTGTTCCCTTCTCAAAACAAAATGATAGGACCATGTGCATACCAAAGCATTAACCGCTCTGCTAGGATTGCACCATTCTTTCTGTGAAGCGAAAAAAACTGGTAATGTTACAGGCTAGCAAGAAATATCTAAGACCCTTGTGGGACCTCTAGGATATGTTAACTTTTTCAACACCTACTTTTTGTTTTCTTTTTTCAGAAATAAATTGTGTTATCTTAGCTTGTTCTGGGTCAGGTGAATCTGTTTTAATAAATCATTGGGACACATTGTTAATAATGTTAATAGAACCCTTCTTTGTCAGAATTCTCTCTGCTGTTCTAGTTCTGTGAATTGTGAGATTCCGTGCCATTAAGGGATGTGTTGATGTACTGAATTTATGTTCACTCCCCTTTTCTTGTTGTTTTTTTACAACGTACACAACAGTTTTATTCAATGGCGTTTTGCTGTGGTAACCGTGAGACACACTATTGCATAACCAAGTGAGAGAGCAAGAAAGGACTGCCAGTGCTCACCTGAATTCTATTACCTGGGTGCATTTGACTTGCTTACAATGGCTGAAACCATCACACCTTCAAAAATGTTTACATCAGAAGAACTCAACGCTTTGAGTATCTTGAATGGTTTTGTAAAATTATTATACTGAAGATAATCCTGAAAATTGTTACCATGTTTTGAATAAGGTTACTGACAAACTGAAGAAAAAAAAGGACATACAAGTTTTAAGTAGCAAAATTTTTGTGGTGGACACCTAATAATAAGAACACACAGTGGAATCTAGGATCTGAAATATAAATAATAACTACACCCTCTTCCTTCATAGATAACAATACCAGAATCCACATGATATAAAACAATGCATCATACTATGCTTACTCACAAAACCTGTAATTACAAGAAGCAACTGCAGAAGTAATGCAACTTTAAGTCCAATATAATTACACCCTCAACTAGGCATTACAAGAACAGACTAGTTATCTAACTAATCCACATTCTGGGAAAGAAAACCATAAGGACACGTCTTAAAGACAATACTTGACATTTCTAAATGATAACCTTGCCAAAGATTGAGATAAAAAATATAGCAAGTATTACTACCAACAGGCTTTTTAATGGCAGTAAGACAGCTGATTCCCCTGCTGCCAGTAACTGCACAAAACAAAGGATTATTATAGCCACCCCACTTCACTTTCTCTAAACTTAATCAAATATAAGTATTTCTCTTTCTTCAGCCGTGATGTTAAACTGCTGGCAGCAGTCTTTTCGGGGCTTCTTGCTGGCAGTAGAATGTGAACTGGTAATAGGAACCTACAAAAAGACTGCTGCTGGTAGATTTTCTACTGGTTCTAACCACTCCATAAAAATACAACTCTTTACAGCGAATTACTTCCTGAAAATTGACATTGCAAATGTATAATGTGAATTCGAAAATGTATTTTGTTACTACTGTAGAATACCTGTACAGTATCACTATATCTGCTCTCCCATTGGCGACATAAAAAAAGCTTATCATTAGAGCATTTTGCAGCACCAGGGAATCGTCCTGTAAATGACAGATTCCTGTACTGTATAATACTCTAATAAAAGCTGTGGCTTAACCCTACCCCAAAGCCATGTTATATCCCGAATATATTTATTACCATTATTATAATCGGCAGTGAGATCACAAATGATGTGGGGATTTTTACATTTTTTTTATCGCTGGATAAACAGAGATAGATGCACAGTTAAAGGAAGGTATCTAACAGTGCAGAGGGAAGTGCTTACTGTTCATTGCTGGGTTTATTATTTCATGTTGAAGGTTTTACAGGTGCCACCCACGGAAGTTGCCTAGAGGGGCTCTTCAGCTAATCACCCTCATTTAGAGCTGGGGTTGTAGTAGGTAGTCTAAATTAGAAACACCTGGAGCAGCTGAGCCTGCAGATTAACCTGCTCTCCTCTGCCGTCTTTTGTCTGTCACGTTCCATTTGTGTAAAGACACAGAGCTTATCCTAATATTGTGAAAGGTGATGAAGGAGAGTTCTGGCACACGTCCCTTCACTAATTTTCCAGAACAGAATCAGCCTTCTGTTTGACATCTTATCAAACAAAGGTACTGTATAAACTGAACCATAATATTTAGTCAAATGTTCTTTCTGATAAGTAAATGACCCACATGGGACTTATTCAATGTTTTTTTTGTTTTGTTTTTTTTCCAAACCAGCTCAATATTTTGAAAATCATGAGGTGAGATGCAGTGCAACTTTATTTAATCACAACGGTGCTGTAGTTTGCGGTGGTGGGTAGAGAAGAGGACCAATAAGTACAAGATCCTGGGTTTGAATGGCATCAGAGGAACTGTCTCAGACTGTGATCTCTGACTTCGTCATTTTTGCTTTTTTTTCGTTGGCTAAAATGTAACAGAATTGGATCATTAAGTGAAGTTGTAGTCAATAGTGAGGTTTTTTTCTGCTATTTGTACTATGTATTACCAGTTTCATTATGACACAGCAGACAGAAATTATGACTAAAACATTTTCAGATATATATATTTTTTATTTAACAGAGGTAATGCACTATGTTCTGGATAATGGATGTTGCATCATGTGGAATTTTTTTTTTAAATCCCAACAAACTCAAATCAAAAGTACCCATTTTAGAGTTTATTTAAAGTTCTACTGTAATAGTACTAACAAACATGTAGGGATACATTTGTATTTAGTAATGCATTTTTATACATTACATTCTCAAGCGCTTTTAAGCTCTGAGATAAGAACATAAGAAAGTTTACAAACAAGAGGAAGCCATTCGGCCCATCTTGCTCGTTTGGCTGTTAGTAGCTTATTGATCCCAGACTCTCATCAAGCAGCTTTTTGAAGGATTCCAGGGTGTCAGCTTCAACAACATTACTGGGGAGTTGATTCCAGACCCTCACAATTCTCTGTGTAAAAAAGTGCCTCCTATTTTCTGTTCTGAATGCCCCTTTGTCTAATCTCCATTTGTGACCCCTGGTCCTTGTTTCTTTTTTCAGGTCAAAAAAGTCCCTTGGGTCGACATTGTCAATACCTTTTAGAATTTTGAATGCTTGAATGAGGTCACCGCATAGTCTTCTTTGTTCAAGACTGAACAGATTCAATTATTTTAGCCTGTCTGCATATGACATGCCTTTTAAGCCCGGAATAATTCTGGTCGCTCTTCTTTGCACTCTTTCTAGAGCAGCAATATCTTTTTTATAGCGAGGTGACCAGAACTGAACACAATATTCAAGATGAGGTCTTACTAATGCATTGTACAGTTTTAACATTACTTCCCTTGATTTAAATTCAACACTTGATGTGTCTTATGCTAATTTAAACTGATCTTCCTCTAATGTATCTACTGCCTGCCAGACTGGGCATAAGCAGACGAAGATACTTGACCAACAAGGCATTGCAGTAAAGTTAAAAGCCAAATAAACTAACTCTTAAAAAAAAGTGACCCTTCACAGAATATGCACAGAACATACTGTAGCACAGACCCCTAGCTTTGACTCCTGTCTACAGTGCCTTGATGATGCTTGGGCAAGCCTGGGCAGCCATACAGTGTACAAGATGTAAATAAATAAACACAACTCACAACTGGCTAGGTTAATAGCTTCTTGTGTTAAAAGAAAAATGACACCGAAAACACATTTTCCTAGTCATTAGCACCATCGCGCAGATTATTAAAGTTAATCATTTTCAATAGTCACGGTCACTGTTTCCTGGCTTTTTTATTTCCTTCCCATCTACAGTGATTGAGCTAAACTGTTTACATGCTTGGATAACTCACAGGAGTCCAGGTTTCCACTCAGCTGTGATATGCTTTATACCATTAACTCAGTTAACGGGGGAAAAGGGGTCAGATTCTAACGAATCTGTGGCGATGTGACATACTGGAGCCTCTCATTCAGCTCAGCAGTAGAATTTTCTTGTTGGTTCAGAAACATGTATGTACCTAGTACCTATCTGGATCAATATAATGATAAAGTCAAATATTACAAGAAGGTGACTTCCTGTTTATAGTGATTGCACACTTGGGCTTTCCTTGATCTCCTACCCAAGGGCAGGGTTTGAGCAGGGTGGACCATGGTATTAACGTGTCCTGAAGGCTTCCCATACGAACCCTGGAACTTTAACACGAGTAAGCCAAGCCTCCTAGCACTCAATTGCATGAAGTTACTTGCATGAACACTAAAGCTGTCGTTTCCTGTAAATGAAAAAATTTTGTTGCATGCTTACCATGTGTTTTATACATAGCTGTTTTTACTCTCAGTGTTCACTCTTGTTAACGAGACATTACACATACAGTACTTGAAATAATCATTAATAAATACAATACTATTGGAATGTCCAAAACCACTATAGAACCCCCACCCCTTTATCAGTCATAAATGGGACAAAAAGTGCATAACTGGTACCTACCAATCACCCAGTAAAGGCTACTTTGGTGATGTTGTACATAATAAAAATAAAATAATTACACCGGTACAGTAAAAGAGTTTGTAATTTTATTGGATACTGGCAAACATAAAATACATTAGTGCCAGTGCTGCGTAATGTTCACTGTACACCTCTGGCAAGAACAGCTCCTGCTAAACTGTTCTTTTACCCCTGCAATTCGGTGTTGTTCCTGTTTGCATGGAGCAGGTTGGGCTTTGGTTTTTCAAACACGTGCGTCTTGGTTCCGTTTTCCTGGGGTGGTCATTACTCATTCGTGGGGGCATTCTTTGTAGATGAGTAAATCAGAATAACAAATTTTACAGGTCTCCAGCTGCAACTGACTGCTGTTCCGGTAAGCCTACGCCCATATTTGTTGTATCACTTGGGTCTGATTCTGTCACGCCCCCACTTGGCAAACATACTGGCTGTGAAAACTAACTGACAAGAGGACCGCCTCCTCTTTCACCTTACTTTACAACTGCGTCTAAAAAAGAGGCGTGGCCGCACTCTGGCAAACTGAACTTCGGACAGACAGAAATTAGAGACGTTGAGTTTGAACATTTTGTTGGAATGCTCAGTCTAGGTGGAACTTCATAACTTTTGTCTTAAATTCACTGAGAGTCTTTTTTTTTTTTTTTTTTTTTTTTTTTTTTTTTTTTTAATTAAACATATTTTTCTCTTTGGAATTTTATACATGGAATTGTAGCCACCACTGCTGCTGGAAATGTGCTGACCTAATAATATATACACTGTAATTTACATTAGTTCACGTGAAGAAGGGTTGACGATCTTCAAGTAGGGTAAGTGAATGTATGATTGATATTTCGATTTTTTTCAGCTGAGAATTTAAAAAGATGAAGTTTGGTCTCCTCTACAGTATTTCTGCACCTGACACAGATTGATAATGCTGCAATACATCTGCCATCTGATTTCACATTTCTACATATCGTGTTGCTGGAGAAGAACAGTGACATAAAACACATCACCGCACTTTTATTCCAAAGTTGAAATTGAAGATATTTTCTTGCACAAAATGTTAGACAAAGAAAATGTTAAACTTTGTTTTATTATTGGCGTGGTAAAGCTATGTTTTTGCTACTGTATGTTATATTACGGTATGTTACAGAAACTATCTATTTACAACTCATTATTATTATTATTATTATTATTATTATTATTATTATTATTATTATTATTATTATTATGTTCTCATAATAACTAATACAGCCAATTACAACTCATGAAAATAGAACTAGTGTCGAAGTCGGTGGAAGAATCTTTTCCTGACTCATAAAACTTTCCATATCTTCTTAACGTCTTACCCCAATTCAAAGCTGTTAAACACAATTTCTCCACCAAACAGGAGGGAAAAAAAAACGAGTCCACCGTAACTTATTTTAAACTTAACTGTTACACACTGCCAATATGTTTAAAATACAACATCGACACATCATTTAGATTTCAGGACCATACGTTGCCTAAAATATTTTGTAAACAAAGTTGTTAAAGCAGGTGAAAGGCAGAAAAAAATTAAAGCACACCAAAGCGACTAAAATTGTTAAACTTAATAAATAGGGAACACAATAATTAGATACCGTTCTGTACATACGAAACGTATGTTTTTAATATAAGAAGTAATTCAGGCCAACTTTAGTTCTGGAGAAAGGTACATTACTCAGCTCTCATGAAGGAAAGGTGGATGACGGAAAACCTCCCCCCACCAATTAATTTTAATTAAACATAATTGTTGAAGGTTAAATACATCTAAATAAACTGCACTGTGTGCTTGTATTCGCTGGTACTACATCCTTCACCCACGCCTCTTTTCACTATCGTCAGTGTTAGTATTTGAGGTCATCAATGTGGGATGGCAAACGTCCGGTGATTGGTTAAAGCAAGCTATTATTTTAAACGGCTTGACTCGCGTGTTCAATGCCAGGCAGCTGAAGAAATGGAAGAATATGATTGGTTAATAGACGTGCTAATCATTATTGTAGAGGCGGGCGAACGTACAGTGGTGACTAAGTGGAGAATTTGGATTCGGTGCATGCCTCAGCGTAAAAGTTGCATATTTACATATAAATAAAAACATAAATATCAAGAACGTATTTATTTTAAAATGATCGAGTAGGCAGTCACTGGTCGAAGTACAGACGTATTGTAATTAAAATACTGTCTTTTCTGCAGTTGCCCTGGCTTGCAGATGCCTGTGCAATGTGAAATGTGAAATGTGATGTGCTTGCTTTATTATAATCACAGTTCTTGGATTTTGGGGCAAACTGTGGGTTTAATTAGAATATCTAACAATACTTTTACTTTGCGGTCTCAGTAGTGTATAGTTGGTTGATCAACAGTGCGCTTTAGACTTTGAATTTAAACTACACCCACCCAACAACATATCAACCCTGGGGGGCCCTGAGTCTTCTGGTTTTCATTCCAGCTGAGCTCTCAATTACTGAACTAAACCCTTAATTTAACTAATAATTAGCTTAATCAGACCTTTTATAAAATAGTTTTCAGCCCTTAAACAGTTGGAGATTTCAACTGAACTATAACATGTTATGCGTCTTCAAATCTCCAACTTTTTAGGAGATGAAACAGTTAAAGGTCTAACTAAGCAAATCATTAGCTCAATTAAGAGCTTAGTCTTGTAATTGAGAGCTCAGTTGGACTGAAAACTAGAAGACACGGGTCCCTGAGGACCGATGTTGAAAATCACTGCTTCAGAAAGTTCCGACTACTAACTACACATTGATTTAATATTTAATTACATTATCTGATTTTTAATTAAAAAAACATGTGCTAAAGAACTCTAGATACTGGATTTGTTTTTTGTTTTCCATCAATTACTTAAAAACATTCAATAAAAAAAATGTAATGTGTAACCTATATTAAACTAAGTCAAGCAGACAAACATTCTCGCTTATGTTTGCTTTGGGTTACCAATTTAGTGAAAAGCATAGTAAACATCAGGCAAGCCAGGTAAACCACAGATGCCAGTATGGTAAAGCATGGTGAAAATCGTGCTTAATCATAATAAAACACAGCAAATGCATAGTGTATATATATATAGTGCCGGTTACCTATGCATTTATATGCAATACTGCATGGTCTGGCTAGTGAAGAAGTTAGGAAGAAATCTTCGTAGTCGCAGCAGCAAAGCTTGTATGCTTTGATGGTTTCTGCAAGACAGCCGTGCCCTATTGCTTTTGCAGCTGTTAAGTTTTGCACCCGAAACCCTATCACCTGCAGTGGGATCATTGCATGTGATGTAATCTCTCAAATAAAGTCACGCTATCGTGTGATCCCTGCCATTAAGATGGAGGCTGGCGTTCGCATTTCATCGATCACTGCATGCTGTCAGCAGTAACATTGCACAAAGCAATTATTAGTAATGCTCTGTTTGGAATGCTGCAGGAGACCGGGAGAGGGGAGCCAGCATTGATAGTGAAGGGAACAGGTGGAATTTTTTGAGCCAGCATCATTATTTAGACGTTGAGGGGGTCTACACTGTTGTTGCATAACTACTGTATATGGAAACAGTAGTGTTGGCCTGAACATGTGTAGCAGTGGTTCTCAAAGACCAGCTCTGACTAATGGCAAAAGTGAATTGCTGCATGGCTTTTATAGAAAAGAGATTGAAAAGCTGCTGCTGTGTAGTCACAGTGGGGCTGAGTACAGTATCATTAAACCTCACATGGTTTTGGCTCTCAGTTGGCACAGATGGAATTTACTACCCACTTCAGAAATCCACCTGCTCGTGGCACTATCAACCCAGACAACCTAATGTGTTTCTGTACTCACACAGATTATCACCAGCTAGAATTTTCTTAAGAAAATATATATGGCCATGCATATTTTTTTAATGTCCTGGCATAGTATTGCACGAATCAGGTGAGGGTCGCTGGTGTTGATTGGTCTAATTTACCATTCAAACTGAAACAAGTGAAGAGACAGCTGCTTGGATTTTTGATGGTCGCTGCTTTTCTTAGACTCCATGGAGTACAGCACTCCACGCAAACAAAGGAGCTGTTTCTTCAGTCATTTCAAACAGCCAATCCACACCAATGACCCTCACCTGTACGTCAGCACCTGAGCGCTCAATTTGAATGATCGAAAAATCAGATAATCGGTTCGTGCAGCTCTACCCTGTCAACTTTCAGAACGATGAGAACATACTGTATCAGCGTAATTTGACAAAGGTTTTCAGGTACATCCAGTGTTATGAAGAAAAGGTCTCTTATTCTACACTTTTTCAATCCCTATTTTTCAAATATGATGCAAATTGCCCACTGGTGTAAAATGTATATCAAAAAAAAGGTGGAACAGTGTGCTCAGAATCAAATCGAAGCATACTGCATGTCCAGTAGCAGCACCCACTATCCGTTTCAATGGAACATGTGTAGTGTGCCGGGTTTGCTTTCAATGGCACTGCCATTTCTCCAGTTCAGGTTCAAAGTTTTCTTAGAAATCCAGACCCCTTTGACACCCTATAGAGACTGTTGTCTAACTATTGTTTGTTCCAGTTTGCTACAATTGTAAATTGGACAATTTTGGAAATTAGGAATATGACAAATATTTGGGCTACATACAGTCACTCATGGAAAATGTTCGTTGTTTTTCTATAATCATATTGTTCAACCATTGACCATGTCGTGAATGGCACAGCAGGTCTGTTAGTTCATTTATTGGTTTGCGTTTGAGCTCAGGTCAAGGATCAAAATAAAATGCTCAAAGCCAACTAATTTTATTAAATGTTTAATGGCCGTAGAAATCATATTCTTCTTGTGGTCAGTGTCTCATTTCCGAATGAATATTGTTTTACAGCCATCTACAGCTGTAGAAAGAAAAGGTAAAATCAACAGGTATGTCAAAACTAGTGCATGCACTGGTATGACTGTATGGGTTGGTGTACCTGCCACAGGAAACGGGTCATGCGGTATTTGCAAATAAAGACCATTTTCCTTAAAGAAAGGTGCTTTTAACCATTTCAGACTGGGCAAGTTTTATAAGGCAAGGGTGCCACATGTTTAAAACACCCTTAACACTTTTCATAAAACAGATCCTCTTCCTTAAACCCTGGCATTAGTTAGTCTCGGCGCAAACATGATGTGAGGATTTGCAATGTTTGTTTTTGGCATGGATCTTGCAGGCCAGGGAAGCAGAATGAGGTTTGATGAGTTTTAACTCTCAAGCAGGCTACAGGCAGACTTTATATCCCATTTATTGGAATACAGCTGTCCAGGATAAACAGCATTGGCTGTAACCAAGGAAATGCAGTTATTGTTATGGTACCACCAGCATTTTTCCCTGTACTGTGTAACCTAAATCTGTGACAGGCCACTTCCAAAAGTAGGCATTAAAAGACAAATATTTAAATTATTTGTTTATTTATCCACGGCGACTTACAGAGACTAGGGTGTGTGAACTATGCATAAGCTGCAGAGTCACTTCCAACAACATCTCATCCTAAAAACAGAGCACAAGGAGGTTAAGTGACTTGCTCAAGGTCACACAATGAGTCAGTGGCTGAGCCGGGATTTGGACCAGGGACCGCCTGGTTAGGAGCCCTTGTCTTTAATCACTGGACCACACAGCTTCCTATAATAAAGCCTCCTAAAATAAATAATAAAGATGATTACATTTGTTGTTGTTTTTAGGCCTTTTGTTGTCGGTTATGGTCTTGGTTCTTTTTTGACTAAATGCTAAAAGGCCCGCCCACGAGTCTGTCTGTTTAAATATGCAAGCATTGGAATGGGAAATGTTTCTGCCTCTATATGCCTGTGCAGAATGTGCTTTTGTAAAGTTCCTGGGGCTGCCTTGGCTGAAATAATCTTTATTGAACAAGTGAAATGGGATGCCAGAGTATAAGTGCAGTTTATAAAATATGGTATGACAAAGTGGATATGCAGTATGTGTTTTAATCAGTGTTTGTGGTATGAGCTTGTCTATGCTTTTGATGCAGGTGACAATTGATCTGTATTCTCAGAGTTGATGGATTTCAATATTTTTTTCTTTGATCAGAAGTGCTGTTTGTTTGACCCGACAGTAAATAAATACCTGAAATCTAAGCACCTGCAAAGACCTACACATACAGGCTCACAACCTACTAAAGAGGGCATTAACAAAAACAACAAATACGGGAATTACAAAACTAAAACTCTTAATTTTACAGCAAAGCATGGGCCGTATGCCCATACTGCTTATCATATTGGACCCTTAAAATAAAAAATAAAAAACTTGAAAATGCTTTCATTATGCTTTTCCATTGCTGTCAGCGTTATATTGGATAGTGTATTGCTTTTCCAGCTGAATCTTTTTAGTAAATGGCCTGTCACTGTATCTGGCCTGTAATATTTAAAGGAAGGCTGCTGGGCCTTGGAATTTGTTTCCTGTTTGTAGACATCGTGTGAGTCACGTCAGCGCGCCGACTCGCCTCTCTCTTTACAACTTGGAGCTAACATGAAACAAGCCACAGCATGTTTTCATCGTGACTGTAAATTAGCAGTGACTTAACTGGCTGGTTTATTTCGGGCCGCAATATCTTCAAGCCCGTGTATCCTCTCTGTGTATAAGATGGCGTTACACACTTTAAAGCAGCAACAGCTCTGCTTCCTGACGCACCTGCCTGTGAACCACAGGTGTGCATAATGGACAGCCCAGACTGTAAAATAGGATCACTTACAGTATTCAACCTCATGGGAGGAATGTGTTCAGTAAGCAGTGAACTGTACCACTTATATTCACTCGTCACTTACTTCATTGAGACAAGAAGATACACTTCAAAACAGTAATCGAATGACAGTGATTTAGAGATTATGTCAACCTGGGATCAGCTGTAAAGAAACAAATCATAAAGCACAAACTAGTATATATATATATATATATATATATATATATATATATATATATATATATATATATATATATATATATATATATATATAAATAATGTAAAGAAATTGGCCTGTTTTGTTTTATTGTTTTATTTTTTATTTTTTTAATCTGTAATTAATTTAGCTGGAATTTATAAATGTAACCTGGCTTTGAAAAGTTAGCATTGAAACAGTGGCATACCTTTTGAAGATCGTAAAATTGTAACAGTGGAATAAATTGTAAAATATGGTAATTATATATTTCATAATCTGACATCAGTACTGTAGTTACAATACAATGCAGTTAAACAGCCATCTGATTGTACTGAACTATAGGGCTTGTCCTGTATTCTGTAGCCATCTCAAAGGGGAGGCAGGAATGACTATAATATCTGGGTGAACATGAAACGCTACAGCTTTCCCTTTAAAAACCTTGGCTGTCAGAAAGGTGCTGTTGGCTCTGGCCTCTGAGGAAGAGCCTGCAGGATTAAATATGATATCTCACGACTAGTGAGAGGGGATGAGAGAATGGTTAAAAATAGGGGAACTGTCATCTCAGCTGGCCACTGTGGCATGAAACAGAGCAGGGGTGAAATTCTCAACAAAAAAAAAGTGCAGGTCCTCGTAGGCACAGCTGGGTGTAAACAGCAAATGAATAAATGCTTTCAAAATGTATACATTCTTGTACACGATACATTTATAAATACAAAATAAGCCTTAAAAAATAACTGATCAATTATAACCAATTCACCATAAACAAAGAAGCTGAAAATACTGAAAGCTTTGTACCCTCTGCTTGTATCAGTCAGTCAGGTACTGTAATATAACACTTAAGTTAAAATGTAAATGGAAATATAAATATTACACTATGCAGTAACTGCTGTGGAGGGTTTTGTTTCAAGATATCCTAAAAAAGGGATAATGTTATAAAAAACATGGTATAAAAAAACAACAACTGTGCTATAAAAAAAGATACAAAAAGGTCTAAGTCAAACAGCGCACAATAGGGGCTAGAATACCCCTACAGATTTTTTACGTAACAAGCACTACTACTGCTATTGATGTACTTCGCCATTTTAATCTCCGTAGTATTCTCAGCAATTATCCCCATACTTTCCAGACCCTAAGCACTCGCCTACAACAGGACCTGGCCATGCTACAATAATAGCCTTGGATTAGAACATGTATCCCTGTTTCTTTTATTTATGTTGTACGTATTACTTATCTTCCAATAATATTTTCTGTGTGCTTCTACGTTGTGTTTCTGTGTTGATTAATTACCCTGGTCTATTCCAAAAAAAGATTTTCCAGACAGAAACGGTATAAAAGGGTTTTTTTCTGTTTTTGTTTTTTTTAGCCCTGGTACTGTGGTTTCTGCACAAGAAACAAAGTGGCAAATTTTCATAAAGTAATATCATTATTGTGGTTTACGTCAGACTTTTTTTTTTTTTTTTTTTTTTTTTTAAATGTGCACGCAAATGAAAACAAACAATTAAGTTAAACTCTTCAAAATGTTTTAGAAAAGGGGGCATTGTACAAAGAAAAAACACCTCGCCGTTTTGGTTTTCGTTTAGTACAGTCCTCATAACAGAAAATACTAGGATCACAACAACACAAAACATGGATCACTATGCTTAACATGTCTTGCAAGTTGGGCCCTTGTTTGAGAAGTGTGAAGCGCACGTACATCTGTATCCCGATTCTGACTCACTTATCAAACCTGAAGCAGCACTTTGTTGATCCTGTTTTGCAAATTCTGTCAATGTGGTAAATCGGTGCAAAGCAAAACGCGTTCTGATAATTATTTCTAATATTTATTAACTATGTAATTTGTGGCAAACTGTGACGTGGGTTTTTGCCTTCAAATTCGTGTGCAGCAATGATCGTTCGAATATTCCGATAGTTTCTCCGCCACACTAAAAAAAAAAAAAAAAAAAGATTACATCATAATAATGATAATTACTCCACACCGCTGTTTTCACGCTTCACTGCTAAGGTCTTCCTTCTTTGATCAACCAATGAGCACTGCCACGAAACAAAATGGCCGGAGATTTGTGACCCAAACCAAAATAAAATATGATCAGAATGAAAACTCGGCCAATCAACATGCGGTGATTATACTGACGTTAATGGTGGCCAATAGCAGCTAACAGAAACAGAAGCAGTGTGAGGAAACAGAATGCAAGCAGCATGAACTGTGCTGAATGAAAGCGCATTTGAGAAACGCTGCACTAGTGGACTGTGTGAGTGGATGAAATGTATCCATGTTGGATGAAAAGCAGATTAAATAAGTCCCGGTACCCAGCACAGGCATCAAAATAAGTCCTGGTACAGAGTACCGGTGAGTACCGGCAGAATTTCACCCCTGACAGAGAGTGTGACTGTGAGCCTGATTGTACAGATACTGAAACTGCTGTGAAACTGCAGGCAGAGTGCAGTCAGCTGTCTATAACTGTAGTTCATTAAGCTTTTCTAAGCATGTGCTTTAGTACATGAAAGGGGTGATTTGGCCTTTCACTAGCAAGCAGTGTGAATGTCTTTTTGGCTTGCAGCCTGGGAAGCTTGCACCTGAAGGATGCTATATAAATGAAATTGATATTGTATGGTACTATAGTATGCACAGTAGCTTATGTGGTCAAAAGTGTACAGCTTGTAAATGGATGAAAAGTGCAAATCCGTCATACACTTGCGGAGAAAAGCATGTCGAAGCCTTACTGCCCTCAGCCCACAACCTTTGGTTTTAGCAACAGTGCGACTGGAAAGATGCAACATTCTTTTTTATACTTGTTTTTTCTTTCACTGGTTTCTCCTGATCTTCCTCTGAGTTGAATCAGTCACTGCAGCTTGTTCCTATTAATAAAAAAAGATACTGTATATACCCTGCTGTAGGCAGACACGCTTGTATTGGAAATTGCAAATACATAAAAAATAACATTCTGAGTGATGTAAATCTAATGTCGCAGACTATTACTGTGATTTTATTCAGAGCCATAGACGACAGTACCTCATGATACGCTTCAGGGGGTGTTTATTCTGGTTCAGAATAATGATATAAAAAAAAAAAACTATTCCTTATACTCTCTATACTCCACTTTATTTTGATTGATCATAACTATCATTTTAAATAAGACTCATATCACATAGCAGTTTCACTAATTTACTACATGTTTCGAGTAGCCACAGTGTATAGGTAACAAGCTCAGGTGTGTCTTATTAAACTCACACTAAAACCAGGAACTCCTTTCCATTCCTGCATACACATGTTCTGTAAACAGGTGAAATTATGAGAATATCATTATATTTTCTGTAATAAAAAATATATACCCCCTTACCTATCAGATGTTTTAAGTGTAATTAAACAAAGAAAGGTTGCCTCCCTCAATTCTTTTGAGATCTGTTGCCCATTCTGGACAGCGGGGAGGTGTGGAGGGTGGTATTGACTCAGAGATACTGAGATGTTACCTAGCTGGAACAGTGAGTTGTCAGCTTTGTTAACAAGAAGATATTGTCAGTTTGCCCTTAACATGTTTAACTGTTATTGCTCATGTTTCAGTGGGTGTTGTAATTGCAAGATCACGCTCCCCTCGGGTTGTTTCCCTCGCAGCCTGCTTGATCAGCCCCTTCGGTGCATGTGTTCTGTGTTAGAGATGAAGGGGCTTCACGGTAGACGTCTCAACCTGAGTGGGCTGCTGCATTCCTTACTGACAGACTGAATCATTAACAAGGGTGCCGCTCATCTGCCGGTTTCTCACTATTTTACAGCAGGTTTTGATCAGCAGATTTTGATGAGTGCAGGTTGATATTACGTTTGCAAATAGGAATCCTGCTCTATGCTGTCCAGTCTACAGGTTTTCATATTTTGCATTAGGAGGCAGTGTAGTCCAGTGGTTAAAGTCCAGGGCTTGTAACTAGAACATCACTGGTTCAAATCCCACGTTTACCACTGACTAACTCACTGTGTGACCCTGAGCAAGTCAGTTAACCTCCTTGTGCTCCATCCTGCCAATGAGATGTTAAATCAATGTCCTATTATAAGTGACTCTGCATATAATGCACAGTTCAGAGCCTACCTCTGTAAAGCACTTTGTGATGGTGGTCCACCATGAAAGGCACTATATAAAGATATTATTATTATTATTAGTAGTAGTAGTATTCTTATTATTATTTGATGCAAAGTCACTGTTTGTTGTGATTTGTGTGGATTCTGTAAAACCCCTTTTTCTCCAAACACCTCAGGGGATGTGGCAAAGTACAGTGAATCATCTTACACATCACCAGACATAAATACACTTAACTATTTTTTTACCCAATTCATTCCACCCCAAAATGTATGTGAACACGCCTCAGAAAAGAAGTCAGTTTGGATATGATTCTGTACCTCGAGGTGAGGGACTGGGGTGGGCATTGTTACGGGCCATCAAACTCAAGCCTGTGCAATGTCATTGATAAGCTGTTGCCGCCTACCTTCTCCTGTCACAGTGTGGCCTGTAAAGTAACCAGACGCCCTGGGCTGTCGGGAAACGTTTTCCGCCATCCCCTATGGACCTTTTTCCATTTCGTTCTTTCCATTCTCCCACCTCTGCCTTCTCCTTCCTTTCTCCAACAATCCTCCAGCTAAAAGCAGCTGTGATGCATCAGCTTGTGAGGCAGAAACAGTGGGTTGGCACGGTGGCCTGCTAGTGCTGTGCGGCTGAAGGTCACAGCCTCGAACGATCCCTTTGATAAAACCTGGACATTCTACTCTTTTGTTTGCTCCACATGAACCTTGTGTTGTGCTGTTCATTGTGCTTTAATTAAGTGGATTATTAACTGAGACCAAGGTCTCATTTTTCACTTGCTGAACATTAACTGTGTTGAAATACAGTTATTTAAGGTCTGTAAAAGTTATCTTGGGTGTTTGGTTGAGGTCTGTCCGACAGGTGCAAGTCCTACCCAACCACCTGTACATCTCTTCAAACAGCCCTGATCAGGGCTAAATCTGCCCCGCTTCTGAGATGATCACAGCCGAAAAGGATAAAGCTTTGTCCTTTATCAGCAGTATAGTTTAACAGAAAATGCTAGTCACGGCTCACCCTAGACTCAAACAAATTTATTATACTCTCTGACCATATTGTGTTGCAAATATAATCCGTAGCCATTAATGTGCAATAGAGAAGCATACCACAGAGATACTTACAGGGGCCAGTCCTCTCGTTTACAATATCGCCCTTTGTTAAAGTGACCCATGCTGATATCATGCTGGAAACTATTTAAACTGAGATCACATGTTGTTTAGGCACGCTGTTAAGAATTCTTTATTAGCTCGCTTAACAGGATGCCGTCTGACTTCCTATAGACAAGCAGCTGTTTGTTGGTTGATGATTTCAGTCAAACCCAATCCCTAAAAGATGTCTTTGTTTTTCCATTAGAAAAACCCAGTATCACATGGAATGGACAATTAGCTAGTTAAGCATTACGAACAACTGCAGTAAGGCATTTAGTGTATTGAATTAGACTATATCACTACAGATTGTAGTTGCTTTTTAAATGAACTGAAACTGCCGCAGTTTACTTTGTTACAGTGTTGGAAACTGCAGTTATAATTATGTTAAATTATAGCAAACTTACTCTTTCTTGCACCAAAATGTAGTGACAGTGAAGCCTAACTGCAGTTACGGCTCAGTTACAGTAACTACATTTGTTTGTCCCGAGCTGAATGCCCATTTGCCACAGCTGAATTGTTTTTTGAATGTGAAAGTTCAAAGTGCAGACTGCAATCCTGATGTGTCGAAGCCGATATCAGGGTAGGGGCGAATTCTTTGCTCATTTGTTTATTTTTCTTTTCTTTTTTCCCCCAGCAACTCCCAGAATATTTCCATGGGAAGCTTTCCTCTAATAACGTTGTTTTTTTTTTTGGGTTTTTTTTTTCCTGTGTGTCAGCGGTGCTTCAGTGGTGCTGATTAAATCATGCAGGCCCCCACCTGAAGCCTCTCCCTGCCCTGTGCAATGTGCTGTGGGTAGGTGATGACTGAGGGCTGTGTAACAGACATAGGTATGGGCCACAGCAGAGCATGGTAACCAGGTAGCATTGTACTCCTTTAATATCAACTGTTCATGATGCAATACAATGCAGTGAATCTTTACTGATACTTGTTTTGGCGTATAGTAAAAGAGGTATACACTGGTTGTAAAATGCAGCTATGGCCAAGCGTTTTGCATCATCTATTTTTAAACTCTATGAACATAATTTAGATATTTGATTTAACATCATGTCCAGCCCTGCTAAAAATTGCTTTAGTATACTACAGTATACTATAGTACTTTTTTGGCAGGTAGTTATCAAATAAACTACAAAATGATATTGCAAAAGTCTACCGGAAGCCATAATAATAGTACAGTACTTCATGTTATTTTCAAAATGTCACATTTTTCTAATTTTGCCAGTTTTTCGGTAAGTATATGGAAAACTACAAAGTGTCATGTTAACTTAACATTATTCAGCAGTTATCATTCGACTTTATGAAGTGAAATTAATTCATTCTGCTGTATAGGGTGATACACTTTTGTCCACAGCTGTAGTCATCTACCAGAAGGGTTGCAGAAGAGAATGGACATTACCAATACATGTCTGTGGTCAACTCTTGTAAGACTACAGACCTGTATACTAAATCTCATGAACATATAACAAAACTGAAGATCAGGAGACTCCCCTAATATATGTAGCTAGTTAGTGTCCTAGGGTGAAGCAAGAAGCTGTCTGCACGATTGCTGGCTTTTTAAAGATACCTATTTAAAGCAAACCTACTGTGTGACAAACATCTGTACGTTGTACTGATAGAGTGGCAACGAGCATGAATGACTGGAAATCATTTGCATATTGATTTGCCTGGCAAACAAACGTAAAACCTGCGGCTCTCTTCATCTGGTCAAGGAAAGAAGAAAAGTGTAACAGAAAGTAAAAGAAACGGCTTCCTTCCTGCCATTGTATTATCTCACGTCTACCATGTCTTTTTAGAATGCTGATCCCTGTTTAACGTGTATTGGAGAATTTCAAATATTCATGCAGGGAATTGCACTGTGACACAACATTTCATTTGCGTTCATAAGAACTTCCTGTTGGCATCAACATGCATCAGACATACATACATAATGCAATCCCAGGATATTGATGAAACATATTTCCTGAATTGTACTGCATGATAGTCATACACAGAAGAATAATTAAAACGCAAACATTAGTATTACCTCATTGATAATATGGCAGCAGCTTGAATCCCCGGGCTATTGAGATGTGCATGAGGTGAGAGTCATGACTATCCTGTAGACACAAGCTTTAATTTTAGCCACTCAGACAAAGGATACTTAACAAATTGTAAATATAAATCAAGTTGTGACGTGTGGGTATGTTTTGCGTGGGTGTGTGTGCTATGCATCTATACGACACTAATTCAGTAATACATTGCACCACATCTCAAGTTACAGTATTTCTTTGCAGCTCAAGTTAAATGGTCCATGAAACAATTCTGTTGCTGCACAGAGGTATTTGAAGTATTTCCTAGCCTGCAAAGTACATTTGCCAAGATATGTCCCAGACTAACAAGGAACCACATTCTTGGAAGAGGTTGGCAGACTGGTACAAGGGTAGCAGGTGGCGAGGTTTAGAAGAGGATAGGGGGAAAATCCCTAATTAACGTGCAGATTTAGTGACATCAAGGGCAATGAGTCAGGTGCATGCTATGTTTTTCTTTACAGCTCTGCTCCTTGTTCCTAGTACTCACTTTAGCCAGTACTGGTATGAAACAAAGTCAGCCTGCACTGTGCATGCTCTTAACACAACCTGCCTATGAGAAGTCAGCTGTGCGTTATTACTTGACAACCCAGCAGAAAATCATGGGATCATCATGGGACCTTTTGTTTTCTTTTTCTAAAAGCACAGTAGTTAAGTTCTGGGACTTTCTTCTGTTGCTGGTTTTCTTTTTCCACAGTTATTTTGTGCAAAGTCTTCAGCTTTCAGTTGTCGTGGTTTTGTAATACAGACAGGTACTGTGGCTCCGTTGGTAGAGTAGCATCTACAAGTTCAGACTGAAATCGGGGAACGTAAACTCACGGTGAGAATTAAATTGAGCTCCTCTTGGAATGCTAAGGATGGGTTTGGACCTTTTTAAGGGTTAGTACTTGTGACTGAGTTGAGCTGGCAAGAATAATCAGTTGCAGGATTTTTATTTATTTTTTACTTGAAACCCATGGCACATTCATTGATGCTATGCAGAACGTGTAACACGTGCTGCAGCATTATTCAGACTAAAAGGAGTAGGTCTAGACATTGTGAAAACCTTGTGTGGCACCAAACCACTGAAAGGATTTAGTGCTCAAGTAATTGTAAAATGTAAACCCCTTCAAAAACCACAACTTTTAGTGTTTTTTCTTGTCCTGTATAGATTATTATTAACTATGGTCTTTTAAATCTTATGATTATGGCTTTCCTGTTCTTCCTGTGCGTTGACGTATTCCTCTTATCTGGTTTCAGTAGTTGAATCCAGATTCTAGCGACAGGCTTGTAAAGACTCATCTAAAGGATTTCCTAACACAACTGAGCAGTTTGAGAGATCTTATTGCATTATTCAATTTCTGTAGTGTGTACCCTTTGAGCCTGACAGGGGGTTCTGGAGAAGCATCTGCAGCAAAGATAAAACACACAGTGATCACAGTCTGTCACAGATGGGAGAAGGACTTGTCAAAGTAAGAGGAGAGAATTGCCTGTCTTTGTTGTTTAGTATTTTGTTTGTGTGTTTTTTTTTTTTTTTTACTAAGGAAGCCAGTTTGGAAAAGCAGAAAGAAATCCAGGGTGTTTAAATGGAAAATGCACATAACAGGAAATCCCAAAGGGTGCGCATGCAGGTTTAATTACATAATGTTCACAATTGGACCCTGAAAACACACTGCAGCAAACTTGTGACATGATCATACCTGCAGTATACTGCAATTCAAAACGTTATATTGCTCATCCCTTATAAAAGCTTACCACGGTAAATGTGCATGGTCATTTTTCCCATGCATTTACCATAATTTGGCATCTTTTTGTGCATTACAATGCTTGCATAACCTTTACCGTGTTTTCACAATGCTTTATTGCACATTGCTATGCTTTTACTATGGTAATCTTTCTTAAGGGATAAGCATGTTACCATTTTTAGACAGATTTTTTTTTATATAATAAAAACTTACCAAACCCAGTTTGTGTTGTCACATTCAAAAATAGGGAAGGATACCAAGCAGCAAAGGAATTTCGGCCAATTAAATAGTTTAAATATTACAACCCAAAATGCAGGTTGTAAACCTTATCGTGTTTTATCCTGTTTATATGCAGGTGTGACAATAGTCTGACCTAAATATTGATAAATCGCATTTGCTAAATAAAAACGTTTCTTTAAATAAAAAAAAATAAAAAGTGAAGTGTCATTTAACAAACGCTGTTTGTTCTGAATAAGGGCCCTGTAATACCTCTGCAATGGGAGGCAATATGTTAATATAGTATGCAGTGCACGTACCGTTCTACGATCCACACTGAGCCACTGCAGGTACAAGCACCAGCGAGCGGACATTCAAAACGAGGCACAGGAAACGCCACAAAGCAATGCTGTGGTTTTGTGCATGGGCACTGACTGAGGCACTGCAATTTCATCGAGGCGTCGCTATAGTTACTGCTGTGAGTCTGTGAAAAGCGACCCTAATCCCACTAACCTGAGGTTGCCTCGGACTGCTTTGATCTCTGGTATCAGGAAAGTTAGTCTGTTCTGCTGAGGACTGCTTTGATCGCTGGCGTCAGGAAAGTTAGTCTGTTCTGCTGAGGACTGCTTTGATCGCTGGCATCAGGAAAGTTAGTCTGTTCTGCTGAGGACTGCTTTGATCGCTGGCATCAGGAAAGTTAGTCTGTTCTGCTGAGGACTGCTTTGATCGCTGGCAGGAAAGTCAGGAAAGTTAGTCTGTTCTGCTGAGGACTGCTTTGATCGCTGGCATCAGGAAAGTTAGTCTGTTCTGCTGAGGACTGCTTTGATCGCTGGCATCAGGAAAGTTAGTCTGTTCTGCTGAGGACTGCTTTGATCGCTGGCAGGACTGCTTTCAGGAAAGTTAGTCTGTTCTGCTGAGGACTGCTTTGATCGCTGGTATCAGGAAAGTTAGTCTGTTCTGCTGAGGACTGATTGGCCTGTACATGCTTACCCACAATTAAACAACATTTTGTTTTGTATACTCCCTGTTATAAGAACACAGTCCTTTGAATGAGGACAAATCACTGTAGTTGTGTTGCCAATTGACTGAACTATAGCTGCAGAAACTAGCTATTAAACAGCAGCTACAGTACAAAACTGTAACCAACTTATTAATAGGAATCTATACTGAACTGCTGTACACTGAAATTATTTGTCACCATGAAGGGCCTGTGATTCAGTGCAGTAAAATGCATTTGTCCATATTCGTTCTGAAATGCAGTGGTATTAAATTAAAAGGTTACTATTATATAATAATTTACCAGTGACATTATAAGGAAGAGTAGTGTCCCATTTTATCTTATATCTTTATATAGCGCCTTTCATAGTGGATCACAATCACAAAGCGCTTTTACAGAGGCACGCTGTGAACTGTGCATTATATGCAGAGTCACTTATAATAGGACATTGGTTTAACATCTCATCCGCAGGATGGAGCACAAGGGGCTCAAGTGACTTGCTCAGGGTCACATAGTGGCAGAGGCGGACTTTAACCACTTGACCACGCTGCCTTCTGTGTTCTGTATTTTTAATTGAGTATGAAGCCATTGGTTTTTGAGTTTAATGACCAAAAAATCAGTTTAATTGTCTGGCAACTCAGAATCCTAATAACTGCGGCAGTTTTCTTTTTTTTTTTTCCCCCCTGGTGAAGAAAACACATGCTTGATAAAAAAAAATAAAAAAATAAAAAATACAAGAAATTCTGCAGCAGCACCATATCTAGTTATTAGAGCTTGGAAATAGGCCACTGTCACATTTTTATATTTAGAAACAATCAGCAAGAAAGGGTCCCTTGCAAGGACTTCCAGGCAAAAGCAGCCTCTGTACAGTCACTCATTAAATTCATGCCTGCCTTTTCCAATGCCTAAAATGCAAGGACACTAATAGGAGCTGGCAAAATACAAGTGTGGTTGCAGTAAACCAATTGTATCAGTAGAAGCCACAAAAACGTTTTCATTTCTGTTCCGTTATGCAATGGTGAATCCAAGCAGTCTCACCCACTTCAAAGCAGCAACTGAAGAAGAATTTTAATGAAAGGGCTAAAATTGAAAAATGTAATGGACTCTCATAGCTTTCACATGACTCCTGATTTGTGCGTATTGAAAGCTTATTTTGAATGCAGTTGTGTTAGCCCAATACTGTATAGCACGTTAAACTGCTGTACAGCATATAAAAATAACTGATGGTACTGTAAATTCTGGCTGATGTTTTGTAAAGCCTGTTGAGATGGGTTAATGAAGAGCACTATTAAAATCATTTGGGCAGTGTAGTGTATATGACCAGCTTAAACAGCAGACGAGTCAAAGCTTTTACCTAATTTTCAGAATTTTCTTTTTAGTTTGTTGGATGGACTTAAAATTAATTAATTCATTGGAAATAACGTGTAATATGTATATATATGTTAATATGTAATTAAAGTTTTCTAAAAATAACGTTAATCCTTTCGAACTAAAGGGTCGGTACAGTAAAAATAACAATAAAAACAAAAACCTTTTGCGACTCAGCATGGTGAAATTTGCTGAGTCTGTGGACTTTGACATACAGACAGATTAATCTCTTCCACATCAATCAGCGACATTCCTGTTTTGCCCTCGTACTACTACAAGGTTGGAGAAGGCTGGAACTGCTTTCCACTGCTCGCTTTTTCCCCAGCTTCATACTGCACTGTAGCCAAAAACACATTAAATAAAATAACAAGAGGAACCCGTCCTCCCCACTGTGGGCTTTTGTTCCTCCCAGGCAGGCGAATCCATCTTTTCTGAGTTTGTAAAGCTGGACACAAGGCTGGAAAAGGTCGGCCTGCATGCTTAACAACACTCCTGTCATTTCTGCGATCGCTTTCGCTTTTTATGTCGCAGATTGCATCAAGGCATTGCTATCCCAGTCCTAGGAAACCTGCTGGAGTGACATTCTGTCACGGTGATGGTGTCATTATTCACACGGACCTCCGAATGACTCTGGAGATTGACTGCTGCCTTTGGCACATAAACTATCTGAACTGCATTGGGAGACTGGACACCACCAGCAGCTCCTTGTGTAAAACAGGTGCGCTGCTGTAGTCTAAAGATGTTAGTTTTGTGGTCACCAGGCTGAAATCCATTCCACTTTCTTCCTTGAGCCAGGGAGATCAATGGGAGTGACCAAAATAAGCAGCCGTGTCTACCACATTTATTACAGGAGTGGTTGGGAAAGGAGAATGTTGACTCATTCTGTGGTCGTTGTTTGTTCCCATCTTGTGGTGAAAAATTGTATCGCATCTGTATCACACGTTTTTTGTCTTCCAAAAGTTGCGTTGAGTAGATAAATAGGTTAGATTTTTACTTTGCAAAGCCTGTACCCTGATGATGCTCGTGTTCACTGGAGGAATCTGGTTTTATAATACCTGCAGTAAGAATGACGACACAATGCAGGGATGGAAATAAGACTCCAATTGCATTGCAGTTTCATCCATTCCTGGTTTTACTATGTTTAATTACACAAACCTGACCTTATTACCTACACACTGGGCCTATTGTACACATATTAAACACATGTTTTTACACATATTAAAACCTGGAATAGGAGTCTTATTTCCATCCCTGCAAGTGTTCTGTTCTGTTCTATAGACACATGTTACTGTATGCTTGCTAACACCGTTATCTGCAGTCCCTAACACATGATATTTTTAATCCCTCCAGCTGGACGGAGCAGAGAGCCGCAGTGAGCATGGCTGAGCCACGACGGGACAGCACCAGTAGCCTGCAGAGGAAGAAGCCCCCGTGGCTTAAACTGGACATCCCCACTGCCCACGCCTCCCTCGAGGAGCCCACCTTTGTTCAGGTAACCCACGGCCGTCTCATTCCCTCTCTGTCACACTGATGACCTGTTATTCCACTCTCAAGCTCACTCACAGATTGCGAGTCTTTTGTTTTGGGGATAATTTGGAATTAGACAAAATAACCTTATGATACCTAAAAATGCCGTTATCACTTAAGCATCTGAAGGTCAATGCATTACTTCAAGTAACCAGACTACCAGGGTGAAAGTGAGGCTTGCTGCTTTGAAACGATATGCTTTAAACTGTGAGCTTTCTACGCCTTTATGTACAGATGAAGATGATAAAGAATATCTCCAGTACAGTTCCCTGTAAGATAATCGTTCTTGTTAAACATAATGGAACCTTTAGAGTATTCTGCCATTAGCTATTGTCAGGTCCATACTGCCCATCAGCCCTCTGCTATAAACATTCTTGATGAAGCTGAAAACCACCAGCCCCTTTCAGTCCACATGCTCTAAACCACAATGCTGTGCTGTGTACGAGTCTCTCGGCTGTGCCCACAAGACCAGTGTTCTGTAGTCTGTAAGCTGTGTGCAGTGAACGGTAGGCTGTACCACTTCCTTACAGTCCCATAGCGGATTCTCACTGCTTCTCACTCTTTCCGTGACAGCCCTTCCAGCGCCAGGGCTTCTTGAGAAGCATCAGCATGCCCGAAGAAAACACACGCCTGCCCCCCCCCCCCAACGAGACCAGGCGGCCCCCCCTCCAACGCCAGACCTCGATCACACAGACCATTAAAAGGTAAGACCCCCCTGCCCCCATCAGTTTACGAAAAAGCGCCTAGACTTCTAAAACTCCAAGTCTTCATATAACTTACTGAATCTCAGTTCCTCTTCAGAAGGCCAAGGGGACAAAGCAGAGAACAGCAGATGTTATATAAATGATTCTCTTGGAACCAACCAATCCACAATCGCTGATGGCATAGTGCACAAGTGTATGGCATGCTTTGTAGGGGCGGTTTTGAGGACCCTCAGCATATAAAATGCCTCTGCTAGCTTTTTACCCAAACAGGCGTATTTTTTCTGCACTAATCTTAAATTGAATGTGTATCCCTTTAACACAAGGGGGCATCCATGTCAAACAAGCAAGTTAGACCTATTTTGCTCTCTCAAAAGATAAATCAACAGTATGAGCTGTGTACATTTCCATTCTGTTTTTCCAGAAGTGTGTTTCTTTGTTGGAGCTGGAATACAGACATTGATGTTAAGATAATCTTTAAATGTAATTGTTGATTGTATTTCCATAGTCATAGTTACCGGTGTACTGTGACTTCTCCACTAACCCCAAAGCCACCTCAGATTTCCTGACATTTTTAATTATACAAATCCAAATGTATTTATTTATTAATTTATTACATACAAATTTGAATGGTGATGTTTAAACAGTTACAATTGTAACTAAAGGAGATTAAATAGAGAACAGAAACTAAAGGAGATTAAATATAGCTTGGTTGTAAAACAGGGTTTCATGCCATCATATATATACACATACACTGCCAAGAAATTAAATTGTTAGAAGGACAAAGGTTTACCCACAGTGGCTGCCTTCTCCTCTCTCTGATTCTGTTCCTCATTCACTGCTAAACTTCTTCTCCTTTACTGACTCTGCACTCAGTCTCTCTACCACACAGCAATGTTTCAATTTCTCTCTCTCTCTCTCTCTCTCTCTCTCTCTCCTTCTCTCCTCTCCCTGTTGCCCGCACTGCCCCTGTCCAGCAGCAAGAGGGTGCACTTTGAGAGAATAAACACTGTACCCATAAAGGGACAGCGTGCCGCCCGGAGGCCCATGGGGAAGTCACGGTCTCTTTCCAAACTCTTTCTAAGGTACCTGCTCCACAGTGGAGCCTGCATGGCACTGTGTACACGCTCTAACCACGAAGCCCATCCGCCTTTCTCATGAACATGGCTAACAAGTTACACTGCAGTAATCTTGCCTAATCATGTATCAGCAAGGTTCCTGTGGGCACTGTATGCAGTACATTAATAAAAACACACCTCTCATTGCATTGTAGTTTAAAACATGACTTTCCCTCTGCACAGCTGAGTTTGTCTTTATAGTTTCTATAGAAAAAAAAAAAACAGTGTCTAATTCAGCTCATGGTGATATAACAAATTGCACAGATATTTTGCTATATGTTAAATCTTGTTAAGAGATTTAGCTGGCCAGTTAAATATTTAACTAAATGTTAAATCTAGTTAAGAGATTAGATTTAATATTAATGCTTTTTTTTACACATGGCACCTCATAGTGCAAATGGTCCAAGTTCTCAGTAGTTGTTGCTGCAGAAGGGTGTTGATGATTGAATGAAATCGAAGCTCTGCTTATATCAGTCTGGGAAAAGTAATTTGAGTCAGATCTCACAAGCTGGGGGAGGTTGCTGCAGTAGGTGAGCAGTGAAGGCATGTCATTGCAGAAGATGTTTACTGTGCGCTACACAGTGGAGATTACACCTATAACATGCCAGGGCATGTGGGGAAACAATCATTTTATACATGCAAATTCTGTACATTAAAACATTTGAATGTTGTTGTTGTTTTAACTCTAAACATGACTTCAGCTTATTCAGATAATTGTACCGTATTGCATATTGTAGTGTCTGTATGAAGTGAGTTAAGGATTATATATAAAACACCCAGCAGATGTTCATTTTCATGGCCTAAGGCAAGGGCAAAGTCAGGTGTTATATTCAATGCTATTAAACAGCATTGGAAACTGAGCGTAGTGTTAGTTAGCCATCGTTTTGGGGTGTGGTAAGAAGACAGCCCAGATGAGACTCAAGGAAAACCTGCAAGAGGTGTATCATGTTACATTAGTTTTGTGACTTGATTTCCACCTGCACATGACTGAGAGCTCACATGCTTCCCTCCCTCAGTCTGGTTGTTGAACTCTATGTTGAGAACATGCCCTGGCATGTAGGCTCTCCTGTTTCTGAATGAGCACGGCATGCAACACGTAACTTCCCTTTGGCTTGGAAAGAAAAAAGAAGAGTTGTCTTATTTTAGGCAACCTCATTTTACCTGTAGACACATTGCAATGGATCTCATTGCAGCAGGAGCTTGGGGTTACTTGCTGGGAAATCCTTAGCACTGAGCTCCAAGGTGGGAGCAACCTGCATGCAGTGACTGGATAAATGATAACTTCTCTGAGCCGCCTCTGGAATGCACGGAATGCCGCAGAGAAGAAAAGGCACTGACTCATGGATGTAGCCAATGTGATCTTTTAGCCGTTTGACTGGCACCCAGGCTTAAAGAAAGGAAATGAGCGACACAGAAAGAAGATAGAGCGCTTTGTTTTCAAGATCAGTAGTGTGTGTGTATGACCATTTGAATCCTAAGTGGTGGTACCACACTTTAGGGTCATTTTAAACGTTGGACCGAAGCTGTTAAGGATTACCTGTGTGGTATTATTTACAGGACCTAATGACCAGCAAGTCTTGAGGGTCCAGTATATTTTTGGTAGCATGGGAATATCGACTGCCACTGTGCTGGAACTATGTCTGACATAGTTTATTGGGAGGACCTGGATAGGTAAAGCCATTTTTTATTTCTTCTTTTAATCAGATATTTATACACAGTGAAGATGGAGCAAACAAAATCAGTCTGTTAAAGGACAGTACATTTGTGACAAACTGAGAGGTGGGAAGCATAAAAGGCTGTATCTAATTCATATTTTTGGGGAAAATTAATTTGATATTGTAGTTGCTTTTCATTTATGAAATTATATTCTTGCACATTTGTTGTGATTGCTTTGAGATTTCTTGTTTGATCAGGAATCCTTTTTCTGTGCCGTCATTGTTTTATAATTTTTTTATTCAATTACAGTAGGTCATTTATATACTGTGCTGTGTTCAAACTTTGAATGACTGGGGTTTGCCTAGGGAGGCTTAGTAGACGATTAGTACCAGTAAATCAGGTCAGGCAGCAATCGTAACTGGACTGGAGGGGTAATACTGTCTTGGAGGCTGTGTTTGGAAAATGGTACATAGCCATTGCCCATGCTGAACTTGCTGTAGAGCTATAATGTGGACTTCACTTATTATTGAATAGCAATTAGCTGAGAAATGCAGCCCCAGGGAATTTAAAATAGCCCTCGAAATCAGAGGCATGGCACTATGTAATGTAGCACTCTGTGCCAATGAAACAGAGCTTTGCCATAAATTATCATTCAATTCAGCAGCAGGGAATCACATTTACATTCTGTCACAACGTATGGGTTTGATGAAACTGCATATTGAGCAAAGCTGCTTTGACACCGACATTTGATTTAATTGGATTAGACTCACACTTTAACTGTTTGGCCCTGAACAGTTATAATTATGGGTAATGATAAATTGCACAGATTTGCAAAGAAAGTAAAATAGAAATGTGCTTACTGCACATCTAGCTGACAAATTGAGTAATCTGTATTAAATCAATATCTGTGTTGTATTTCAACATGCTGCACATTCCCTGGATTCGTTTATTAGAATGTATGTGATTTTCATCTATTTAGATTGTATGCAGAGAAATTTATTATTTTTATAACTGGAAACATAAACAATGGTCCTGTGCAGTGACTCACAACCCTGATTGTTCTAGTAATTTCCCTGAGTAAATAAACATGAAAGCGTGCTGTACACACCCCAGCCCTTTAGTTAAACTGCGTCCCGGCTAAATATATCCCTTTGTGAAGCCCTGGATCAGGGTGGGACAGCTCGGCAGATAGGAATGCCGCTCTCTGATGAAAGAGTGTTGATGTACTTGGGTCCATTTGTATGCAGTATGCTGTTATTAAAAACACAGTGGAACTGGTTACAAATATATAATGGAAACAGATTTGCTCTTAAACCCTCAATGATACTGGTAAGACACTGTCTCATTGGACTAGTCTTACTGAGGTTGAGATAAGCTCTTATGACCAACCAGTTCTCTAAGTACGATCGTCATGTGTTGATAGCTTTTATCTCTGGCTGAGAGGAAGAGCGTTGTAACAGTATAGTATCAGTATGAAGTATATTATTGCAGGTCACATTTAATAAAATGGTTAATAATTGTTATTCTGGTTCTCGGGTAGTTTTGTGTTGCCATTTATGGCTGTAACTAACACTCTTAAGATTATCATTCAAATTGTGCACTCTGTCTCAATTCATTGTGAACGCTGCCTTGAATGCAAACTGTAAACACCTATAGCTCTGTGGATGTGCAGACACACTGGATAGTTTGCAGACAGATTTTTACTTGTGCTATTAATAGGAGCCTGAGTTCTCCACTGTAAACATTCTACCCTCCCCCTAATATACACAACTCTTCAGCCGCCCAGCTCAGATTCATCTGTGACTCATTTTCAGTGGAGTCCTTTCTTTAAATCAAACACAACAGAAAGAACAGAGCCCTTTGAATTGTAATATCTGTAATCATCAGTGTTGTTTAAATACTTATTCTTGTATAGGCGGCTTGTTAATGCTTGTCGGATTTAAGATGGCGATGCTGAAATACACGCAAGTACTGTTTTAACTGTGTTTCTTCAGAGTAGCTGGGTTTGTCAGCCTATTATAGCAATTAAGGCCTTGTTTACTGGAATGTGAGCTTTGATGTGACTTCAGTTGCCTTCAGAGTACGGACTAACAACCAAAGCTGTGTAAATTATTACCAATGCATGTAACCACTAGTGTGGAGTCATTTTTTACTCTGCAGCAATGCAGTGCAATTTTGATAGGAAAAAGTTGTATAACATTGTATTAAACGAGTAGGCTTTTCTCTGATACAACCCAGTTAGTTGCATTGAGTCACATTGTACGCTTTAAAATCAGAAGGTGTATTAATATATATGTGTAATTAACAAAAAGAAAAAAGGAAACAAAGTTTGGCTTGGTCAGTTAAGGCTGCTTGGTCATTTAATTAAGGTTGGCTTCAATACCCTCGGATTGTGTTATGGTACTATTGTTAAGGCGCGCACGTTATCATTGGACCGTACTGCATTGGTAATACAAAAATGAGTATTTCTTCAATCTCTGTGCATCAGGGGCACGGCCGACTGGTTCGGGGTCAGTAAGGACAGCGATGCCACTCAGAAATGGCAACGGAAGAGCCTGCGCCACTGCAGTCAACGCTACGGGAAGCTGAAGCCGCAGGTGATCCGGGAGATGGACCTTCCCAGCCAGGACAACATCTCACTGACCAGCACCGAGACCCCACCCCCTCTATACGTACCCGCCTCCCAGCACGGCATGCAGAAGGTAGGCAGCGCCCCTGGCTAGGATGTGGTGGAGCAACAACGCTTGGCAATAGTGTCAGTCAAGTCATTTAGCATTAAGATGTGATATGAGCTGTGGTTATGATAATATAATCTCACCCCTAGAAGGCAAGATTGTGGGACCCAAGTAAAAAGATGAGTCTAAGAGACATAAGTTTTAAAACATTTTATTATGATTTAAAAGTCATTGTTTGATTTTCAGATCGTCGACCCCCTGGCGCGGGGGAGGGCCTTCCGCATGGTGGAGGAGATTGACGGGTACAGCGTGCCTCACACCCCCATCACCCCCGGCGCCGCCTCCCTCTGCTCCTTCAGCAGCTCCCGATCCGGCTTCAACCGCGTCCCTCGCCGACGCAAACGAGAGTCTGTCGCCAGGATGAGCTTCCGTGCTGCCGCCGCGCTCGTCAAGGTGAGGAACGCGGGACTGGATAAACAGAGCTGCTTCACTGTTAAACTACTCCAGCTAGCCTTTTCTAAACATCTGAATTTATGTCAGCATCCAGGAGCTGCATTTCATATGCAAGAAGATTTTTCTTACTGGTATATGGCACTATACAAATCCTGCAAAAAAAAACATTTTTACATCTAAAGAAAACACAACCTGACTGGCTGGTAGAACTAGGCTTGGTTGGAACAGCTATATGTAAGTTAAAACTTAGTTTAGTTATAGGATTATTCTACCTTTTCAGCTGGTGCAACCCAGCGCTGGTCAGTTTTCACTTACGAGACTCCAACAGCAACTTTGTAAGTTCTTTCAGGAATTCTAGAACTTTGTGATGTCATTAGTGTTCCAGCATATGTATTTGTTTTCAAAAATCTTCATTCTGTGTTACATGTCAGTTTGTCCAAGACAAGCGAGGGATTCTGTAAAAGAAAAGAGCTATATCAGTTTGTACATTTTAAAAAGAATAGGTATGATTAATACCTCAATACAAAGGGGTAGTTGAGAAGTTGTATTGGTAGGTCCTGGGTATGGAGATCAGAAACTCAGTTGTAAATGGTATCTAGTTTGCTAAGTGAAGCTTGGGGAAAGCTGTGGTGGAGATGTCGTTTCTTACAAAGTCGTCACTGACCTCGCTCAACCTGTTGCAGGGCCGGTCGTTCAAGGAGAGCACTCTGCGACGGGCACAGCGACGCAGCTTCACCCCTGCCAGCTTCTTGGAGGAGGACACAGTGGACTTCCCTGACGAGCTCGACACCTCCTTCTTTGCACGGGTAAGTGCATCTGGTAAACGCACTCCAAGTGGAGTTTAGGATGCACTCTATAGCCTAGAGGTTGCAGGTTCAAGTCCAGGCTATTCCATTGCCAACCATAGACAGGAGCTCCCAGGGGGCAGCACACAATTGGCCAAGCACTGCCAGGTAAGCCTGCAGGTGCCTGGCCAGACACAGCAACCCCTGTGTCTGGCCAGGCACCTGCAGGCTTACCTGTAAGCAGCCCAGCTGCATTGTCATCCAACACTGTAGCTCTGAGGTGGCTGCACTGTGAGTCTGCGGTGTGAATAAAAGAGGTCGGCTTATGGCACACACTTCACAGGCCAGCGTGGGGCCTAAAAAATGTACCTAAAAAATGATTGGATATGCCAAATTGGGAGAAAATAATCAAAAACAATTGTCAGTTTACTAAATAAAAAAAAAGAAATATTCAAATAAGTTGAATTAGACAAATAAAAAAATATGTACACATTCATTTGAATTTGTACATGCACATATTTATTGACTTGTCTTATAAGGTGTGTCTCTTAAAAAGCAGATGAACATGTCTGAAGGTCCTGAGCGACATTGCTGTCATGCCTTGTGCGACACTGACACTTAATGAACAGTTTAGCTTCCCACTTGTCCTACAGCCTTTACATTACTGGAATCGTTAAATGTTACAGTGACAGCAGGAGTGCACATTTTTTCTCCATTTGTCTTTATCTCACCACTTTTCTTGCCCTCATTCACCAAAGTAATCAAAATCTGTGTTTTAGCAACGTCAATGTGGGACGTGCTGAAAACAGACAACAAAACAAAGTGGACTATTGTAGTCCTAGTTGTTCTAGCATCCCCACCTCTCTGTTGGTCCAGGATGGTGCGTTGCACGAGGAGATGTCCACTTACCCTGACGAAGTGTTCGAGTCACCCTCTGAGGCGGCCATCAAAGAGGCAGAGTCAAGCAAGGCCCTGGGTGAGACCGACCTCACCGGCAGTGCCTTGGACAAGAACGAACTTGAAAAGAGCCACCTCATGCTGTGAGTATGACGGGTATGGGTGTCTGTTGTGGGATGGTCGCACTAAAATGTGCTAAATACGTTCAACCTAGTTCTCACATTATCCCTCTAACAGCATCCGCAATCTTCTCTTGTCAGTCAATCAGCTGTCTCAGTGCACTAAAATTCTAAGAACTTGTACAATGCTAGTATGTTAAACAGTCTGGAATTATTTACAACATCAATAATAGAAATAAGAATACAAAATAAAAACAACACAGAGCCACTGAAATGTATCCTTGACTGCCTAAATGCTTTGTTTCCTGGGACTAGGCTGCTTTGCAGGCCAGTGTTGTGCAGCATCATTTAAACAGAACAAACGTCAGAGTGCAGGTATTAGTAATGGATTTCAGGGAAGCAGATTAGCTCCCTACTGCCCAGTCTTTTCAGACTGAATGAGTAAGCTAGAGTAACAAGCCCCCTGCACATTTGAAGGTTAGTTTCCATCCGAATCTCTAGCATGTGTGTACAGTTTGTTTAATAATCAGTAGAGCTTATTGTGAAATTAATGATCTCATACAAGGATTTGGTGTAACACCAACATTAGCTATATTCCTGCATAAATCTTTATTTTTATATTTCGAAAACTTTGATTTCATTTTCTTAATAAATTCGATCCTAAAGAAGCCATCTTAGAGTAGCAAGAGCCCACAGGTAATACACAGATTGAACAGTTGAGCGGTTCCATTAGGGGGAAGAAGCTACCTCTTTATCTCTATTTATTGTACTATGTCTTTGAGGTGTCGGTTTTCCATAAAGCAGTATTGGTTTGAGAGAACTCTCACACAGAAGAAGCCCTAGAAAGATGCTTTGTAGATAACCCTCGCATGTTTCAGGCCGCTGGAGCGGGGCTGGCGCAAGGGGAAGGAGGGCCCGCTGGTGCAGCCGAAGGTCCGGTTACGGCAGGAGGTGGTGAGCGTGAGTGGGCAGAGGCGGGGCCAGAGGATCTCCGTGCCCGTCAAGAAGCTCTTTGCAAAGGAGAAGAGGCCGTACGGGCTGGGCATAGTGGGCAAGCTGACCAACCGCACGTACCGCAAGCGCATCGACAGCTATGTCAAGAGACAGATAGAGGACATGGATGACCACAGGTGAGAACGTCCCTCTAACACGAAATATATTTATATTTATAATGGGGGGGGGGGGGGGGGGGGGGGGATTGAACTTGGTCTCTAACTTGAAGCAAAGTCTCGGGGACGTATTCTATTTTACTGGGACGATGTGACCCTTTTGTCAAAAAAAAAAAATCCTGCTGCAGAGCAACCAGAATGAAAACACACATTGTACATTTATAGTTAATCTTATATAGCCCCAAATGAGACCTCCCCTTTTAAAAAAAGATTATATATTGTGGTTAAGTAGCATTTATTGTATATAAACAAATATTGTTACATATGCAGTAATAAACTACCTGTGCATTCCATTGTAGGGGTAATGCATATATAATTAGCACATTCCTTTTGATAAATGCTATCAGGTGAAGTTTCCTGGAAACAAACCAGCTCCTATCTACTTCCATGTAATCATGTCTTGTTGTTTAACCCTCCCTCATTCATTCAGGTGGTTTACAGATGTAAGCAAGTTGTCTAAACATGCCTGCTTGTCTCCTAGAGGCCAGGGCTTTAAGAAGTGTGGGTATCTTGTAGAACTTAATTTACAGAATATCTGATTAAACAAAAATTGTGTCTTCTCACTCTCAGACCATTTTTCACATACTGGATAACCTTCGTCCACTTGCTAATCACAATCCTGGCAGTGTCTATCTATGGATTTGCACCAGTGGGATTTTCACAGAATGAGAAAGTAGATTCTGTAAGTAAAGATGTTTTTATTTGGGACGGGGCATTCATTGTGTGGTTAGTTGTTAATATAAACACCCTATTTTATTTATTTATTTATTTCACTATATCTGTACTCCTATGGCAAAAATCTGAATCTTACGGCTAAGAGTACCATAAATAGATTTGTTTTTCATTGTGGTTTCCTCTGTTTTGCCAGGTGTTAAGGAATAAAGGTGTTTATGAAAATGTAAAATATGTATATCAGGAAAACTTCTGGATTGGACCAAGTTCGGTAAGTTACAAAACTTAATTTTTAAAGTGACTCTATTTATAGAAGTGAAATTTACCCTGTAGTGGGTCAGTTAAATTATTGCACTTATTGACCTAAATAAACAATTAACATTTTCCTATTAAAATATTTTAAAATGAAAAAAAAGTCTGTGTGACCGGACAATACATTTAAAAAAAAAGAAAAAATTATATAACAAAAATGGCGGAGCTGATTTGACCTGGAATTGACAGCAGTTCCTCTTCTGTCCTGCAGGAGGCACTCATCCACCTGGGTGCAAAGTTCTCCCCCTGCATGCGGCATGACCAGCAGGTGCACCGGCTCATCCAGCAGAAGAGACAGAAAGAGAAACTCTCTGCCTGCTGCATGCGAAACGACCGCTCAGGCTGCATACAGACCTCTGAGGAAGAGTGCTCTGTAAGTGCTCACAGATATCCTACACTGGAAAAATGCACAGTATTCACAAAGCAAAAAAGTGGCTGCTATTGTCGAAACATATTTGTTTCAAACAATTTAAAAGATTGCGTTTTTAATTCAGGTTCTGCATTTGGTCCCTCTGAAATCTGGACATTTTACCAGCGGCCTATTGATCCAAAGTGCTTTAGTAGGAAAGCAGCATCAGGTTTTGTTATTTCAGGTAAACACAATGTCTCCTGTCTTCACTTCAGTAGTTATGCTTCAAACTGTTGTTTTTCTTTCCCCTAGTCCACACTCGCTGTGTGGGTGAAATGGCCTCAGCACCCCAGCTCCCCAGTGCTGGCTAATAAAAGCTCAAGACAGTTTGGGTCTGTCTGTCACCAGGATCCCAGGTAAGCAAAGTGCAGCAGGCATAACTGCTTCAATTGATCAAGCAATCTTGATACATTTCTATGGGCATTCATTGCAGTGCAGTAACAGACCAAAATTACCTATTAATTAAATACGTATTTCTTATTTTCCATTATATGGTGACCATAAAATTCTCGATTAAAAATGCAAAGTCTTAGCCATGTTGAGTGTGCGGTGTAACTGGCAGATGAATCAGAATGCATTGTGTTGTCCAGTCCACAGGTGCACAGTCACTTTACTTCTTGACGTCCTGTTAATTCATGTTGATGCAGGTTTTGCGAGGAGCCTGCCTCTGTGTCTCCTCACGAGTGGCCCGATGACATCACTGAATGGCCTGTAAGTTCTGTAGAACCCATTAATTTAGGAATCCGTTACCTCGTCACAATGGGGGAGCAATAGTTGATAGTCTAGGATCCAGGAGATACGGAAGTCCCTGGTCAGCCACTAACTCTCAGTTAGCTCTGGAGCACAGGATAAACCTCATTCTCCATCACTGTACAAGCTTTAGATTGTTCTGTTAGATCTCTGCTATTTACCTTGTATTCAAGATATACGGTAGATAAAGCCTAGAGCTGATGTTGTCTGCACATCATACATAGACAGCTCATTTGTTTGTTAGGTTCAGTGCCATCACATTACAATCAGTAATGGTTTGAAAGTGATCTTCCTTCTTCTTCCCTCCCTTTCTCTCATGTAACCAAGATCTGCACCAAGCAAAGTGACGTGAAGCAGACCAACCTCCCCCATATAGACTGTGTCTTAACAGGCAGACCTTGCTGCATCGGAACTAAAGGAAGGTGAGAAGAACCAACTGCTAAGATCCAGGAGTGCAGCAGTGCATTTGGGCGATCTTCTTCAAACATCCACGTATAGAAAAACACACAGCTTGTTATATACAAGACAATCTCTAATTATCAGGGCAGATTTGTTACATCCCCAACCTCATAAATTTAAACGGGATTTCATATATAACAAAGACACACGTCTAAAACATTATAGGACCTTTTGCATCCCAAACTTCTAAAAATCTAACAAAATGGTGTCCTTCCACACTTAAATAGTAAGTAGTGGAGTTCTTAAAACATGTAGCGTTATACGTCCCCACGTGTTACTACAACTGTTTAAACAAAGTACATGTCATTTTTCTTTTTATTGTTAACAGCCTGACAACTTTTTACACTTCTAACTTTAAAGTCTGTTTCAAAGATCTTTTCAAAATGGCCGCTCTAGTGCACTTGGGGTTTGAGATCTGTCCTCTAAATCAGGGCGAGTTTAAATAAATAAATAAATAAATAAATAAATAAATAAATAATAATAATAATAATAATAATAATAATAATAATAATAATAAAAGCATAACAAGAAGTACTGTGGCTTTTCTGTTCCATACCCCATCATGGATCGTTATTTCTGCGTTACCTGTTTGGCACTATCCGTGCACTAGACCAGCCCATATATGGTAAATGTATAATGTAAACATGGGGTGGGTGGTGGGGCGGTGCATGGTAAACTAAGCTTATGAAAATTTTTAAAAGGGACCCAAGATGTTATCTTTTACATGGGATATGTTTCTTAAGTGATGAGATACCAGCATTCCCTTTTTTTTTTCTTTTAGGTGTGAAATCACATCCAGAGAATACTGTGATTTTATGAAGGGGCATTTTCATGATACGGCCACTTTGTGCTCCCAGGTAAATGTATCACTGGATGTCAGGGTGATGGGTGGTACTATACTCAGCATTGTGTTCAGGTCACGGGTGCTGTTATATTGCGAGAAACGTGAGAGGTGTTTGGCTACGCTTTGAAATCAGAAATAGGATTATGTTGAGAGCTTCCTAATCACGGGATTCCTAAAACACCACTCCTGAGCTGGTGTCACACTTCAGATCACCTGGTGTCCATCAGTATAGTATAGGACTGACCGTGCTTACCTTTCACACGTGAGTCGAGACTAGAGCATGGTGCAAGATGAGGTGGCTGCTGGATCTAAAAACGTGTGTGTGTGTTATAAGCAGATCAGCCGTTCATATGCAGTAGGGTCAGGGGCTTAAACGTGACAGTGTTAATTGGCTTAACCCATCTCATTGGTACAAGACCAGAGCAGCATTGAAGCTGGAAGCCATAACCCACGTCATCAGCATGCCAATCACATTCTGCTCGCAGATCAGCTTGCAAATGGATGTTGCTCCAAGGGGGCCAATAGTGTCTTTCCTTTCAGTTCTTTTACAACTCTCAATTTTATAGTTGCTGATTGACATACCAAATATGCAGATTAGAAGCTACTGAGGGACCAAAACCCAGAAACGTTGGTTTGTTTTATAACTTGATTGCTTGCCTTGTGTTCTTATGAAAGAAGGTAGTTATTTCTAGCAATTGTCTTAAGAACGCTTGTCTTTTTTTGCAAGCAGAAGCCAAGATAGTATTTTCATATGGTTATGTTTAATACAGCAACCAGGAAATCATGCACGCAAAGCATGGGACAAGCTGAAAGCACTTCCTCATACAAATGTGTTGATTTTTAACTATACTACAAATTAATATAATGTTAGGCACCCCATCTTGGCTGCCTGTACTGAGCAATGGAGATCTTACTATGTTGTTTCGTTGCAGGTACACTGTATGGATGACGTGTGTGGATTACTTCCCTTTCTAAACCCAGAGGTTCCTGATCAGTTTTACAGGCTGTGGTTGTCTCTTTTCCTCCATGCTGGGTAAGAGTGTGCAGCAGCCTTGGGCTACACAGCCTAGGACTACCTGTTCTGGCTGTGCGCACTGACTCGCATCTATTGAGTCATTTTCTACTGGAAGTCATTTTGAAAACATTTTTAAATCGGGAACAAACCGTGCCAAATCAAATTAGCATTTGTGAACAGTGTCAGTATAAATAATCAAAACAACTGTGGTTTTATAATGCTGCACTGATGCTGAATATCACAGGTAACAACAGCGTTTAGCAAGACACACATATGGGCATCAAACAATGCTATAAGGATAGATCTCGTCATGGACATATGTTTTGCTGTAGACAATGTGGGTTCTGGTGACTTTTTTTTTTTCATGGTAGGGACACCTAAAAGTGTGCCATTTCATTTTCTTGTTCTGGATATATATTTAATCAAAACTAAACTGCTTCAATAAATGGCATTGCTAATATTGGCTGTCTACTGCAGTAAAGCACGTCATTTCTTGTAAATAGAACCGTTCTGTAAAGCATTATAGAAGCGCTCAGGTGTCCACTAAAAGCTTTGGGACAGGCGCTGGAGGTGCTCATGTCTATAAGTTGCAGCAGGGGTGTGGTGGCTAATCGCTGGCGAGACCCATTTAGTAGAACACTGAGCTTATTGCTGAGCTGTCTGGCACGTGCCCAACGACTATGCATAAAATGCACCCTGCTTAACTACTTCACAATTCACAGAGCCCAAGATAAGTCTTTTTGATTTTAAAGTAATTAATCCTGGACTAGTCAAACACACTGTGTTTACAGAAGTGCAATTTACTCTCCATTTCATGGTGATTGCAATGTACCTTCTTGTAACTTCTTTATCATTAAACCATTAGCCCCAGTATGGTTACTATCGCTGTAACAGGTTCAATGTAAACGTAATCTACTGAGCAGTTGTGTACACCAGAGATCTGAGCTGGAGGGAAACAAGTGAACCTGTAAATTCTCAGCACAATTTGATTTCTATTCCATGCTTTGGGATGACAAAAGGGGAACATAGTTTCCAGTTTTGCCATGGTGGAATTCCAGAAAGTTTTCCTGTAGTTCCTTGCGTTGAGGGTGTTCTTCTGCGCCCTCTACCTGCAGGATCCTGCACTGCCTGGTGTCGGTGTGTTTCCAGATGACCATCCTGCGGGACCTGGAGAAGCTGGCAGGCTGGCTGCGAATCTCCATCATCTACATCCTGAGCGGGATCACCGGGAACCTGGCCAGCGCCATCTTCCTGCCCTACAGAGCCGAGGTACAGCAGACCACGCAGCCCCGGCACGAGTAACACAACGTACCCTCCTCCGCAAACACTTCAAACACACTTTGGGGCGTATTCAATTGTAGCAGCTTCCATAGGTGGCCTTTTTGAGATTTATATCCCCCCTCCATGTTGTAGATCAATTCAATATCAATTTAAAATACCACTAGAAAAATAGGATCCACTCTGCGCAAGTAGGAAAGCAGTTAGGGTTTGGCAGTGTCCTCCATTTGTGGTAGGGATGCTATGTGTTGGCATCAGAAACCGTCATTATTAATTGGGCACAGCATCTTACTGACATATTATATTTAGTGTTTATTTTTCACCACAGCAAGTACAAAAGTGAAAAATAGATACAGTATATTTATTTGGTAATCAACTTGCAGTGGAAGGGTTTGAACAGTCCCTCAATGGTTAAATTGTGCTCATACTATTGCCACAATCTATTTTGCACACACACAAAAATAAAACACAACAGAAACAAGCCTTTGTTTCCTGGTGCAGAACAACATATGGGATAATGGGCAGTATGCAAATCCACTACTTACTCTTTGAACAATGGAGCACAAAAAAAAAAAAAAGGTAACCAGATGCAGAACTAAACAGTCCCTGGCTTTTGTACAGTTCACTAAGCTGCTGTCCCTGTGTGTGTTGTGTCCAGGTGGGTCCGGCAGGGTCTCAGTTTGGGATCCTGGCTTGCCTCTTCGTGGAGCTGTTCCAGAGCTGGCAGATCCTGGCGCGGCCATGGCGGGCCTTCTTCAAGCTGGTGGGCGTGGTGCTGTTTCTCTTCGCCTTCGGGATGCTGCCCTGGATCGACAACTTCGCCCACATCTCGGGCTTCATCTCAGGCTTCTTCCTGTCCTTCTCCTTCCTGCCCTACATCAGCTTCGGCCGGCTTGACATGTACCGGAAGCGCTGCCAGATCATCGTCTTCCTGCTGGTGTTCCTGGGGCTCTTCGCCGGCCTCGTTGTGCTCTTCTATGTCTACCCAATCACGTGCGAGTGGTGCGAATACCTCACCTGCATCCCCTTCACCGACAAGTTCTGCGAGAAATACGACCTCAACGCGCACCTCCACTGATACCACTATCCTGGACAAAACCAATGTGCTTCCCTTTTTTTATTTTTTTTTTTATTTACAGTGGCATCACCAATCTTTCCTTTTTTCTGCAATCACACACCCCCACACGGATCCCAATTAGGGGCCTCCCAGACTGAAAATGAGGTCACTTTTTCCACCCTACGTGAACAAGAAGTAATGTTATTTGTGTTCAAATCCTTCCTTCTCAAGAGATCTTCAGAACATATGGATGTTCCTTCTTATTTGTATTCAGAATCCTCTATGCACACAACTGTATAAATGCATTTCCCTCCTGTTCTTTTTAAAGCACTTGACAGACCAGGACTGGACATAGAGACATGGAGTCTTACCAGAAAAAAACAAACAAACCGACCTTTGGTGCCTTCTTGATAACTATTGTACCAACTACTGCCATGTTTTTATTACACTAGATTGAGCACTAAAATGTTAGCCATTGTTGTTTACTACTGCAAAAAAGTGGTGATGAAAGAATAGGTAGTGTTTTAGCTACCACTTGCCTGTAATTGAAAATACAGTGAAAGAAATGTGAACCGTCTCCTTCAGTCTCTGCCACTTATTTCACATCTATTTGTTTCTTTAATCTACAGCCTCTCTGCCCAGCCTGAGACAATCCCCGCTCCACTTAGGCTCTGTTAACCAACGTTTGTGAATTCACCAGAAAAATATCCTTGAAGAACATGTGTGCCTGTGTTAGCTTTCTATTTATAACTGTGCAATGCCAAAGGAGAGGATAATAAGGTTGCAGACAACTCTAGCTTTATCAACTTTTACTTATTAACCAATGCAAGTGTAAATATAGCAAAACATGTAGAAATGAAAGGAAGTATATACAAGCTGCTTTTCACATATCAACGTCGCATTCAATCAGTTCATCCATTAAAGTCCACATCCCATTCTGTCTTTCATTCAGCAACATTATGGGGAGTAAGCACTAGTCATATAATGTACAGTTTGATATAAAATGGGTACATTGCTACAACTTATTGCACTTGTGCTGCAGTTGCCCTGCAGTTTTCTTTGGTTTGAGGACTGGATTGCTCTCCCCAACTAGACCCACAAAAACCATTAAAAAAAATTCTAAAATAATGAATGCATTGGGCAGACCCTGTTACAGGCATCTAAGAGTTTTGTCAATGGGCAACATTGAAAGATCAATCATTCTAAACATTCTTTATTCTATATGAGCATTGCTGTTCTTTTTTAAGAATTCTCTGAATTGGCACATCCAATTGCCATATATAGAATGGAATGCTGTGATTGCAAAACCCTTTCGCCAGTATGACCTGCTAGAAACATGGTTTTAGGTTGTGGATTATGGTTGACAATATGACCTAAAATCGCTGAGAATATAAGAAGTTAGCCAAGAGATGCAAATACCTCCATTTACAGCTTATAAAACAATGCATGTTTCCCTTGAATGCCTGCAAGCGGGCTATGCATTTGTTTAGAGTCCAGGTCTCTCCTCTTTCCTAGCAGCCGCTGTTCCTGCGCTCAAAGGCTGCTCCCCCCAGCACGTACTCCATCTCGGTGAAACTCATCTGGGCAACAGTGATGGCAGAGGGGCCTTTCTCCTTGAAGCCAGCCTTGCGGTAGAATGGCACCAGAAACTCCTCGCAGATGAGCAGGGCACGGCGCAGGCCAGGCAGGCAGCGCAGGTACTGCAGGTAGCGCCACAGGAGGACTGAGCCCTTGCCCTGCTGACGGCAGTGTCGGTGCACCGACAGCACGTGGATGTGGACTGTGGGAGTTTCAGGAATATGGGTTGTCATGGCATCCTGGAAATAAACCAAAAAAGAACCTTTTAAAAAGACCACCCAATTTGCCAGTCCAGCTCCAGGGACAGGATATACAGTGCCTACAGAAAGTCTAAACCCCCTTTCGCATTTGGTTGTCAGTGCCTCAGAGTTTCATGCATTTAAATGAGGATTTTTTTTTTCCCACTTGTCTACACACCATACTCCACACAGTTAAGGGGAAAAAAGTTTTTATTGAGAAAAAAATTTTATATTAAAAATACAAAACGAGATCATATTTTATCATAATTGGATAAGTGAGTTAATACTTGGTGGAAACACCTTTGGCAACAGTTACAGCTGTGAGTCTTTTGGGATAGGTCTCTACCAACTTATATTTGGCGATATTTAATCATTCTTTACAAAAGTGTTCAAGCTCTGTCAAGTTCCTTGGGGAGCGTTGATGGACAGCAATCTTCAAGTCATGCCACAAATTTTCGATTGGATTTAGGTCGAGGCTCTGACTGGGCCACTCGAGGACATTTACCTTTTTGTTCCTTAGACACTCCAGTGTAGCTTTGGCTGTTTGATTTGGGTCAATGTCATGTTAAAAGGTGAACTTCCATTCCAGTTTCAGCTTTCTTGCAGAGGGCAGCAGATTTTCCTCAAGTACTTCTCTGTACTTTGCTCCATTCATTTTCCCTTCTATCCTGACAAGTGCTCCAGTCCCTGCCGATGAGAAACATCCCCATAACATGATGCTACCACCACCATGCTTCACAGTAGGGATGGTATTTTGTGTTGTTTGCGCCAAACATAACACTTTGCATTTAGGCTATTTAGTTCCATTTTAGTTTCGTCAGTCCTCAAAACATTTGCCACATGGCTACAGAATCTCCTGAGTGTTTTTTTTTTTTGTTTGCATACTTCAAAGGGGATTCAAAGTGGGCTTTCTTGAGTAATGGCTTCCTTCTTGCCACCCTACCGTACAGGCCAGATTTGTGGAGTGCTTGGGATATTGTTGTCACATGCACACTTTGACCAGTCTTGGCCATAAAAGCCTGTACCTCTTGCAGAGTTGCCCTTGGCCTCTTCGTAGCCTCTCTGATCAGTTTCCTTCTTGCTTGGTCATTCAGTTTGGAGGGATGGCCTGATCTGGGCAGGGTCTTGGTGGTGCCATACATCTTACACTTCTTAATAATCGTCTTGACCATGGTCCTAGGGATATTCAAGGCCTTTGATATTTTTTTTTATACTCATCCCCTGATCTGTGCCTTTCAACAACTTTGTTCCTGAGTTCTTTTGAAAGCACCTTGGTGCTCATGGTTGAGTCTTTGCTTTGAAATCCACAGCTCAGGGAACCTACAGGAACTGCTGAATTTATTCTGAAATCATGTGAATCACTGCCATTTAGCACAGGTGGAGGCCACTTTTAACTCGACATGTGATTTTGAAGGCGATTGGTTACACCTGAGCTAATTTAGGATTTCTATTACAAGGGGGGTGGACACTTATCCAACCAAGCTATTACAGTTTTTATTTTTAATTAATTTTCTGCAAATTTCTAGAATATTTTTTTTACTTGGGAGCTGTGGGGTAGGATGTGTAGATAAATGAGGGAAAAAAATGCATTTTAATTCCAGGCTATAAGGCAGCAAAAGGTGAAAATTTTGAAAAGGGGTGTAGACTTTCTATAGACACTGTATGTTCCATGTGTGTTCCAAGCGGAGGATAGCAAAAAGAAATACATGAAGCAAACTGACCTGCAAAAGCCTCTCCTTGTCCCAGCCGGAGCCAATGATGAAGGCGACGAGCTGCCCCTCCTCAAACCATCCCAGGGACAGCTGAGGACACTGACCCAGGAAGTTCAAGACCTCCTTCAGCGTGAGGGGGCACTCCCCCGAAACCGACACGAAGGCTGTGCGGCAGACAGAGATGGATTAGACACTGTAGGGGGGCTGAAAGCCGAACTTCGCGTTGAAGATTACGTACTGATACTAAGAAACAGATTATTTTGTCTTAAATTTTGTAGTCTGTGCAAATCTTTGCAATACAAAAGGGTCATTGCTCATTGTTCTGTTGTATTATCGTAAAGCTTATTTCAATTTTATATATACACACAATTGTAGGCAAAAGTTTACATCCCCCAATGGAAATTTATAATTTCTAAAAATGTCTCAAAAACAATTAAGGGAAAAATCTTTTGTAGGAAAAATTTTACTTTTGTGGATGAGGAAAAAAAGTTATTTATTATTTATTTAAGCTTTTTTTTTTTCTTTTGCAAAAATGCTAATTCAAAAGTATTTATACCCTCCATGCTTGACAGTAGGTATGGTGTTCTTTTCTTTGTACACCTCAGCAGACTTTCTCCAAACATAACGACTATCAGCGTGACCAAATAGCTCGATTTTTGTTTCATCACTCCGCAAAACCTTTGACCAGAACTCAAATTCCAACTTTAAGCAATTGTCCTTTTGACGTTTTCCTAAGAGTGGCTTTTTGCTTGGTTCTCGGCCACTGAGACCTTCGTCAAGCAGTACTTGAATATCTTTGTCAGTCAATCTCAGATTGTTATTGACCTTCCTCAAAATTCTTCTGTTGGTTTTTGGTGAAAGAACTTTCTTTCTTCCAGACCAAGGGAGCATTGTACTTTTTGAGAATAGATACAATAGTTGAAATTGGGATACTCAAATACTTGGAAATCTTTTTGTATCCTTCTCCAGCTTTATGACAATAAATAATTTTCTGCCTAAGGTCTTCAGATAGCTCTTTACTTTTTCCCACATTGACTTATTTGTAAAATGACAGTAATCACCCTATGCCTAACCCTTTATACTCCCTAAGAATGTTCACCTAAAATCCAACATTTTCTAGAATTAGGTTCTGCATTATCAAATTGAAATTTTAGCACCTTGTAAACAATACTGTCATAGCATCAAAGGGTATGAATACTTTTGAATGAGCATTTTTGGAGTTTTGCAAAAAACAAAAAAATTATCTATTTCTTGTAACATTTTTTTTCTTCAGCCACAAAAGAATATATATAGTGTTGTAGTCAAAAGTTTACATACCCCAATGAAAATGTATCATTTATAGAAATTAGAGCTACATAAAAGTACAATAAGCACCTGTATACATTCTTAGTTTACTTTCAAATGCATTTTTTTGCAATAAAAATTTGCACCTCATGGTCATTTCTTGTATGCTGAAGCTAATTTCAGAATTGCATAGAACATCTGCACCTTACCTTCCCTCTCGATCTCGAAGACACTGATGGCGTCCTGAGGAGTGAGGTTCCTGAATTCACTGGCGGGGAGGGTGTGTCTGCGCTGGCGGCTGTGACTCGGGTGGCACATCGGGGGCTTCAGGAAGAAGGGCTTGAGGAAGGGAGAGTTGATCATCTGCTGCTGGGCCATCTTGAGACCTTGAGAGACCCTTTGTGGAGAGAATGTCCTGATAGAGCAGCTGGCACGCAGTTCTTTGTGTAGGTCTGAGTTGGTGGCCAGACTGGTTTCCTACTCAAAGAGACATCACTGCCCAGCTTATTACCAAGAGCGCATTGGCTACGTATATTAGCCAGTTAACATAATCTCCCGATCGTGCAAACACACTCACTCACATACACACACACACACACACACACACACTTTCAATCTCAATCCCTTTCCCTCTCACCAGCTGTCACCCTTGTTTATTTACACCCAACCACTTTCTATACTTTAACTTTCTTTCACATGCTGTCTGATTTTCTCCCTTTATGTATTGTTCTTCCTCTTCAAAGATATTTTAGGATCTTTCATAGGTACAGAAACACTTTTAATTGGCTCTCTTTTTGTATGTGTGTGTGTGTGTTTAAAATGGTTCGGGGGGGGGGGGGGGGGGGGGGTTACATAATACAGAGATGCCTGGAAGGCAGTATCACATGTCCTTTCTAAATTTTGCCTTTTCATGATCAGATAAGGGGCAAGTTGAAAATCCTAAACGTTAACAAACAAAAGATATCTGAAGTAGGCAAGTAGTACTGGTACATTTTAGTAATGATTAACATGTGAAGGTTTCATTTCCCAGCAACAGTAGCACATCAGCTGATAGATGAACATTTTTAAGGCAGTATATCTTCCACCAGTCATGTTGCAAACTGTGTGTGAAGCTGACACTACCTAGTGGCAAGAGGTAGAACACACCCCAATCAGGATAAGAAGTTCAGGTCAGGTCAGGTGCTCTTCTTTTCACTCACATGCAGGTAACTTCTTAGGGTCTCAAATGCAGGAACCTTGTTCATCATACTGGTTTTCTTCATGCAACTGCTTGAGTCCTGGGATTACAGCCTCTCTTTGGGACAGACCTTTACAAACCAAGTAAATAAAAGGGTTAAACTAAAGGGGATCATTTTGACTTGTAATATAGAGCCATAACTAAAATACAATGTCCAAGCCAACCAACATCGGTATGAAATATCTGGAGTATTTCTTGATTTTTTTAAAACACATTTTTAACCAGTATAGGTAATTCTGCCATTTCAGACCCAGTACATATCATCGCAACATTAGTCATCATTCTTTCATGTAGGATGTTCTGTATACTCATTTTTGGCTTGAATTATGTGTCTGGAGGTGCCCTGGTCATTTTGGAGGACCCCTTGCAGTGTACATAAGAGCGTGTGCCATCAAGGTAGAGTTGACACCAGCTAATGAAGGCTCAGTGCCCGCGAGGGCAATCTGGGTTTAGGATTAGTGCTGTTTAAGAGCCAGCTGGAGAGCGAGCACAAATTTATGAGGCTTGCTCTAACAACACTCAAAGTGCGTTAGTTAGTTGGTTGGTTAAAATGATAAAGCTACCAAATGTACTGTACAAGTACAACGGAAGCCTTGATGATACTAAGTCATAGACACAAGATCCAAGTAATTTAGGACACCCTACTGAAATGCACAAAACAGATGTGTGTGTACTCTACCCTCAAACAAGTATCCTTTTTATTGAAAGGATGCCATTACAACTATTAGGACACCACTCCAAATTAGGAATACCAATGTAAACATTCCATATAGCTTTGATGCACCCATGACTACCACATGTATACTGGCTCTGGCAGGGCAGTATATGAACTGCATGGTATTATTGTCCAAAGTTAGACTGAACCTCAGTTTCATGTTATGTGTATATTATACATTTGCTGGTTAGGACTTTACACTAATGATCAATAGACAGAGATAACCTGCTTTTATATTTTATACATTCTACCCAGCCATCCAACATTCAGTGTCTCGATACTAGTGTAGTGTACAACACTGAATTGAAATTGTAAACTAAATGTATCAATACATTATTTTAACCTCACTAATACAGTCATAAAATATACCATGGAACTTACCTGATGGCATTCTGGAACTGGCTTCTGTCCATTGCACTGTTGTGGCTCATCAGGATAAATAGCTTCTATTATTAAAGTACAGTATTAAATTACTAATGGCACACAATAGTGTATATTTAGGTAAGGGCCAAGGTGTCATGCAACAATGACCCACAGGTGGCACTGTTGTTCTATTGTTGCCAGTAGCTCAAAACAATACAAATGGGCGATTTAGAAGATGCAGGATGCAGAACATACACACTGTTACAGAAATATGTGGCAGAGGACATATGCTGTGGTCTAACCAGTAAATAAATTCAGTATTTCAGTTGGTGATGGTCTGGCTAGATTTATACAATGCTGCCGTTTATCAAGCAAGAGGGGGAGAAGTCCCTAACATAATGTTTTCAACGTTGTTAAAAGGAAGCTTGTGTTTACAACGTCTCATACAACCCCAGTAGTTCTATTGTAGAGTTCCTAGGATTAGAAATGGTACACTATTTCAGCTAGTAGGGGGTCCCTAGAAGCCCACACGGCATAAGAGCATTTCTTATTCCAGCAGAGCTGACTGACTAAACTGAGGACCAAAAATCATCACCACTTGTTACAAATGCTTTATTTCTTTAAAAAATACATGTGTGTTGAATACAAACAAAAACAAAAAATTAGAAACATTTGCCATGACACCATCAATAGGGTGTAGTAGGGTGACCATTGGCAGCCAGGATGGCATTGATTGGACGTGACTGTGAGTGTAATAGTGCAATGAATTGCCAGCAGCAGTAGTGTTATTTGACTTCAGTGTCAATCCACTCTGAAGTGAATTACAAAGGTATAGCAAATTACATCCTGCTATCAATGGAGCAATAAGAAAATATCCCTCCATGTTTTTTACGGGTTTTTTTGTGCAAGGCACGCTACTATTTAGAGAGAGGAAGAAGAATCGAGGTGCACATAACCTTACCCCTAATGACAGTATCACTGATGACCTTTCCTTTCTGGCTCAACACCTGTGTAATCTTTCCAGGTGGCTTTCGATGCCCAAGACTACAGCAAGATCTGATAGCAATATCCAGCTGCTAATTATCAAAAACTTACGCTCAGTCCTTTGTTCAAAAGGTGTTTCATTTTCCTCTGTCAGACATCAGAAGACGTTTCAGTGTCAATATACATTTTAAACCAGACTGCTTGAGCGCCAAGAAAGGATACAAAGAGACTTTGTACGTTACTTCATCAAATACTGGTGTCGAGTTAGGAAGCCCCAGTGGTAGGTTTGATAGGTCAAATACTGCACGTTGCTTTTTTACAGCAATGCAACAAAAGGTTTCATTCTGTTTCCCCTACTGCACTGTTGGTAATGTTTGTACAATAGTAAATTTGTACAGTCAGTGGCATCACTACATAATTGGAACTCTGGGGTCCATTCCATTTTCTTGTAGGGCCTTGAGGATTTCTGTGGACTCTATAACCCCTCCCTTCCCCTTTCCCAGTGCTTGTGGGTCTGTGCGTGTTTCCAGCTTGTTTCACTTCATATTCTCTCCTGCATGATAAATAAAACATGTCTTGATCTTGTCAGTGCACTCCAGGATTAGGAGCGCCATGGTGCCATGGATTATGCACACGCATGCATTTCATTTGAGATTCTCCTGAATTCGTCTCCTTCTGTAAAGAATCGCAAATTAGTAAACACAGCTTTTTAAAATGGTAATGCAGAAAAGCGGTCTGCTTGCATTTATATTTTTATTAGTCCCAATACAAAAAAAAAAAACATTTTTTAAATGCGAGAGTTTTCTGGAGTAGATTGTTTAGTTGCAGCTGGAATCAGGAGATCAAAGAGAATGCAGGTTTCCATATAAGACATCATTAAATGGCCTTCAATATGCATAGCATAGGTTGCTTATTAATAGTGAAATAGGGCTAACCACAATTAAAACCCAGTTCAGCTATCTTAATTTGCCACTGCAATTAGTAATTAAGAAATAATTGAAGGTGAAACCAAGTACCAAGGATGTCTTTGGGACTCATTAGGCTAAATGACTGTCTACAGGAGGTCATTCATCTGATTTACAGATACCTGTTAGTTTGCTGTAGCCCAAAAATGAAAGTTATTATTTTGGCTGTACACAAAAGGCTTCTGCTGCTAAAAGGCCACGTGTGCTTTAAATCATTGCAGTTAAGCAAATTAAAACAGTCACATCGTTTGTGAATTTACTTCTATATTGTCAGTAAGGGCGGGAGATCCTGTCTACGTTATTGATAAGCTAAGAACTTGTATTTTATTAATTTCAATTGCACGTTATTACAATGCCTTAAGAGCAAGCATCAAAGTATAGAAACATTTTACTGAATTTTTTAAGTTTAATGATTCCTAAAGTTGCACTGCATTAATGTAATGATTTGTAAAGCTTTGTCATTTTGTATGCTTATTGTGATAGAATGGGTTACTAGCCATATATCATCAGTAGGTACTTGTGAACTAAGTACAGATGAACCCACCTTATATAATCATTGCTGTTCAGGCATAATTTGTGATATAAAATGGGTCGTGATATAAAGCAGGTTTCACGTTTGCCTATGACAGAACATTACGAGTCATTCTTCACATTTAAACAAATGCATATTATTTACTACAGGACAAACACATTTTGTATCATTAACAAAAGAGTAACAATTTAAATTATAAATCTGCACAACTGTATTTGAAAAGGAGGCATATCGCTCAATAAAACACACACACACACACACACACACACACGCACACACACACAATGATCTACGACACACTAATGAAGGGACCAATGACAGTGTTTCTAATTATGCCCCTTTCACACTGGCATGCTCTACCCGGGTCAGAACATACTCCGGCCAGGACCCGGTGTCATGCAGGTTGGGTCCACAATTTCACACTCCTTTTGATAAAGCAGGATTGACCTGGGTGACAGACGCAAGTACACAATGTGCGTATCAATGCCCTGGAAGCAGCTTGTTACAGATGCTTCCATCCAAGCTTCCCTGGATCGAACAGTCGGCCCAAATGTTGATTAGAGCAAATGTTTCTACATCCCTGCTGCAGTCTGGCTCATGGTGTGTCTCAATCAACAGAAATATGTCTAAACAGAATAAACAGAAATATTAGCCCAGGTACATGGTTTCACACTACACGAGATTGTGACCTGGGCAGCCAGAACCTGCGTCGGGACCAGGGTAGGCGTGCCAGTCTGTAAAGCGCTTAAGATGTGTTTTTGTTGCCAATTAGTTGTTTTCCCCCATGGGTCGCATGTCTCTGTAATCTCATTTTATGCTGATTATTTCCAAAAAGATGTAAATCTTTGTTAAATAGGAAATTAGCAAACATTAGTCTAAATCAGAGTTAATATACCTAATCCCTGTATCCAGCTGGCCTCTGCTTTGCCTGTGCAGTGATAATTGGCTGCCTGGTTGCATAGAAAAGCATGCACCTATGCACAAGCTAATCCCAGTAAACAAAAGGATTGATCCTTGTGTGTTTGGTTGTAAGTGATGGAGGATGATCTGCGAAGACAACGGCCACAGACAGCAGGGTTTAAATGTTACATAGTTGTACACCCTGTTTATGCATCATATTGTTGCACTGTGTAAAAACAAACCATTGTAAGCGACTGCTGCAGTTAAAATATAAAAAAAACAGCTAAATGTAGGTTGAAAGCACAAGAAGAATTTCATACAAATCCACTTGTCAATAGATGACGGGTGAATAAAAATAACAAAACTTGGAATGGGGAAGAAATCCACTGTATGAAATGAAAGGCTATTGAGCAACTTCATTCTTCGTTTGGGACACACACAGCAGGTTTCTATAGGCAGTTTCAATATAAACCCACTGAAACAGTATAAAATCTATTGGAAATTACATTGTGATGGTGCTGCTGCTGCCATCAGTGTATGAAAAGGGTAAATATAGACTGCAGGGACCTGGCATGAGAAATACAGAATACAGCAATGACTGACTGATGGCTGAATTTGGATTGATAGATTTATAGCAGTTCTACAGGGTATGAAAACTTGAGTTAGAGACCGGTCCTGGTTCTTGCCCAGTCCCTGATTTCAGCGATTGGGTTTTTGCAAGTATTAATCAATCCTCTGCAGCCTCTATGTGCCATATCAAGACACCAGTCGCTTCAGTCTGCTGGTAGACAGATCAGTTTTATACTAAATAGCTAAATGATCCATATTGCGCCTTACAGCTTGTAGAGTTGTTAAGCTCCTTCACAAAACATTGCCTGGTGACGAGCCAACTTCAGCATCTTGTTGTCCTAATAAAGCGGCCAACCTATAATTAAGTCCAGCTGCATTTCTCGTTTTGCATCCAACTCCTAAAGTTATAGTTGGAGTCTTATTTTTCCCATTCAACATGTATATTAGTTAACTATTCAAGGGATCACATTATTGTTTTTTTTTTTTTTAAGGTATATGTTTGTGTATATGATGACTGATGGTACATTGTATGTGATGGAGTCACCTGGGGCACAAGCACTTGAAAGACAAGCTAAGGGTGCCTGAAATCTTACCCCCAGTGGATGCTGGCAGATGGCTTATGTGAGGGGCTCTCTCTATTTGGAATTCAATTGTACCTCCAGATCAGGATCAACACAATCAGCGGGTACCTGATGTGGTTCTGGGTGGATACACTTTTCACTACCTGAGTGTGCTGCTGATTGTGCAGGGGTAGCTGCTACAGGACCCACGGGAGAGGCTAGTTTTAGGGAAGAAACACTAAGGCAATTTACAATAAAGAATTGTGATGCTAAACACATTGTTTAAATATAACAAAGGAAAATATGCAGAGAATAATTAAGCTAATTAAGAAATATCAGACCCTAGGCTAAAAAATGTAAAATATGTCAGATATGTACAGTATAGACCAATACTGTTTTTGTAATTGGCATATGTATGGACTTGTGAAGTGATTAGGCTGTAAAACTGCCTGGAAGCTATAACATGTTACATATCAAGTGAGCTAATGAAAAAAAAAATAAGAAAAACAATGAAATACTAGTGGCAGTATTATTCAATTGAGGGGTGAAAATAATGAAAGAACATGCAGCACTCCTGTTGTTGCCAAAAGAGGCATAGGTCACAATTCTGTATCTGGGTGGTGAGAGACGGTGATGGAAAAGTCAGGGTTATCTGCCTTTAATATAGGAAGATTTCACATGAGGGGTAGAACCAAAAAGTCGACTAGAAAAGTGACAGCCGACCTGAGATACTGGTAGTCGACTAATCACATGCTTCAATTTCAAAGCAGCGGTAGCAACACTGTAATCTTGTTGTGTGTTTGCCAGTTCGCTACTAGTATACACTATAATGTCAATATGTGAAAAGTATTCAGCTGTTTGAATACACTGGCTATGCAGAAAATGATGTGTGGCTTATTCTAGGGTAGACATAGCAGGTGGGGAATAAATAACTTAACACACAAACAATGATGCAGTCAGCTTGCGCAACAAAGAAAAAAACACCACGTTCACGAGCTTGTAATAAGGTAAGGCTGCCGTTGATGTATCAGCTTTCATGGTCCCCATTAATCTTTTCACTGGCAATCGGATCTGTGATAACTCTAATGTTCCTTATTGTGTGAAGGAATGCTATTTGGTGCTACCTGGTATTTACTTCTGCCTTATAATTAGTAATCGGTGCATGTACAGGCATGCTGCTTCTATAGGTGTGGTCAAATCCACAGGTCAAAAATACAATCCGAACAAAGAGTAGAACAGCTTTCCAAGAACCGTGAAGCACAAATATTAGAGGTATATGTTCCAACTCTCCAACCCTCCCCAAATCCATCTGTATGATGAACTTATCTTTTCAGGACACTGCCAGTAAGCAAGGGTGACCTTCCATGACAAGAACTTTTGGGTTCTTTAATGATCACAAAGCACAAGACCTAGGCTTCTTTCAATGGGCATGTTTCCTGGCTGCAGGATGGAGCCAAGGTCAAGACTAACCAGCCCAGAATACCCTTACATTATACCAGGACTAAACGCAACAGGTGAGGACTATGCAACAGGTGAGGACTACCAAAACAGGTGTGGACTATCTCAGTGCCATGCTTAAACACCCTGGAAACATGCTGGAGGGCCAAGCTATCCACTAGCAGCAAAGCAGCCCACACAAACACACTATACAAAGGAGTCATTTCCAATCCATTTCCAAAGAAGCTGCCATTGCAAAGCCATATTTATTCCATAAGGCTTCCGACTTGTTTCCTCTCACAGATTATGTAGTCTATGATTATTTGTTCCTGCTCTATTTTGCCATTTAGATTCTGGACACTTAAATGTTTCAATTGTTCTTTGACCATACCTTACAGTTAAAAATGTGCTTTTGAAATATTTATACAAGATAAAATAAACCACAGTCTGCTGGAGTGCCGAATGTGCCGTTAGCCCCTTTCTCTCAGTCATGTTCCTAAGTGGCAGGCTGAGTGAAGGGTGTCATCATTTGTGTGAAAGAACAGGAGCGAGGCTATCAGACACATTGCACCTTTAATACATCTCAGTCATCCACAGCTTCAAATGAATTACCTTTTATTTATTTTTTTCATTCATTCTCGAAGCTGTAGTGTACCACTACTCACATTATTGATTCAGATAATTGTTTCATATCCTCAAGCAGCCCCCCACCCCACCCACCCCCTTCCTCTTCGTCACACACTGAGATAAGAGATACAACAATTACAATTTAAATCATCGCAGGCATCAAATTGGCAGGGTTGTGAGGGAATATTGATGCTTATTCCCCAGACTGACAAATCATTTGGGTTCCAGGATAGCAGCCTTGTTCAAATCTGCTGTTTTAACCCGAAGACTGCAGTGAGTCACAACTTCTCAAGTGCTCTGTTGATTTGTTGTTTATTGCCATTGTTGTCAGTAAATGGTGGTTGTTTCTTAAGAGGGTGTTCATTGTTCAAAATATTCAGGATCTAAACATAATTGGGCCCTGGCTGCTGAAATACAGGCAGGGTTGGAAATGCACGTTTTCTCGAAAAAGCTTAATCTCTTAGTACAAAGGATTTAGAGAAATTCTCCAAACTTTGATAAAGTGTTGCATTCCACTGAGCTTTAAGACAGAGCTTTACTCAAATCAAACTCAGTCTCAGGAAGCCAAGCCTCAAGCATATGTTAATATTCAATCACACTAGGGGAAACCTTATGCACTAGTTACAGTCCATAATCAAAACACTAAAGATGTCATGTGATCATTCCAGATCTTAAGGGTTGACCAGTCTAATCCCTCACCCCCCTAAACCCCCCCTCAAAGGAATCTGCACACAGCAGTATCAACACTAATAACAAATAGAAAATCAAGTTGGTCTTTATTGCCTTTAGAACCTTTATCAAGATCCCCTGCTGATATGGGCCGAGGGGGGTACTGGATTACATTCAGATACTGTATCAGTAAGGTTAATCTGTCTCTGTGTGTGTGTATCTGTCAGTGTCCACCTCTTTACAGTCCTGTTCACATAGAGAGCCAAAAAAGACTTTGATAGAAAATAATTAAAACCCTTCATTTCAAGATCTCAAATGATGCAGTTGAGGACTTTGGAATATGGAAATATTTTGAATGCACGATTTCTTTGCTAAGGGAGCTATCCAATTGTAATGAATCTCCTGCTAGCGGCCAGTTAGCTAATAACACTGACATCAGAAAAGATGAATAAATGGAACATAACTTGGTATGGATAGGGGGACAGAAAACTTTTGGTGACCAACTTCCCTGATGAAAATTGATTTCTTTAAAATGAAACTTTTTTTTTTTTTTTAAATAAACTTGAAAATGTACGAATTCCAAGTTGATTGCAAGTTGTACAGAAAGAAACTATTTTAACAGTTTGACCTCTGAAGTGGCTTGGCTGAAGGAGAGGAGGCAGCCAATACCTGCGGTGAAAGTGCTTCAGATTAGGAGCTCATGTTGAGGTTTGATTTAGAGGTTGAATTGTCTTGGTTTGGCCTCCAGCCACAGCCAGCAGCACCTCTCTCTCATTAGCTCCAGATTGCTGACGTCCCGTGATGTCACTGGATCAAGCTCAGGCTTGCCCGTTGAAACCTACTGGGAACTCAGCACGCAATCAACACTTTAACAATCAAGAGTCAGAAAGACAGGAAAATTACAGAACGAGATGGTGGCAATCATAAACTGAGTACAGAGTAAATCTTATCAGGCAGTAAATGGTAAGAATGACTGCAGAGACTGTTAACCTCCGCAGAAAAAATAAAAGAACACTGTTCTTCATGAATCATTCCTGACAGCCCACGTTGTGTTCACTTTCTTTAAGCAGTAGTAACCCCGCCATCTGCAAAATGTATTTTGATATAGACCACACATAATGCAGCAGTGTGTCTCTTGTTCTGTAATAAGAAATGGAGAGCATTTTTCTTGTATTTTACTAATATTTCAGTGGGACCTATACAATCAGTGGCCTCAAAACTGGCAGGAGTTATGGACAAAGTCTCCATGCCTATTTGTGAACAGGATTTGTTTCTCAAAAAACACACAGCTAACCTGCATAAGAGTTTTCATTTAAACTAATGGAATATAATATATATTGGCATGAAACTCTGTGTTTGTAGAGTGTGCTAGAATTAACCACAATGAAATGTATAATAGTAATCTATTATCATTGCTCTAAAAGGAGGGCATGGACTGGATTAGGAACAGTGTGTTCTACTGGCACATAGCTCTTTGAGAATAGAGTGTTCTTTTGGCATGGGCCTCAATGGGAAGATAGTGAATATAATTTCCTTTTTACATGGACCTCAGCAGGGGAAGAGATTAATCTTTTGCCATATCTGCAGGGCAACTCTATTGGCACCTCAGCGGGGGACAGCAAGTTTCTCAATTGCACATGCATGGTGTTTATCTCAGCATCCTGAACTACTGTTTATTCGAGCCAGTTAATCTCTTACACCCACAGTCCCATTGCATAGCTTTAGTGCCGGCTGTCCTATAGTGACCCGATAAGACCAAAGGAAACCACAACCACTAGACTCATTTTTCTGGGATCTTCCCATTGTGATGCAAACTGGGTTTTGTAGGAAAACGGATGGTCAGTAAGCATCATAAAAAGTAGGCGAGAGAAAAAAAAGAAAGAGGCATCTACAACAGACCACCTTGGAGGAATATAGACAACAGCCCTTTAAAAGTCACTCTTTAAATCACCTCAACGCAGGACTCCTACAGAGCTGTCTAGTCTGGCTAAAAGGAGCTCAGAATGGAGCTTCTTCCTATGACAGGCTTTTGTTACAAGATCAGCATTGTTTAATGGCAACTGAGCATTTCAAGATATTTTGTAGACCCAGCCTGGGCACCAACACCTACCCAGCACTGTGACCAATGTTCTGTGTTTGACAACACTGTGCAAGGCAGTTATTGTAAGGGTTGTGCCCAAGCTCTATGGGTTTTCTCTAAATGCATTTCTATTTACTAGGACTGCATGTACAGGGAAGTCTTTTTTACACTTGGAGAGAAACATAGACTAAGAGGATATGCGTACATGCCAAAGTATGGGAAACTGTTTTGAATTAACATGGGATCTGTAAAGAAGAAATAAACACACACACACACACACACACACACACACACGCACACACAGCACACTTAATGAAGGATTTGACCTTTGGAATAAATGTGTTTTGTGGGAAGGGGGAAATCAAGGTATTTATACTGTAGATCTCCATTCTAACCCGGTCTTGCTTTATGCCTATTTGTATTGTTTTGTTTGCTTTTTATAAAACTACAGAATTTCAGTGCAATCTCGATATTTGGTAATATGACTTTGAGGCTAGTGAAATAAATAATGTAGTAGATTTGCAAAGAGTATTTACAGTGACCTAACTGTGAATTAATGGCATTGTACTTTTTCTTTTTCTGTTTGTTTTCAGGGACGAACTGGATGGGTAGGAAGTAAAATTGCAACATAGACAAGCAGTAATATGTTAAAGACTAGCATACAATTCCTATTTCGTGAAGACAATTGCAGATGAATATCACTGCTTGCCTATTATTTTCTACCATAAACATACAAACCTGTTTAACTTGATTTGAAGTACAGCTTCTAGTATTAAGTTAAAGCAAAAAAAGCCAATTGTTTTATTGTGATGGGGTATGCCTGTTCTTGTATTTAGTTGTATTACTATGATTTGAATGTATACTTTTGTGTTTATTTAAAATAAAGCGATGATATATTGTTGTTTTGCAGCATGGATGGGGATAAAATTCCCCATCCATCTGAACATATGTGTAATGTGGCCATCTCCAAAAGAGAGAAACATAGACTAAGAGGATATGCATACATGCCAAGGTATGGGAAAATGTTTTGAATTAACATGGGACTGAATTACAAATTAAGTGATTGGCCATCCAAATTGATATATATATATATATATATATATATATATATATATATATATATATATATATATATATATATAAAACACAACGTATCGACTCAGAAGGAAAGGTGGTTGAAGAGGAGGAGAAAAAAGGAGATAGAGTGGAGAGAAGGAAAACTAAAAATAACAATCGCTCCTCGTGCTGAAAGGACCAGCACGGTATTTGTTTTAAGAATTTGTTTGTTTTGGCCAGCATGCCTTTTTGTTTGGTGACATTGTTTGGTTTCTGTTTGTTCAAATGTTTTGTTTTGTTTAATTGTTTGTTTAAAGAGCACATTTGCGACTCACCTCACAGTTCTGGTGTGTGTACGTGTGTCTCCTGGTCTGTGATATCACCCTTGAAGACATCCTGCCACAGTATTTAATGCGGGTTTCCAACCTGAACCCAAAATACTAAACTCACGACTGTCGGCCAGGTTAATGAATGAGTGAAATGTAATTATCATCTGTTCCTTATTTCACTTAGTGAAGTTGCACTGTGTCACCTCTTAATCCTGATTTATTTGTAATTCAACTGAAAACTATAGCCTTTCGACAGAAAACTATTGATTCATCATAAAAATATAAATTTAAGTATAAAATTGTGGTTTCATCAACAGTAGGTAACTTTTCATCTTAATGTATCGTAAAACTTCTTAAAAACCAAAAACAAGAATATGCAGAAAAAAGCAAAAAACATTTAATCTACCAGCAAAGAAAGTATAGCCTGTTGGATTTTTAGAAAAGCTTGGAATAACATAAGAAAATATATTGGCTTAAAAAATGATTAACAGATTTGTATGGAAAACTACAAACAGACTTAATAAACTCCTTAATTAGTCTTTCCAGGAAAATAAATCAAGGTTATATTTCTACCATCTGCAAGGCAGTGGCACCCAAAGGGTTAAACCAACAGCCAAGGATTAAGTGGTTCTCAATGTAGACTAACTGCCCTCCAAACTGATTATTTGGCAGGTAAATCAGTGACAGATTAAATCCTGCCTGTGTGCAGCCAGTGAGGAGGGAAACTCAGAGAAAATGGAGGCAAACACTCCCCACCCCTCCTTCCTTCACTCCTTCCCTCCCTCCCCCACTGCAGTACATACAGCTTTTCCATCTCCCTCCTCAGGGTGCTGGTGAAAGCTAACAGCGAGGTTGACTGCTACAACCCATTTTTATTGTCTACATGTTTCCTTTTTTTACTGTTGCCTTTTGTTAGCTGGCCCTTGCTTTGAGACCACCGTGTGAGTTATTAAACTTATCCCCCCACCCATTCACTAACACACACACACACACACACACACACACACACACACACACATATTCTTCCCTAACTCACTGGGAGGTGGGACCCCCCACCCCTATAAGGGAGGAAATTAAAAGAGAAGAGGCTCCCTCAGTCAAAAGCCATTCACTGGGGTCAGACAAACCTACCCAACTATGTATGAAAAGAATATAATAACTCCTGTGCTGTAAATCTTTTTTATTTTTCTTCTTTTAAAAAGAGTTCCTTTTTTCTCTCCTGGTTAAAATACAAAAGAAAGACGAAGACAAATATCATGAAAGCTTAGGTCCCTTCCCTCCACAGCTTCAGATCCTTCAGCCTACTTCTTTCATCACATACCGTACATAAAAATTTATTTTCCGATTAAATTAAATAAATCTATTGCATGCATTTTGCATGGCGACCTTATATAGGTACAGATTAAATACAGCTATCTTCTAGTCTTTATATGGAAGGTGTAAATGCACGATGACCTCATGAGGATGCAATTTGCTCCCCAAATAAGGGAATGGAAAAGAAATATATATATATATATTTTTGATAATATGTTTGTTATGTGTTCAAAACTATTTTTTTCAGCTATTTAATTCATTTCATTTAAAGGGTTAAGTTTGTTACATGAATGTCTCTATGTTAAATATGACAGAGTTGCTGGATTCAAGCCTGGGTAAAAAGGTACGAGAAGCTAGTGAAACAGTTTGCTGAGCCACCAAGCTGCCTTTAAGCAGGCATGTTAAAAAATAAATAAATAAAATCAAGCACATCCTTGGGAAAAGAACCTAAAAAAAACAGCCCTTGTACCAAAACTTGTGGTTCATATTTATGGAATGAAAAGAAGACTCTGGATGAATGAATACAAGATAGAGTCCAAAATTAGATAAGGTTTGAAAAAAAAGACTATGAAATCTCTCAACACTGTCTAATGAGGAAAGTGGAATAGTTTGCAGTGAAATATTAATAGCACAATTAATCTCAATCTTGTTTTATAAACAGCTCTTCACTCTTAATAGTGTATAATGTAGCTTACATAGTTGCACAGTAGCAATTATGAATGTATGAAAACAATAGGGATAGCAGACATGATAGGAGAGCATGACATAGCATTTCTTTTTACTGGTGCTGTTTTTTATAAAGTCCCAAACCAATTAAATGGCTTTTCAGACTGGTTTGTGGAACGTTTGGTCAATAAACACCAGCCCTTAACCAAATGCTCATACGAAACTTTCAAAATATGCCTCTGAAGAGCGGAGCTTATTAACCTGTTAAAAACATCCTATACACTCCCCATCACTTTTACAAAACGTGTGCCTTCTGTAATAGACCTTGGCAAGCAGTAGGGGGCGTCTGCACATTCTGCATTAAACTGCGCCTTTTTGTAATGTGAGAAACAGGATATTGTATTGCTGCAGTACTGTTGTGAATTTAATGTGCATATATATATATATATATATATATATATATATATATATATATATATATATATATATATATATATATATATAATATATTATATATATATATATATAAGTATAAATATATATATAATAGACACTTAGATGTATCCTTAATGAGACACTTAGAATGTATACATCTTAACAAGGGCCACATTTCATATAACATGTATCGAAATTACAAGAAAATGTTTTCCTCCTATTTCATTATAAAGTGCAAATAATGTCTGTTGGATAATCCCCACCCCCACCATGAAACATTTACCGTTTCCACTGCCTCATACAGCCATTTACAGCCATGGAACAATTTTTAAAGTGGGGGTGCTGAAAGCCATTGAACAAAACTGTAACCCCTGTGCACCCCTAGTTCCAGCGCCCCTGGGTGACACAAAACCATACAGCACGCGCCACACCTCCAGATCTCCTTTCTCCCTTCAGGTCTCTTCATTCGGCTGCTCAACTTAGAGGATTGAACCCAAAGAGTTTGAGGGGAAAGCTGATCATATTCTGCACAGCGTACACACAGCCACACACCTTTGTGGTTTTTTAATTGCACAGTAATCGCCACTAATAGTTTTTACCTTTGAGACCTAGGTCTTGGCTTTAGGTTTCCCATAAAGAAGCAACACCCACACACAGTCCTCCACTCTTGTTTTCTTGTAAGCTTTCTGAATCTAGAAAAGAAAAGACTTTCTGAACAAACACTTTCTAACCCTGCAAACTCAGGCTAAATTCAATTGATCTAAAACAGTGGCAGATTTAAATGCTCAGGTTATTTATATAATTAAGGGAAAGGAACTGACCCCTCCCCCAGAAAAAAAGACTTGATTACATCAGAAGGAAATCATTTTATTAACTCACCTAATTTAGCTCTCTCTCATTATTTTCACTGACCCTGTTAATGACGAGGTAGTGGCAGGGGTCTAGACCAAATTAACAAAATATAATGACATGAAAAGCCAATCCTCACAGCAACAACGTCTACCAGCGTGCAATCTTCTAATAACAGGTTTGACCCACTGTGTGCTAAAACAGTTCTCAGATCTGAATCTGAAACTATCTATACAGCACTGTCAAATACAGAACAATCCTCTCACAATGTTTAACTCTTCAGTATCAGCTAGCATTTGGATGAGGAAAAGAATACATGTACTGTAATGCCAAAGAAAATACTGGAGAAGCACTTGTGCACAGCCGAGCCAAGCAAAAGCGAGGCTGTGTTTCAGGAGAGCCTGTGAGCTCCCCAGATGATCGCGCCGTGACATCAGAACTCTTAAACTGGTCATTAGGGAGGGACAGGTCCCTGTGTTTATTCCACAAGGCCCTCAGTGCGGTAATCTGTGCAGAGCATGTCAGGGCTCAAGACAATGGAGAATGGGACGGCAGTGTAAGTGTATTTCGAATCATTTAAAATCATGTCACTGGTTTGTTTAGGTTTAGTTTAAATCACCAATACCCTTCCAAAGAAATACAAGAAAACCCGTGGTAAGTGATGCCTGGCCTCAAAGATACCCTCCAGCCACTGCACTTGAACCCCATTCCAAATTATTACTCACATTATTTCTTATAGATAAAAAAATATATTAACTTCCTGCAAGGGCACTGAACCCCCAATGTTAGCACTTTGGGAAAAATTCTATTTGAGAAATTATTGATTTGGAAAGAATTAGCTTTGATTATTTAGATAAATACTTTATATAATTAACAGAAGTAAGGAATAGAACCTCCTGGATTTTGATTAAAATATTATACGTGAGCAAAGTGAGCAGACTGTATTGACAACAGATGTTTCGATTGCGCTTCCGGTCTAGACAATGAGAGTGCGCTACCCGCATGAGAAATGGCGACCCCTACCATGTGCCCTGAGTGTTTGAGGGTTAGTGGTGCCCCAGCGTGTGTGACACTGAGCACACACAGGCTATGTGGAGCCTGTTTGCACACATCACTAGCGGGTAAACAATCAGAAACCTCCGTGGGTGTGTGTTTGCTCTGCTACAGCTTGTGTAAACTGTGAACTCTTGATTCTTTCTCTTACATTCATTTTCAACCCCCTTTGAGTTAGGTGGAGGCTGGTTGAAATTCAAACCAGTTTCTGTTTTGAAGCGAGATGATATACATTGCTATAGTTTCTTTTCACAACATGCTTTTTTGTTTACATGAGCTAGTCATTAATTTTAATCCAGTGAGACTGCAGCTTGAAAGATCCAGCCACCGTGACTGGAAGAGAACAGGGCCCAGGTCCTTCCAGTAGCTGGAACACACACAGATTAAAAGCAAGGGTTTATAAATCTTTTTCTTTACTGTTTTAAGTATGTTCCTAGCCTACTAAAATTATCGTATTTGAAAATGTCAAATAGATCAATAAAAATGCAACTTGTTTCAATAAAATCTTTCTGATAGTAAAAAAGTAACTTATTTGGTAAGCCAGAAAAGTGCTTGCTCCCCAGGAAATTCCTTTGATTAGAGACCACTAGAGAGCTATGGTGCTTGATGCTGCCACCTAGTGAGAGCCGAGGGGAGATATTTGACAACAGGTGTGAATTGGGTTACATGGTAATTAACATTGATGGAAAGAAATCACAACACAAATGGTTAAAAGACACACTTCAGCAGTGCTCGTTACATGGTTTGAGGCAATTAGCACTGCTAGAGATTATGAGGCCCATGTGTCAGGAGAGTAAGGAAATGGACAGTAGAGGTGTTGGCAATGCAACAGTAGAGCTTATTAAAACAATAGGGATCTCAGAGATGTGTTAACAATCCAATGTGTGAATGTTGCAAGTAATGGCAGGGGAGTTAAGTCTAGCAAGATACCAGGCGAAATGTTTTTTCCTTGCATGTGACTAGGAGGGGCAGGACAATTCAGATTTAGGTACAGTAACTATGGTTTTAAAATCTACATGTCTACCCTTACTGTAATTAATAAATAGTAGCTTGCCTGGCTGTCATGGGGCTGTCTATACAGGCCAAGGAATGTCCAGTCAGTGTGTATTTGGTACAGAACCTTCAGGATCATTAGCAGAGGCCTCAATGCACCCCCCCCCCCCCCCCCCCCCCCCCCCCCCCCCCCCCCCCCCATCCATAAACCACATTGCTAACGTTTGTTATAATCAGGATTACAAGCAAACCCAGGGAATGGTTAAGGATCAATAGTACACCCATTCCTACTGTTCCTGTGAGCCCAGAGATCAGAAATACAAATGCAAGGGCTTTCACCAAGTCTTCAAAGCCTTTTTTAACAGCTTGGAGTTTATGGGAACTTTTTATTTGGACGTGGATAACTTGGGTTCTTCACATGAGATAGTTAGATAACACACCCAAAACTTGGTCATGTAAACGTTACAAAATATCACATGACCAACTGTTTATCTGTAGAACGGTTTTGTGTATATTCATTTGTTTTTCAAAGTGAATGTTTTGGAATACCTCAGGTAAAACATTGAATTCAGGTTGTGACACATTGACACCACTTATTTTATGTCAGTCTGGTTTACTGCAGTGGAATAGCCCATAGATGTTTTGTTTTTTTTTCCAGCCAGACGCTGCCTTGTATGTTCTTCACTGCGTTAGCAGATGAGCTTCTGACTGCTGGTAACCGGGGAGAGAAGCAGTGCTATGAAATGATGTGTCTGCTTAAAAGGTCACCTGGTGAATAGCAGAACAGCAAAACAGTCATCGCTCTCCCATGGGAGCGATTGGCATTAAACCCACGCCAAGGGCAGTGGGCACCCAGCTCAATCAACAGACGTGCAATTAAAAGGTTAGGAGGTGAAAGATGCAGCAGCTACAGTGTAGGATGCACATTGCAATGATGATAAGAGACAAGACCTGGGAATTTAATGGACTTCCTCCAGACTGCCTCTTTACTGGAACACATTTCACAAGCAGCTGCGAATATTTGACTACTGTAAAGATGTACGGACAGAGAACGGTATAAAATGGCACATTTAGTGCCTCCTGCCACTATGTAAACTCACTATTCACAATATATAGTGGGAAATTTCTACTGTCTCAAAAGTTATTTCAGTTTTTTAAGCATTTTCAGAAAAGTGGACTCTCAGCTTAACCTATAATCCAATCTGTGATATCATAATGAAATGCATGCAGATAGCCAAACTTACATTTCAAAATTATTCATTTTTGATTAAATATAACTATTGCCAATTGGCCTCCTGTGCTAGGGTAACAAATCTAACCTAAATGCAGGGGTGCTGGATCTAGGGTTGCAGTTGCACCCCAGGGTTTGCATGGCTTCCATCATGTACAGGAGTTACAGTTTTTTTCAATGGCATTCCTACTTACAGAGTACAGAACCCCACCACCTTCACTTGGTTATTGACTTATGTTAACATGCTATGTGAATTTGTGACAGCATTATCTACACATCCATTTGTAGATTAACATAAGCAGCCAACAAAGTAAGCTTCACATGAGGTTTTGCAATGCAACACATTATCCACTCTGAATTGTAATTAGCCAGCCAGCCGTTGTCAAACTAGTGTACAGTGTTAGCAAACACTGCAAGGACGCTGTTGTTCCCTGCACCTTGGTAATGATGATCCACACAGATAGGTCTCGCATCTGTAGAGCGATGTAGAGAACCTTGAAGCATAGCTCTCCAGCTCTCCCAGCACCCCTGGGATCACCGTTCCTCCCCACCATCCTCAGGTGTCCAATTAGAAACTGAACAACTCCCTGCAGCCTTGGGCTTGCTGTGTGTATCTGCTAAATCAAGCTGTTTTCATTTTTGCCGGATTTAAAGGTACAGTTCAATACAGGGTTACTTTGATATATTGGGTGCCTACAAATGACCACTTTATATGCCATTTTGGAATAGGTCAGAGAATGCTTTAAAAGATATGAGAACAAGCTATTTAAACTCTCCCAAAATGTATACATGTTTTCATTTTTTTTGTAACTAGGGGCGTTTTCCCCATTAGATGTGTCGAAAAATGCTTTTAGTCCATTTAAAAAAATATATTTAATATTTGAAGTATACTTTTTATTTAAAATGATACAGCTTCACAACATTGGGGACAGACAAAAAAAAACATCGAACAGTGATATTCAACATTCTAAACCTCACGGCCCACTGAGACAGTCTATAAATCACCCTGTTTTGTTGCTTGATTAGAAGTTCAATCGATATTCAAATGCTACTTCAAATGCCAGCAGCATTGTAAAAAAAGTATTGCAGTTGTACAGTACACCTTTACATTCTCACCAGAAAACCATCCAGGAAGAGGCCGACAACAAAATACTTTTTATTGTAAGCAATGGTGCTTCCCTCTCTTTGAATAAATAGGGTGGGAACAATCCAAAGCATTTCTCATAAATTAATGTTGACCAGGAAAGCAGAGAATAACAACAGGGTGAAAACAAATACCACCAGAGACAGCCCTGGCCAATTTCTCAAATGAACGAATACAGAAAGCTTAAAAACATTCTGAATTATTAAAGTGCTTTTTATTCATCTCCCACTTAGTGCGATAACCTGAGCCAGGATTCTGAAGAATAACCGTGTAGTCCTGGGCGGGGTGACACCACCACCATGGTCAAGTGATGTATCCCAGACACCCTTACTGCAGCTCATCCAGACCCCACCCCTTCAGGGCCTTGAGGGTGCAGACCAAGATAAGTAATCTGTCAACAGCAGGTGTAGCCCCTGTAGAGCCAATCAGTTTTAATTAACCCCTTGAGAATAAGTTTGCTTTTTAAGAATGACTTCTGTTTGCTGAGACCCAGCTAGCAAGTACTACGCTGTTATAATTTGCTTAGGGTTTTTTTCTTTTTGCTTGCTTTTAAATCTGCTTTCTATTTTACAATATTTTGCTGCTGATTTCCTGAGATGGGTAATTAAATCTGATATTTGATTAAGCAAATAAAAAATATAAAAATAAAGATGATTGTATTACTGTCTGTATCAAAGCAATGGGAGGTACCCTGGCAAAGTAACAAAGTAAAAATACTTTGTTTCCTTTCAAGTGGAATGACAACCATTACCGAACAGGAAGAGCCCTCTCTGACCATCAATCACTGAGCATATATAAAAAAGCTGCCCTATCAGGACCCTGCCGTGAGGAGGAAGTCCCTCCCACCTCCTGCTGAAGAGGGTCATCCTCACAGTAGCATAGCGCAATTTTCTCTCCCACTCCACTGAGACTGGTCATAGATTGCCTCGTGCTTTCTTTGTTCTGGAATTTGGTTGATTTTGTACGGTTTCGACCTACAAAATTCATTCAAAAGGTAAGCTACACCTTCGAGTGTTTTGAGATTGCTCATTGCCTGAGTCAGTAGGCGCTACTGATTAGAGTTGGTTTCGACCCCTCTATTGAAACTGGCAAGCAGCCATTATTCTCTTTCACTACGTCATGTAGTTTAATTTACCATTGATAGAGCTATTGTGGTGCTGTAGGGTGAACCCGTTGGCTCGTGGCGTCGTCCTCTACGTTGAATTCCTCAGCCTCAGCTACCTTCCACCTCAGGCCTACATGCCCCTCTCAAGCCCCGGGCTCTCCTAGCGTGGCTGTGCTTCCCTTCGATGCCGACGCCAATTGACTCTGCTACATCAGCACAGCATCAATCGTGCTCTCCTTGGCGCCGACCCCGACTTAACTCGGTACCGGCTTGAATATCCTCGATGCCGATTGATCGGCACCAGTTGGAAGACATTTTCAGCACCGACCTCGACGCCGATTAAACCCGGCCCCGGTCAGAACAGCTCGGCACCGACGGCACTCTTCCTCGGCACTGACCTTACTGATGATGTGATGTTGCAATAGTAATCCTGCTCAGTACGAGAGGAACAGCAGGTTCAGACGCCGCAGATCGGTGCACCTATGATGGCGATTACTCTGCACCAATTGCTAACAAGCTCGGCACTGATAACCCGCGCCACGACAGTGCGCTCCACGGGGTCCTCTGCTGGGTTCCACCAGTGCGACCAGTGCGCGGCAAAGCTCCCCAGACAGGACGAACATACCTTCTGCACCAGATGCATAGGGTCAGACTACGTGGCCAGGGTGCTGGCGGGTGATTTGGACTGCTCTCCCTGCCAAAAGTTCTCTAAACGAACAAGGCGCAGAAGGGTAGCCCTCTCCCCAGCGGAGTCTCTCTACTCAGGGCAGGGGAGAATGAAATCGGTGGTCCAAGGCCCTTCCCAAAGGTCCTCTAGAATGCCACCCGCCACTGTGAGCAGGGAGGTACCCCATACCCCTGGGTCACCCTCACCTTCACCACCACCGGTGCAGAGGCATAGACACCCCTCCGTGGAGGCGAGATGGTCGCCGCCTAGGCGACACTGCCCAAGGGGGCGTTCCCCAGGAGGCAGGCGGTCACTGAGGAGGTATTGCTTAGGCACAGGCGCTCTCCATCTGAGTCACCACAGAGACACCAATGCTCCGCTGAGCATTGCTTTTAAGAGCTTGCGGAGACGGTGAGGGCCCAGCAGACCATGTTGGAGACCCTGTTGAAGTCTCAGGGTAGATTGCCCCCTACCACCAGGCAGCCCCAGCTTCCCCATTCCCACTCTCCATCCCCGCCCCCACCGAGACCCCAAGCCCAGGCGTACTGACATTTATAGCATCGAGGTCAAATGTGTCTAACCACGACACTTCAGTTGGTCAGGCCACAGCGGGGGGCTTCATACCACCCCTTCTGCATGTATCGCAGAGGGAAGAATTCAGGGCCTTGATGCAGTGCACAGCTGCTACAACTGACATTCTCTGGCTGACAGAACAGAAGGGGAAGGAGAACCATTTTTTAAAACAAAAAGGGCATCCGTAACAAGGCCTGCCCTTGTGCCAGGACTTCCTGGAGCTGGTTTGCACATTTTGGAGCAACCCAGTGTCTACTCCCTCAGGATCCAGATCAGCAGAGTCCCTGCTATACACCAAAGTAGCCCAAGAAGCTGGCCTAGGCACATTCCTTACTATTGGGGACATGGTCACAGTCCTGGTGCAAGGCTCCATCTTCACCAGAGAGGACAAAGACCCCACTTGCCCGTTCAAGCCTGCAGGAACATGCAACGGAGGTGGTGACAGGGGCAATGACTGACGTAATGGAGGAGTTAGGTCAGACATCAGGCAGGTCTCTAGCGGCTCTGGCAGCCGCTCACCGACACCTCTGGCTAACTCAGGCCAAAGTTGTGGAGACCGAGAAGGTGGCGCTGTCAGATGCCCCTATAACACCTGGGCAGACATTCAGAGTGACCATTGATGTGAGCCATGAGAGGTCCAACAAGGCCACGGAGGTCACTTCAAAAGGCGCACACCAGACTATAAGACAGAAGAGCAACACCAGACTATAAGACAGAAGAGCAACTTCTAAGACAGAAGAGCAACTTCGTACCGTCTCAGTCCACAGTGTTCCTGGTGATCAAATTGAGTTCTGTGAGCATACTTGCCTCACTATCGGAAGACAGGATTCCGTCGTTGAAAGTCACATTCTCCCAATTCAGAGAGGATGCTCTTCTACAGGTCAGAATATTTAAAAGGTTGTTGGGGCTGATGGCAGCCTCCTGGAGAATCCTTCCACTAGGGCTGTTGAGAATGCGCCCGCTTCAAGCCTGGGTAAATACGCTCAAGTTGCACACGGTCCACGATCGATACTGGCTGGTGCGAGTGTCCAGACAATCCTGAAAGACACTGGAGTGGTGGCTCCGTCCCGGAAATCTGCGCCTCGGATCTCCCCTTGGCTACCCTCACAGAAGGGAAGTTGTTACTATGGACGCCTGCAGCCTGGACTGGGGAGCAGTCTGGAATGGGAGGGGAATTAGAGGTCAATGGAAGGGACATTGGCAGCAAGCACATATAAATGCCCAAGAGCTGCAAACAGTAGCCCTGGTGCTATCTCATTTGCGCCAGCAGTTAGCGCACAGACATGTACATGCACACTTCAGTGGTAGCCTACATAAACCACCAAGGCAGCCTGCGATTACTGGACCTTCACCACACAGCACACAGACTCCAGTGCTGGACGCACAGAAACTTGCGTTCCATCAAGGCGGTTCACCTCCCTGGTGTGGACAACAAGGCAGCAGACCTCCTGTCCAGAAGACCTCCAGACAGCTCGGAGTGGAGATTGCACCCTTAGGTGGTAAAACAGATTTGGGAGAGGTTTCGGACTGCACAAGTCCACTCATTGCCCCCTATGGTTCTCTATGGGGAGAGACAGGTCCCCCTGGGAGTAGATGCTCTAGCTCACCCCTGGCCACGGGGGCGCTTGTATGCGTTCCCTCCTCTACCACTATTACCCCTGACACTAGAGAGGTTCAGGGTGGTGAGAGCACAGGTTTTGTTGTTTGCACCCAGATGGCTGAAGCGCCCCTGGTTTGCTTTCCTCTCCAACAACCCCGGAGGGGTTATTATGTCACCCGAACCCAGCCCAGATCCAACACTTCACGCACTGTCCATCAATGACACATGTATGGCTTTTACTGGAAATGACTCACGGTTAACATTAAGAACAAACCCAGCCTTTTTGCCAAAGGTGGTCTCATCATTCCATATTAACCAACCAGTGGTTTTGGAAAGTTTCAGACCTCCCCCACACAAATCTGAGGAGGACCGGACAGTACACGCTTTGCCCGGTCCGGGCTCTGTGCTCTTACCTGAATATGACAGCGCCCTGGAGACAGTCCAACCAGCTGTTTGTCTGCTATGGTTCCCCCTCTAGAGGCCAGGCCCTATCAAAGCAATGTCTAGCGCACTGGGTGGCAGATGCGATACGCTTGGCGTATGAACAGACAGACTCCCCCATGCCAGGGGACATTACGGCCCATTCTACCAGGGGCCAGGCAATTTCGTGGGCTTTCCTTCATGGCGTCTTCTTGGATGAGCTTTGCAATGCTGCTACATGGACAGGTAGTCAGACATTTACGCATTCTTACCGCCTTGATATTGCAAACTGAGCAAGGCCCTATCTGGACTCTAGGGTGTTGCAGGCAGCATGCCCCGAGGGCTCTGAAGCAATCGCCATGAGGCTGTACTGTCAGTAATCTGGAAAGCATCTCGTTACTTGTTCTTTCAGCACACTGACTCTTGCTCTGGCCAGGATTCTGATTGGGTAAAGCAAAGCAGCATACACAAAGTGTCTGCTCGCTTTGATGACATAGTACGGGGATGGCAAAGCTATGGGACATGACTCTGCATACCACGCATTTGTTGGCATGTCAAGTCAGCAGCTGTTTAAGGGTTGTTGGTTTGTTGTTTTTTACCCCCTCCAGCAATCAGAGCTGAGTGCCACTTTAGAAAGCCAGTCTGATTTGCAAGATCGGTCCCGGCCCCCAGTTCATCAGTGCTAACTGTAGCCGTTATTATGATAATGTGCTTTTCGACTGTTTATGTCTGTTTTATGCTGCTGTGCTGCACTCTGGGGCCAGAAACAGTAAGTCTGTCCATATGTAATTGTGGTCAGCTATGGATGTGTCAGCGGGGTCCGGGAAGGAAGAATTTTGCTTACCGTTATCTCCTGTACTATTTGCACTTCACACTTCAGAGTCATGGAGCCTAAAAAACCCTGAATTACATAATCCCAGTGAAAATATCTTGAGTGTCACATACAGTGTCACATAGTGTACTATAGTACACTACAGGGGAAATGCAAGCATCAAATTAATTTTGAAAAAAAAACAAACAGCCTATCCACAAATGTACTCATATCAGAGGCATCATTTATTTTGAGACGTTTGGGTTTTTTTGATAATTTTTTACCTGTTTTTCGCCCACTGTATGAAGATAACCACAGCTATCTATTTCCAAAAAACCCCCACAATGCCACAAAGTCACAAAGTATACTATCTACAAGTTATTTTTCAAAATGTAAAAGCAGTGGATACGTTTAAGGAAGTAAACAGATTACAGTTGAAATATTTCATGAATTGTGTTTTATTTATGGATAAAAGTTGTGACTAAAATGTAAATTCCTGATTTGAGATTTTAATGTGTATTATTATAGGTGTGTGTAAAATAGTAGGTGCCCCTGATAAATATGCTTGATGTGTAACTTATGGTAACAGCAGATTTCCATGGGTCGAATTTAAGAGCAGTTACTTTTTATTTCTGATTTTTGAGTACTTTTAAGATATGGTACTTTTGTATTTTTCTAGAAGGATACTTTGACTTATTTAATTACATTTTTTTCCAAGTAATAGTACTTTTACTCAAGTAACACGTTTGAATGCTTTTTCCACACCTGCTGGCAACTTGGTGGCTCGCTTGCTGGATAGCGTAGGTTTAGAAGTTCAAGGATTTATTCCAAAGCCAACTTGAATTATTCTCTCGATGTTCTTAAACATCCTCTAGAATTGTATGCATCTCTTCCTGCAACCCCAGTTTTATTGTTTCTTGGTTCTGGGCAAAAACGGGTCTATAATGATTCAGGAGCCATTCCGATGTAATTGTTTAAATTGTGCCTAGAAACAATTGAGAATATGAAGTAGAACAAACCCAGCAAAACAGTGGTGTCCAGATATAATACAGTCAGATAATATCTCCCATTACAACCTCCCATTGCATGGCAGTTCAAGCCTGCTTTTAGAATTGAACTAAAACTGCAAAGCAATGAGAGCCTTTGATTCTTCTCTGAAAGCGTGGTACATGTGCAATTACTACCAACAAGACTAAACCATGAATTTACCAATGGAACTATGGCCAATTTTAAAACCACTGACCATAAATACTACATCTCTTGGCACTGGCTACAGATTCGGTGTGGTGCAACTGTGTACAAGGCAGAGTTGAGAGTAAACACAGGGACAGGAAGGTCTAATTAAGCGGCCATGCTTTTCCTGCACACTGTTTAGTTTGCTGTTCTGATTGGTTGCTCCACAGTTGTGGGGGATGTTTACTTCTCCCTCAGCTGCCAAAGAAAAGATTGAAAAGCGCAGCAGCTGCTGTGCTACCCAGTAATATCTAATCTGTATTGAGTCAGAGGCACTGGCCTCTTTGTTCAGCTCAAGCCGGTCACAGTGTCCTGTACCTCCAGTGCCTGCGATCCTGTTCTTAAGAACATGTTCCTTCTATAATGCTCTCGTCCTTGTAGTCAGAGCTCTGCAAAACCAAGCGCAGATTGCAGATGCTGCCATCTCAAGTGAATTCTTGAATATTTTCTTATGTAAGTCATTGCCTAAAATCAACTGGTCCAAGAGTTAGTATCTGACATACATGATGTATATTGCCTTGCATTACAGACCCCCTCCCTCCTTTTGTTTTCAAGACTTACAGGTTAAAAAGATGGTCACAACAAAAATTAAAACAGGATTTTATTTAGAAGTGTGCCATGTGGTACAATGGGGCTACCAAAGTTTTAAAACGCCATATTTATAACAAGAACCTACCGTGCCACCATAGAGAACTCCACTGTAGGAGAAAGAATTGGTTGAAAGAATTTCAACCAATGTAAATTCAATGAAATTCTCTTAAATGACGTTTACAAAAATATTGACAAAATGGTAGTCTCCAATGGATTAAGCTGGACATGGGTGGGCAATATGGAATGGTGCACCCGTCTCTTTAAAAAACTAAGGTACCCTTTGAGACATCTGGCAGTCTGGCATCAAATGAATTGCATTAGAAAGACACAAACCATACCCAATGTGATCTGTTTCTCTGCTTTAGCGGACACCAAAAACTAATCTTAAATATATTATTTTATTAATAATAAAAAAAAAAAGATATATTTTAATAGTATCTTTGCGTGGTTATTACTTTGTCATATTGAAATTTGACTAAGCATTTGCTTATATTTGTGTATATGGTTTAAATTACCATGCTGCCATCAACAGGATGGTTTTGCTAGACCTACACGTTACTAGTGCTCTAGAGTCATGTATCAGAGCATCTACAGTAGATTATGCTTGGATTATCTGCACACACAGTCCCAGAGCATTATGACATGTTTGGCACAGTGATCTCATACACAGCTAAGTAATACATTATGTATGCATATTAAGAGAAGCCCTGTTAAAAGATACAATGGTAGCAGCTCATGTTTCTCTGAGGTTGTCATTCACACACTGCGCCAGTCCCATATTCCAGGGTGTGCTTGTGATGAACTGAGGGGGAGGGGCAGGACTGGCCCACATTAAAAAGCAAAATGCTTTATGTGACATAGCAATGGAGAGAACAACTGGAACATGCTGTGAACAAAATCAAAGAGATACATTTTCAGAACATTTTATTTTGCTGGTGCTTATTGATTATAATTGAATTCGCACTTAAGCAAGTCAACATTAGCAGGCATCTATGCAAAATAGAAGCCCGCTAGATATGGAATCTGGTTGGCTGTTCACACTCAACCATTTTCTAATGTGATTTATACGCAATTAATCTTTTCACCCAGACTGTTTCGACCATTGAAATAGACACCATAGATCTGTTGCCTTCACCCAAGTCAGGGGAAATATATGCAGAAAACAAGCCTTATTCAATAATTCTTTACTTATATAATACTCTGGGGTGACTTGTTGACTTCTTATTAACATCAATGAAGGAAATTATTACAGAAGATGAAAGAGGTCCACATTAGAGAAGATCATTGAAATAGACCCCAGTATACTTTAACAAAACATACTGATTAACTGTCTTCCTATTAGCCCTGGAAGATGAATGAGAGCCCTGCATATTTTTTTTCTCGTTAAGTGCTATTAGAGAGATTAAGATATATATGGATATTTATTTGTTCCATCTGCACCGAACAATAAATAAAGAGTGTCTCTGACCTGTGCTTTTGTCTGGCGCTGTGTAGCGGATGCCGAGCTCCTGAATGCATGCATCAGGGAGAGCGATTGATGGAGAGCAGGTGAGAGCACGGCACATCTGCCTCCTCCACAGCCTGGCACAGTGGGGCGGGGGGGTGGGGATTAGGAGACAGGGAGACCAGGGCTTATTACAGGAAGCCCATCAAGCCCCTGGGCAGGTATAGTGTTACACAGCCCGAGTACCAGATGCAGGCTAATCAAATAAGGGGCTGCCATTTCAGAGAAGGAGATAGACAGACAGACTCAGGTTTGTCATTTAATTAAATAATGAAGTTGGATGCATGTTCAAAGCCTCTATCTGTCCCAGCGATCCAAGGGCAAGAGTATCCAACCATAAATGTCCCCAAAAACACATCATTGCTGGTTCCTTTATCATTGTGCTGATAGCCATTTACTCTTTGCTACAATAAAAATTGATTTGAAGGTTTTTGTAAACAGATGTTTCTTGGTACTTGTTCTGTATAGTGTATTCCTCCATGGTCTGCCTGAGTGAGGCTGACCTGTACGAGGGAGTAGCAGTTTAGCCACCTAAACTGCCTTCATCTTTCCTATAGTAACCCCTCAATCTTCACCTGAGCAAATGTCTGAAGCTACAGACTACAGTCCACTGTTGACAATTGACAACAGAAAGGCAACTTAGGACGCAACAACATTTTGCCAAGCCCTCGAAACATAATCAAGAAGACGTTTTTGCTGAGAGGATTCAACATAAAAACTACAAATCAATAGAAAAAGAAATAATTTTATATATATATATATATATATATATATATATATATATATATATATATATATATATATAGACACACACACACACACACACACACTACAAAAGCAGTAGGCAATTCACAGTGTGGACCGTCCCTGGGTGAATTCCTGACAAGATGATTGGTAGCAGTGATGGATTGAAGGTCTCAATAACCCCCTCAATAAGAGGTATCTCTTTACATTCTATAGGTTTGGGCTGCTGATGAATTATTTAAAGCATGACCTCTATTGCTCTCATGTGCCTAAAGGGCATGTTCCCTATTTATTATTAATGAAAGGCAGAGACTGGCTCAATGGATTAATGGTGAGCGGAGATGTCTTCGGATCAGGAAGTCTGCGGTCTGATACCTGGCCAGGTAGGAGAGAGTCTGGAGACAGAGCTACTATTCAAGTGTGGGTCAGGCTTCCCACTGCCATTCTTGCATTCAGAGAGTTTAAGCAGCAGTTGCAATGGCAGAGCCCTGCATCCCTGTATAATATTATTAAAGCATTTATTTTATAATAAATAATGTTATAGTAATATGGAAGTAAAAAAAAAAACATGTGACATACAGTGGGTTAAAATTATGACCTGGTACACAAGCACTTAATAATGTGCACCACTTATATTACATGTAGAAACAGTTAAATTACGGTTTTGGAAAAAAATAATTTGGCAATAGATTCAAAATATCTGCCCGATCGCAAATTAGCACGGGCACAAAAAGAGTATGCTTTCTCATCGATCAACCCCTTTAACTAAAAAAACAAAACCTTCACATTGTAATGCACTCATCCCATTCATTAGTGTGGGTAAAAAGCCTTGGCCAGTCTGTTGAAGAGGTTAATGCTTAGATCAATGTACAGCAGCCAAACATTTCTTTGAGGCCCATTTAAGCAGAAATGAAGACATTGAAGCAGTCTGTCTCCTCCTCTGTCAAGAAGCTGCTGGTAATTAGAGCCTCAGCAGGGCCACTATCAAATAGATATGTAACCTTTCACCTCTCCCCTGGCTCTGAGCAAGAAGGGGTTAACTCCTGGGTGACCACGGCATTGTCCAGCCACGCAGGAAAGGTCTGCAGACAAAGCCCTCATAAAAACGGCTTTCATCCCCCATTGTGCTGGAACAAACTGTTGGGGCTAAAACTGATAAATCAGACAAAATTTGTTAGGATGACAATAGACTTTTTTTTTTTTTTTAACTCCCCTGCTGGTTCTGGTCCCTTAGTCATCAAATCAGAATATTACTCCTTGGAAACCTTTTAGATCACACGCTCACTCACGCATGTGCACATGGACAGGCATTGCTTGGGACTGCCCTGCACAGCGCCACCTCTGTTTGGGGACTATTATAAGGGTTTACTCTAGCTATACTAATAGGGTTTCTTTGATTGCCTTTATTGATGTGCTGAAATGCCAATAGGATGACAATTTTAAAGGAGATGTTGCAAACTTAATCCAGATAAAGGATTGGGAAATATCTTCTAACAAGTGCCTCTTCAGCCTTCACACAATACATTCGAATTAAGCACTAATTATGCATACAGGTCCAGTGCATATGTAATGAGTTCTAATGTGGAGCTAAGAAGTTCTACAACAAGTCTTATCAATCAAGAGTCATAAGATAATACCCAAACAGCTTATGCATTCTAGGTGGATTTAATAGATTTCCTGATAAGTTTCGATAATAATGGCCATACTCCACTTCTGATGGAATAGCACAGGAACAGTTATGTAAGGATTTGCAACTATAATTTTAAAGTGCTGCCAAAGAAAGAAAGCTAACATAATCCATTAAGGGAACCCCAAGGCTTCTCAGGGGAGGGCAGTTTTTTTTTTTTTATAACTTTGGAATCACCAGTTATTTTTCTGATTTTCTCCCCAATTTGAAATGCCCAATTATTTTTATTTCAACCCAGCCCACCCCTGCCACCGCCTCGCTGACTCGGGAAAGACGAAGATGGACACACGCGTCCCCCGAAAAAATGTGCCGTCAGCCACCCGCTTCTTTAACTACAATTAAAAACACATACATTTTTAGATATGTAAGACGTGAAAACCATGTGCCCCCATCGATCTCTATCAGCATAGTTACATGCACAGAAAAGGAAGGTTTTGGAAAACTTTCAAAGTCATGAAAATGCAGTCCTCATAAAACAAAAAGGTATGTAGTATGGAGAGAGAAGCAACCTCAACTTTGTCACCTGGTGTTCAAGTTGCCCTGTTCCCTTCAGGTAACAGTGACTGTCTCTTAGTCCCGGTCACTGTGTGGAAGCCGGTCCAATCCTACACTTGGTTTCCAGTGAAGAGTCACACACACACACACACACACACACACACACACACACACACACACACACACACACACTATCCCAGACACTGCATTGCTCCCCCATTACCTCTGAAAGCACAAACAGAAAAAGACAACGGAAATGAGTAAAATGGATGTTGTGATGTGTGAGTTCAAGTCTCAAAGTGAAGGAGTCAGCACTTGGGTCAATCCACTAACTAAGAATGCAGATATGTCATTGTGATTAATGAGCTCTGTTCCCCTTTCTAGATTACATTTCAATGTACACCTCATTTACTTTTTAATATACTTTGCAGTTAACTTTTAACATAGCAACCTTTGTGCACATAATTGTTAATTACCCTCCTAGTCCATGTGGACGTTTCATATACCTTATAACATATTCTTATAACATACCAGTATTGGTAGTTCTGCAAAAAGTTAGCAGTATTTCTATCGCCTGAATATGACTGAGCTGTTGCAAGATATTTAGCATAGACAATTTCAAAGTGCATGATTCTTGCATCCTCAAACAATGCCAGGCAGTGGAAGATTACAGAAGAAATCAACGTTATATTAAAGAACAAAGTTGCTTTTTCTATTTAAATGTTTATAATCAATACACGTGACTACCTCAGCTTGTTAAAGATATTTGTAAACTCTGTCAAGTAGCTTCCTGCAGAAAAAGCTGCTGAAGCTTTATAGGAAAGTACCTGCTGATTGTTCTTAGTCTGCAGTTCACTGCATTGTGAGGCTGCAGAGTAGCCTACACTACGCTACGCTACATTTACAACCCAGTTACATTGATCATAAATCAGATTCGCACACTGTTACTGCATTGATGTAACCTAACTTTTTATCACATCAGTAAATAATTATCACAACATCACACTGACTTCATTTTGCATATGTCTGTAACTCCTACTAACAACCCTGCCTGATTCTTTTCTGGTAACAATGCTTCCATGTCCTCTGTTAAATATGTTTTTTGAGAGAATCCTAATTTACTGTGGGCATTTTCATCAAGGATATCAGAATATCAACTGCATTATATTTCTTTTACTTGGACAAACACGAATGCTAAACAGTTGATTAGAGACAGTGCTGTTCCAGCAGTCCTTACATTACCGAAGAATTGAGAGACGGGTGCTGGCTCAGAAAATGTGCTGACAGGATACAGCATTTGAATTTTTGTTTATTTTTTTTTCTCAAAACTGCATTAATTTATTTATCACTTAATTAATCAATTAACACGTGTGTTTGTTAATATGACTGTTTTATCCATCGTGATACAGAGGTTGTATAATGATGGGTTGAGTATGGGAAGGTATGAGATGACCCTTGCTTTTTAAAACTGCTAATATGTTATCAACTGGCAATAGATTTTTAACCCCTTGTAACACCAGGCGTCATTATTTACCTAGGTGCCACGAATTGTCCACTCACATAATTACCAGGAGCGATGTGCATGCTGAGAGAAAGATACCCGCGTTCTTTTGCTAGGTTAGTCCTTTCCGTGGTTCCCTGTTTAATCAACAGGTGTTGACTATTAATTGTATTTACTTCAGCTTACTTGTTGTAGTGCTCTTTTTAAAGCACAGGTAAAGTGCCAGGACTGCAGCATTGAAATACTCCACAAACAAACTGTCAAAAAAAAAAAAAATGTATTCATGCCCCTACTGTGACTCTTTCAGTCCATTCCAACCCAGGACATTGTATCATCCAGGTACCTAATTACTTGATTGAACACCTGTAGCTTTTATTACACAAAACACCTGGTTTCCATAAGGCTCTGGACTGCACAGCACCCAGGAGTATCCCCTAGGAAGTGTGGTTAGGTATTGGGGTTGAGGTTAGGTTATAGGGCAGGGGTTGGTTAAGGTTGGGGTTGGGTTAGTATCAGGGTTGGTTGATTTTGTAGAGCTCTGGAAGTGAAAGGTAGGAGTTCTTGGCAAATGCCCTCGAATCATCTGATGCCCTGAGGACACTTTCTAGCAGATATTCTTTTCTGCTGCTCTGGACTGCAATATTTAATAATTAAGGATGTGTTTGGTTGGAACAAGGTCCTGGATTGGAATAGGGTGAAAGCTATAAATTATTTTGTAATCATATTAGGGAAATATGTAAGAAACATAAATGTTTCTTATTTAATTTATAAGAGTTCTTGCAAGGTTCACTGCTTTAATACACCAAATTCTTACACAATCCTGTATGAGATTGCATTTATAAACTTAAAGGGAATTTTTGTTTTGGGATCAAACTGCTGTGCATGGAAGTCCAATCACAGTGCTGGAGGCCTATTCCACTCCAGGTTTAACAGGTGAAATGATTAATTAAATTACTTTGGCCACCCCTGTTGTAGTGTATTATTTTGGTCAGTCATAGTATAGTTTATCTTTTCATGGGAATAATAATATTGCAAAGGGCTGAAGTTTGCAATGTCCAGCTGTTGCTACACTATTAAATTGATCTATGGTAGTATATACCATACGATAACAGTATACGGTACTAAAACAGTATACTGTACTAAAATGTTTACCATGTGTTATACCATAAACATCTGGACTAAATGCTCACCTACAGTAAACTCCCAAACAGTTATTTTTAATACAAGAGAATATCAGCCAGTCCCTTTGCTGACTGGTGAATTCAGGTTTTGCCATATTTTGTTACAACTAATTAAAAGTAAATCCAGACACTTAGTAGAACTATATTAACAGAAAAGTAGTGCTATAGGACCAGTGCCAGGAAGACCAGCACCTTGTCCCATGATTTACTGAAGTGTGATTAAATGCACAGTCACATAAATCAGAATAAACAAGGTGAATGACTGTATAGTATGTCAGCAGTGTGAAAAACAATGGTGAACCAGGGTCTAAATCATGACAATCATTTTCATATAGAGCCTAGATCAGTACACTAATCTGATAATTCTTTTTATATTTTTTCCAAAAGATGGTTGACCCCCATCCCTAATACTTGTTTAAAAACTGTTAGCCATGTCTTTCTCATCTCCAGTGCCAGTTCACTTACACACAGACCCCTCCCTGTGACTCTGCCAGACTGCTTATTAGATGTGCTATGGAAGAGGCCTCAATTTCACAAAGCTTCCTTGAGCTATAAAACTCACTTTTGTTTTCCTTTTCCAGCTAGTTGGCCTGCTTGCCTGCCCGCCTGTCTGCCTGTTGCCTGCCAACAAACTGAAGGGACCCTAACCAGGCTGAGCCCTGGACCGCCCCTATAAGCCCAAAGGGAACAATAGACGAAGCAGGGACAATGAACGCAAATCTGACTTTGAAAGGGGAGGCTGGATGGAGGGCAGCCAGGGAGGAGAGGGTGAAGGAATGCGCCACTCTCTTTTTTCTCTCTGGGGCTTGGTGTTTGAGTCTCATTGTGGTGCAAGTCCCAGCTTGCCCCAGCTATAGAGCCCCTGGTACGGTACAAGAGAAGCCTGCCCGCCCTACTGGATTGAGAGGGATCAGGTGCAGCCTGGGCTTCTCAATAATAAAAACACGTTGCTTTCTTTTCTTGAGCTTGGATTAGTGCCTTGTTTTCAGTTCTTTGTTGGCCGCATTAGTTTATTTATTTATTTTGATTTTGTACTATTATTAGTTAATCTTATTAGTTAATCCTTTGCTGAATTGTACAAACATACCACTCAATATAATTGTCAGACTGCAAAGTAGTATCCTGACTTCACCTTGAGGAAACTGGAGAGACAATTTAACTGAGAGCGCCTGAGAGCTTGTTTCTACATCCATTTTCATTTTCTTTTCAATACAACCCTACATTTGTAAACAGGGAACAAAAAATGCAATACTGTGCTTATTAATTGACTATTTGTCTGTAAAATACCATTTGGGATGTCAATATAATATCCAGATAAAACTCTGATAGAGACAATGGCAGACCACACCAGTAGATGAAGAGCAAATATTGCATACTAGCACTGACAGAATACCACCACTTTAATAAATATGAAAATGTCACTAATTTGGTGACATCCTACCTATGATCTGAACCATTGTACAATAGCTGCAATATAATGCTCCTATATTTACAGAGCCACTGTGTACATTACATGTCTTTAATGGTGGACACTTTCCTGGGGAACTTAATTATTTTTTGTGCCACATTATTAAAACCCTAGCAGAAGGAGGTTGGGGGTGCACTTTATAACCCCTCACTGAAGTTTTTTTTTTCATAGTAGATTATTATTATTAGGAACATGCCTTCCCTGACCTAACTTGACCTGACCTGACCTGACCTGACCACTGCCATCCACCTGCTGGGGGTGAGCCAGCCGACATAGAGAAGCTGATTAACTTGCATTAACCCACCATCATCTTTTACTCTACTGGGCTTTCACAAAATTGAATCTATCATTCTTAATGAACTCCTATGGTCCCTGTCCTCTACCAGTTTCATACTGCTCAGGTTAACTGATCAGTAATGTACCCCCACCACCACCACCACCACCACCGCCACCTCTCTCCCAAACTGGCCCCCAAGGATCAGGGTATTCTGATTCCAGCCAAATCTGAGTCCATACCTACAGCAGTGGTTCATCCTTACTTAATGATTTTGGACAAAAATGTGACTCTTCACAGGGGGCACAATAGTAGTTAAAATGGTATAAGCCATTAGTAGAATGGTGATTACAATTGTAGACAATTGTTATCTTCAGGGTTATACATCTGTGTTCAATTATCTTTCCACAAGCATTTGACCACAGACATGAGACATACATATATGGAATCATCCACTGATTCTACACATCTTCTTTAGGATTGATAGAGGGGACTGGGGACCATTGAGATCCTTGCAGGTGGACTGTCCTGTTGTTTTTTATTGTCTGAATGTAACACAGCTAAAATAAATAGTCCCTATTTTTTAAACTGGAGGAAGTTTCTGATGGGCATTGATTGCAACAGGAGTGACAATGAAAGAGTAAATAGCTTCAGATGACATTTTACCAGTCTTGACATGCCCTTGACATTTTATGATGTTTGCAACTCTCTTAAGAGAACAAGGAACTGAAAGACAATATATACAATTGTGTAATTCAGGGTTTGTTTTCCCGCAGAGGTAGTACTTATCAAGGTCATTAAACTGATGCCCACTAATGGTGTAGCACAGTAATGCTTAATTCACAAAGTTCCCCTGGCCGACAATAAAAGGAATGAGGATTGAAGCCTGATTGAAACTGGAGGACAATGTTATCTATTTAATCGTGTTACAACAACAGAACTCTGAGCCTTCAACAGACACAACTCTATTTGTTAATTTAAAGGTGTAACAAAGAAAGCATTTCAAAAATAATCCCTGGAATCGTTAATCATTTTGGAATTGTAGGAAGATGTTGTCAGCCCTCTCTAAACAATCACATGACCCAGCCACATTCAGCTGCCTCTCAGAGAATCAGAACCCTGAACTCTCTGCACACATTACGTGCTCCCTGACAATCAGAATTACACAGTCCTTCAGCACAATACGTCATGCAAACCCCAGCAATACTGATCAGCTGTACATGGGTATTACATTGTAATGAGTATTAGAGGCTTTGAAAAAAATATCAATGAGATTACAATTTGTGTGTGTGCAAAGATAGAAGTGTAAATGATACAAATCAATCACAAAAATACAATTTCAAATTATATATATATATATATATATATATATATATATATATATATATATATATATATATATACATGGCAGCAGAGACCAATGATATACAGTGAACCAGAGCAGTGGATCCCAAGACCAGCAGAGCCCTCCTGCTCCCATTCACTTCAGTAGAACAGGCTGGTCATGTGGTTTGTAGGAATCTCTTTAGCATTCAAGACAAACAATAACACCTTAAAGAGACAAGAACCATGACTTTCCTTACCTGTCATGATCAGCATAACAGCATTTTTCACACATCTTGTTCTATCTATCGTTTTTTCAACACAAACTTCTGCACTGCACAAGTCTGGAAAATGTAGATTGCTGTTGTTATTAAAATGAGAGGTAAGGAAACAGTTTTTAACCCTTGGTTATTATACAGTAAAAGTGAATTGATTTTAATAACAATATCCCGCTAAAATAAACTTTTGAGGTTCACACACTAGGGGTGGATAAGAGAGTGAGACAGAGAGAGACTGCGGGAAGTGCAGTGGTATAATGATAAAAAAAGAGGGTATGCTTTTCAAATCTCTCAAATATGGCCAGTTAATTTGGGAACCAGGTTTCCTTTTCGAAAGGTGGCTCTGTCCTTTTTAGTCCTGAAGCCTTTCTTCTCCTTCCCCACAGAATTGACTCATGCTTCTGGGATTTAGTATAGAACCAACCAGGGATTTCCAGAAAACCAGGGAATCACTCTGTCCCTATTGTTGGCTGAGGGCAATGGCTCAGTGCTTTACTCTGAAGAGCCCAGCCAGCCCCTTCAAGCAGTACACAAAAGTACACAAAAAATACAGCTGAATTGGATTGTGGATTCTTATTTTACTACAGCATATTTTTTTTAGAACTCTTTTACACTTGAAAAGCTAATTCTCATTGCAACCTCACTCTCATATCTTCTGAGGTTAGAAGTCATCAATGTGCTACAGGTGAGTCAGGATAGGCTTTGACTCTGAAAAGTCAATGATCACACACACGAGCGCACACAAGCACACACAGTAGCTTTTGGTAGCATCTCACTCTAAGTAAGTATTTTCCAGTAAATGAAAAAAAAGCCCACAGCATTGTCTTGGCAACCAGCAGGAATTTTTCTGAAGGTTTTTATTCTGAAAGAGGCTATCTCTACAAGCCCTCAAAAGGAAAATGTTTAAAGATCTGTGATGTTGGGGAGGGTTTGCTGAGGGCTTTGAACATCCACCTATGACTCTGGTAAGCACTAGCTGGATATTAACACAGTTTAATCTAATAATATCAATAAACAAACTGTAGGGGACACCTTTAGCAACATTCTCCAAGTGAAGAATTCCAACAATAGTCTGATTTGAGGGTTATTGGAAATTTGCTTTAATAGTTGCCAGAAAAAGTTATTTAAAAACATAGGTATGATACCAAACCAAGAAAAAAAAATATATTATATATAGATATATATATTAGATATATATATATAATATATATATATATATATATATATATATATACTTATTTATTTCCTTTTAAATTTTCCAAACCTACAAACATATTTAAAGTGTAACTGAACAGACTGTAGAATTTTAAACACAATGCATTACTTAAACTTTGCGATAACTCCTCAGCTAATGCACTATCCTTGCACTATTGCACTACTAAATTGTCACTGTAGATATCATGTGTTGTATTCCTAACTTGTTGCATCCTATTTCATATTGTATTTTAGTCGTATTATTTATCAATTCTACTGTATTTAAATATCAATTTGCATTGTAACCTTGTGCTGCCCTGTAACACCTGTAAGTCACATTTGATAAAGGCATCTGCCAAATCAATAAATAATAATAATAATAATATGTTCAGATATTGATAATCAACGTCTTCTGTATAAAGACTGTGGTACTGTACACAATACTACCTAGATATCTGTCACATCAAATATAGTGCTTAAAAAGTGAATTAGGAAGTTCACTAATACAACAACATATACAATTTACTGTCAACTTGGTTTAATTATCGCATCATGAAATGGCAAGGGAGCCCTGTAGAGCTGTCACAATAGGGTGATTGGAGCGGTGTGTGTACTTGCAGGCTATTACTGGTTACTCAAGATAATTGACAAATCAATATAAAAAGAGACAGCATGCACTTCCCAAGCTAGAGAGAGGACCCTCGCCTGTAAGCTCTCTCTCTCTCTGAACACCCTCCCCCACCTTCTGCTTAATGGTCTCCCCTATATTGTGTGCTATTGGTTTACCATCCCCTTCCTTGTTTCAAATGAAAAGATACACACATTACAGTGCATCAGTCTTACTACCATCTTTGCAACGGAAAAACCGCTCCATGAATAAAATATTTTCATAAAAAATACTAAAATACAGACTCAGGCTGCCTGCCACCCACCTTGACAGAAACCACTGCCCAGAAAACTCCCTTTGAAGTGCTTCCTTACTGTAAATTACAGAAACTATCACTGTGTGTCTGAGGGAACTTTATGTAGTGCACAGTATCCACATGGGGCTATTCATAAAGCTTTAGGACTGTCTTAAGGATTTTTTTAGGACTGTTTTTGGACTGTATTATTAAATAACGCTTTGAAAGTGAGAATAAACTCAACCCTCTTTAAAACGGTTGAAAAAGGGTTTCATGAACAAACTTGATCATATTGCTCAAAAGTTTGTAAATAAGGCCAGCTGCAAATTAACAGAATACCGATCTTTATAAGCACTATATAATGCACTACCATTTTTGCAGGTATCTTTATATTTTTTATAAGTTTGAGTATGGTGCTAAATCTCTGATCTGTCATTATTAATCATAAGAATTGAAAATTAGTACTAATCTTGTTTCAGGCAATCAATTAGATGCTTTCCAAATAAAATAGATATGAATAATGTCATGCATGTGGACCATTAATTACCATTGATCAGTTTCACCTAATTTAATGTATGTCTCCATATTTCTATTAATTATAAGATATACATATTGCAACACTAAAATGACATTGAAACAGACAACATCCAATGTTGTTTACTACCTATTTTAAAATTGCTTTTTGTGACTTGCTTGCATAGGTCACCCACATACTGTACAGAGTGAAATTTGGATTAGTGCACAATATATAATAATCTTTATATAGCACCTTTCATAGTGGACCACCATCACAAGGTGCGTTACAAGATACAAGACTAGGGTGTGTGAACTACACGTCAGCTGCAGAGTCACCTACTCAAAAGACAGAGCACAAGGAGGTTCAGTGACTTGCTCAGGGTTACATATTGAGTCAGCAGCTGAGCTGGGATTTGAACTGGGGCCCTGCTGGTTAAAAGCCCATTTCTTTAATCACTGGACCCCACATTCTCCTATATCAAAATCTTGCTTTTTAAAAAAAAATGATCCTGCAAGTAAAACTGGAACTGGATTCATTAAAAAAAGAAAACTCTTAACATTGTTGATATCCACAACGCTGAATTTGGCTTCTTGACTAGCAATCTACATTTAAAAAAAGGAAAAAACTCAAACGCTCCCCTCTGCTACTTCTCTCAGTAGGAAGATTTCAAGTTCCAGTCTTGCTCTCTTTCTGACATTAAATGACCTGGGGGGGGGGGGGGGGGGGGGGGGGGGGGGGGGGGGGGGGCATATGGGCATATGCTTTGTCTTTAACCAACCCATAATGGAGCTTTGGGACAATCGCGGCTACTTTAGATTTATAAGAACCTGGCCTCCAGCCTCCTGCCGAGATCACTTGAGGCTTCCACTGTTAATTCCCTCCACCTACGCTCTGTCACTTTCACTTTCCTTCAGATTAGACAAGGGATCAATTTCACTGTTGGCTACAGGGAAAGCTAAATGATCAACAGGGGTCCTGTACTACAGGCAGTAAGATTCGTCAAAGGTCAAAGAAGGCTACAACTCACAAGCACTCCTGCAATCAAAACAGACATGAGTCTATTTCCATGACACTTACTGTATATTCAGTGCCAACGCTCATAATAGCTAGAGCTATAAATTGCTATTTATACAAAAACAAACAAAAACTGTTGTCACATATTATATTAGTTGGGCGGCTGTGACAGAAAGACAATGATTCTTGGTGGTAAATCTCCGCAGAGTACCCTCGACTGCTTGGCCTGACCCTTCGTTCATAGGGTTAAAAGGAGGTCGGTCATTTAGAAAAGGAGCGGAGCTTCGGTACATGAACTCATTAACCCGGAAGGGATATGATGTGGCAGCTGCGGATTGAAGGAGCATCTGCAATCGTCTACCAAGGGGTCATGAGTGACGGTGCAAGTAGGCCGAAGCGACGTAATCTGTTCCTTCGTTTTGGTTAGAGAACAACCTGGAAGGACCTATGTTTTGTGTGGAGAAATCGTGAGAGTTTTCTTTGTTTATTGTCTTGTTGGAATAATACTGTTTGTGATTATTTAGATGGCTAAACCCGATCCAGGGGATGTCGCTAAAGGCCAGCACAATCCTGGACAACACTGCACTTTGTTTGCACTAAAGTACTGTATTTTCACCTCGAGCTCTAGAGTACGCATTGGGGACAGGTGTTTGTGTTTGTGTATGTGCTACCTGTGTGTGAATTAAAACTGGACAGTTATTATTTGGGGGCCAACCTGTGGATTACAAGTAAACAATACACGCCACTGTATTGCTTTGTCATTGACATTGTAATTATTTTCTGTTTTTTGCAACCAGGCATTTGGATTACTAAATACAGCCATTAACCCTCCTGTTATGTTCAGAATTTAGGTAAATCTGTTATGTTTTGGGCCATATTGACCCGATGCAATTTCAAACTAATTTAAACAGCCTTAAATTGATTAACTGTTTTATTTGCAAAGGTTTTACTCTTTTATGCTCTTTTTGTCCAGGAGCTGTGATAAAACTTCTTCGACTGCCAACCTGGGAGCTCCTCATTTTGGAGTGTCTTTACCAGTGAAAAATCTGTTGCAATACTGACAGTGAAAGTTAGGCTCTGCCTTATAGATATATTTTGTTTATTTTTTGTTTATAAATATATCCAGACAGGTGCAGCCATTTCCAGAAATGATAATACAAATATAATAATAATAAAATAACAAATTGAAGAAGTTTGTTTTATTCCTGCACACAATTCTACAAATGCCACGGGTCACAGTGACCTGAAACATTTTATTTGTATACATGACCTGTTCCGAAAAAAATAAACACCTCAAACGTTCTGTTTTCTGTGTATAAGTTCATGACCCCAACTTAGGAAAAGTCATAGAGTATTATACAGAAAATGAAAAGAAAAATAGCATTTAAGCTAATTGGAAACTAGAGTCGGGTCAAATAGACCCAAAACCTAATAGGAGGGTTAAACAATATTGCAAATGTCTGCACCTGCACACTGTTAACCACTTTGCCACAGGGGCAAATTTTAATTTTAACCCCAGTAATACTAGTGCAAGATCAGCAACTGTTTTAGGAGCATTATTACTTGGTTAAAATCTATTCATTGTAATCACTTGTGCAATGTGAGGGTCTATTGAGTGTTTATTGATTGATACCCAATCAGAGTCCTCTGCTGCTGTCATCTTCCCCTTATTAGTCACCAGTGCTTACTTACCTTGCACATTACTTACCAGGCTTTATTTTGAGCTGCTTAAATAAATGTTTTATTAATAAGGAATTAACCATTTGCTGAAGTTTAGTAGCACGTTATTTAAGAGTCAAGTGATATGTCAGGCACATGTGTATCAATCATTAGACTGCCATTGGAGCTCATATTTCATATGTATGTTGAGCATGTTTTTTGAGACTCAGTAGTTTCCTACAACAGTAGAAAAAGACATACAAAGACTGGTATGTAGCGTTACTGATATCATTCTATAAGCTATCCACACAACCTAAATAATGTGCATTTAAATCACATGATTGCCTTCACAATCACGTTTTCAAATTGTGATGATCCCATGATTAAGGTATTAGTAACTTTAGATACCATTGTTTGCATGTCTTCATTTTATTGGAGAAGGAAACTATTCATTAAATACTTATTTATGCCACTCACAATAAAGCATTTCTGTAATTGTCTTAAAGACATGTGACACAATGGTCTCTGCTTTCCAGGTTGTAGTTGAGTCTGGGATATCATGCTCACTATTAGACACCCACTATAATGTCCCTTTCAAACTCCAATCTCCCAAACCTTCTCCAGAACTGCTAAAGTAGCTTCCTCCTGTATATAGTATCCAGCGGACATGCGCTGGGATTTAATTATTAGAACAATCTCATTTGTTATGTACCCTGTTCATCAAAATGAAAATACGGAAAATGGCAAAACAGTGGTTTAGCACTCAAATAAATACTGAAGCACATCTTTTTTTTATTTTATTTTTTTATTCCTTACCGGTAATGAACGCATGACAAGATTCCCCTGAGCTAGTGGGATTACTTATTTATTGGTGTATGCTGGCTCCCAGGTGTGAGGATGGTTGGTGTTGGCATGGGAGAGAACAAAGTTATTGAATAGTTTCGCTTGAATCGAACTGTGCGATTAGAGGCCCAGATGTTGGGACTAGTCTGTTTTTTGCACTTTAAAATACATTTTTTATTCACCTTTTTAAGATACTGGAGCCTGACAGCCATTTTAATCATCTTTGCGTTGGGGAGTTTTTTTAAGCAATCCCAGAATGCCGTTCTTCACATTCACGTCACCGGTAGCCTTTTAAGATGCAGTAGAATGCCTTAACACCATTAACAAAGTGAATAAATAGCCTTTTTTATTTGGTTTCAGTTCACAAATCATCATAATTCCCTCTTGGGTGCCTGTGCTCATTTTCTAACCCATCCCACTGAAGCTTCTTGATAATAATTCAATGTTTGCCTGGTTCCTGTGCGGAGGTGGGGGGAAGAATACACCAACACAAATGCATGAGGGACCGGCAAATAAATACTGTACCTCCTGACTGGGCTATGAATCAACCTCAAGAAGCACAATGGCTGAGACAGTTAGTCAGCTTTACTGGACGCTGTATTTGCTCAGCTCTACAGCCAGCTTAGTGAGTTTGTTGACAAAGACGATCTTCCGAGCTGCTATATTTCCATGGTCCGGCTGGATTGTGTGCACCTCTTAATCTAATCCTTAATGAAAGATACAATGTCCTGGACCAGCCTCTTAACCCTTTCATGTGTGAATTGTAGAGTCAGAGTCTGGTGAAGATGTGCCAAGCATTCAGATTTAGTTTTCCTATCGGGACCAATTACAAAAATTGCTATTGGCAAAAGTGCATGTTATACCATCTGAGAAATATCAATTTTGGAGTATGTGTCCAGCAAAGATGAAACCTTAATTTCTAATTAAGACTGGGGAAAATCATTGACTCATTATTGTTCTATTCATTATGTTGTGCACAGCAAGATGAGACATATACACTCATATAAAGCCTGCCCTGGGTGTGGTGCCCCCCCCCCCACAACATGCCCAAAAAGTCCTTTCAATGATGCTGGCTTGACCTTTGACCTTGTCCTTATGGTGACCCAGACCTGTCTCTACAGCGATGCCCACTGCTTGCTTACTCTGGTTTTGAACAAGAAAAAAAAAAAAACTGATGGTTCTTTTGCAGGGGTTGTCACTGTTTATTCATCAGTATATCTTTCCTCAAGTCAATGGGTGTCCTCCTTTCCAATAAATCTCCCTGAAATGAGGCACTAATCAAGGAACAGGTTTGTACTCCTTGTACTCTGCAGCATCCTCAAGGGAACAGTGATCCCGTAGGCCTGGTGTTTATTTTGCTTCGCTATTATTGGACCAGTATAATAGTTAGAGGAATTAGTGGTCTGAACACTTGCAAGTGAAACCAAACATAGACTGGTTGACGCAATTCCTTTCTCTTAAACATTGTCAGCCTTTCTGCACAACCAAGCTTATGAAAATCTGGGGTGGGAAATTTACACCCTGTATAATCAACACAAATTAAACAAAGCAATAAATTGGAACTGTGTGCCAGTTGACTTTCACAGGGGCAGAGGGGGACTGATTTCAAATGATTATTAAAATGATATTGCTTGCTATTGCATCATTAATAAGTTGTTTCTCGGGTGAGCATTGCTTTCATAGTGCAGCACAGCTGCCTAGTGAATTAGGAGCTGATTTTACATTTGATAGCACCTTTTGTTTCGAGGAGTGCTTCATAGTCAGAGGGCAATGGTGGGTAGATAATGCTTTCTATGAACCAAACCATTACAAACATGAATTACAATTGGTTACCAAAGTAACAAAAAATGTTCTGTTGACATGTCCTGGCTTCCTGGTATTACTAATTAAAAAATAAAATAAAATCGATATTACCTGGTTACCTTTTTATTATATGTAATGCACACATATGTCTTATTGTATACATATTTAATCATCAGTACCTATCAATTGAAATTGCTATTAGTGTTTTAGTTATAATATTCAATGCTGGGATCTAAAATACAATTTATTGGAAGCAGGCCCAATGGCAACCCACTGGAACTGGCAAACTGTTATTCTGAGTTGCTTTACTGCTAGAAAACTTTCAAAATTAACTTTTAAAATGAAGATCAAAGAGGGTGCAATTGCCAATATAGTTTGTTATATCTGTGTTGTATAAAAAAAAACAAATATGACGGGGGGGATTGGGGTAAATGTGTGAACATGCGCCCAGTCACATCTGGCATGGGCTTACAAAGGCACTGAGCCGCGCCACCCTGGGTTTTCAGTCTGGGTTTCAATTATCTGGACATTTTTCACGGGAGGTGACAGACAGCTTCCCCCAGTCCCATGGTCCTGTCTTAGCCTGTGAATATCAGCTTGGCTGCCATACTCCCAGGAGCCCAATAACAAGAGCCCAGTGTCCTCGGCCACTCAGAGGAATATCAGCACAGCCCTCCAAAAAGGAAGGTTGTCAAATTTACTCACAGATAATAAAAGCTTTTTTCACACCCCTGCTCTTTTTCTCTCTCTCTCTCTCTCTCTCTCTCTCTCTTGTTTTTTTTTTTTTTTTTTTTTTTTGCGCTTTTGGGAATTAACTACTTCTCAGAAAAAAGGCATCCTGGGAACAATAAGAGCTTCGCAGGCTGCAAGCTCGGTGGGGTCCATGAGTGAGGCTGCTTGCTTCACTCCTTCTTTACCGACAGGAATAAAAGAGCTGTTTAAACAGGCGTGTTGTTTTGCCTTTATGTCAGCTTGGCTGACGAAATTACTTGAGTATTTGAAGGGGGGGGGGACTGATTCTGGGTTTTCAACATTTTTAGGCACAAAACTTGTAGCCGTTGGTTTCTGAAAAGCTCCCAACAGTTTAGATGTGCTGGATTGTTTGCTTCCCTTCCTTTTGAGAGTCATGCCCACTCTCCCCAAAACGGCCCGCTTTCACCCTTTCACTTTTTCTCTACAAAGGGGTGCTGTGCCATCCTGGGATGTTTAATTCAATTTACTATAAAGAACCCACAAGAAAGTGCAATGAATTGATACAAACAAAAACAGTATAGCAGATTATTGAAGTTTAGCTGGATTGCAACTCTTTTGTACAATCAGAGTTACACTGCTGCTATAAACAATATTCTTACAGAAGTAGTCAATTCACTTATGAGTACATTGCAATTTTCTCACTGCTGCCTACATATGGGAATCATCAATATTATACATGTTGTATTATTTGCATGATGGGTATTTAAGAAGCTTGTATCATGAGTTAGGCTACTGACGACTACAGTGCCCCACTTGTTTATTTGCAAAGGCAGGACCTATTAAGAAAAGACATGTGCCCACATGTTTACAACGAGGTTGACATTCAAGCTAAGGGTTGTTGGTGTCTTTGAGTAGTTTATGCCAGTTTTTCACTACAGTTCTGATCTCTTATAATATTTCAGCACCAAGTGGTGACCGTTAAACTCGGTAATCCAGAGGAAAATAAAAGTTTCATGTGCTATAGTATAATATAATGACGGTGATGGTCGACCTGTGTGTGGCTGGAGTCATTCAGCTTCCTGGCAGCCTCTGGCTGTCTCTATAATCAGCAACTCAGCAGCTCTGCCAGGGGAGATCCGTGGGTCACTCCCAGGGCACATAAATAACAGGCAGGTTAGAGAGCACTGACGGAGGCCCTTGTTCTGCTGACAGGTACATATGTTCAGGGAGCGGGGCTCTACACAGGGTCCTCAATGAGCAACCAACGTGTGCTGCTGGAGATAACGTTATCTACCCTCCTCCCTGCTGCTGTTGTTGGAACACTGGGCTGATGCCTACCCCCAGACTCTCTCCATCACTGCACAGCACGCCCTGGAGACCAGAGTGCCTGACGCAGCAGGTTCTTTAAAAGCAGCGCCCTGCCAAATGGGACCCAGCTGTCGGGGGACAAGTGGCACAGATATATGTTTTTATATAGCAGATCAAGGGAATCTACAATACACACTCAAAGCCTTTTGTCATCTAGCATATGGCACTGCACAACCTGTAGTCTCTTATCTGATTTTAAATAGGGGACTGCTCTGTTCACCACTAACCTAGATTTATTTAACAGAAATAATAAAGGATATGTTACATACACGTTATAGTTTTTGGTTTTGTTTTCTTTGCAAATGGAAGTTATTGTTTTTCAAATGGGCAAACTTATAAACTGTACAATTGTTAGCATGCTGTGGCGATTATTACAAAACTGCAATGTCTGGGTCCTGGTGCATTGAACCACTAGACAGCACTGCACCCCCTAACACAGCATGCTGGGCTGCTGGTATGTGAAATATGCCCAGGTTTCCCCAGGATTTCAACCTTTGACCTCCTGTCTCAGAGGTAAGAGAAATCATGTGATTGGTTAATCCCTTCCTGTTTCCTTTGCAGGGTGTTTTTAATTAAAATCAGATTTTAAGTATAAAAGCTACCTTTTTAGATCAAACCAAGTGGATTCTTTTGATATTTACAAATCCAAGTTCTTTCCTAAACACATTCCACTTTAATATAAGAAAGTAGTGTACTACTTTTGAAAGCCAAAAATGTAAAAATTTGATCCGCATCTAGCACCTCAAATACACACCATGATTAGGCGCACTTTATCTATATGGTCCTTAGACCTTAGTAAAAATGTTACAATAGCCCATATATGCAACGACTTGTACAGTAAACCCTTTTGGCCAGTTCCCATAGCAAGCCAATTTGTTATCTACTTGTGTGTTGATACAGTTTGTGTGGCTGTGTCCAGGTGTTTGAACAGCGGTATCCTTAATCCACCGATAATCCAAAGATAACCGGCCTCCCCAACAAAGACATTTCTTAAAATTTGGAATGGTATATGTGAAGTGTTTGATCAAGGTCACTGATAATAGCACCTGCTGCTGAAACAGTATACTCTCCCATTTTTATAGCAAAGCATTCGTATGGCTCAATGTTAAATAAGCTGAATATGGTAGAGCCATGCTGCAAGTTAAACCATAGCCAAAGCATGATAAAGCATGATTAAAACACAGTAAAGGTTGCTCTCATGAAGACACTCTTTTTAAAAGCTCTTTGATGACAATACTCTGGTTACTGCAATGAAAACGATTTCTAATAATGGCCAGTGGTAACACAAGTGCATCAGTACGAGCTATTGGTAAAATGGTAATGGTATGATAATTATAATGGCACAAACCATTAGCTGTGCAATATTAGTTCCAAACCCTTTGAGAAAGCATTTTTGCTGATAACGGTCCCAACCTTGACCTTACTGTCTTTGTGAACATAACATTTTTTTTTGTGTGTTTATCTAACACCTGTCTGGAAACATATTGCAATCTGTTTGCCCACCACAAAATGTAGTAAACCTTTGATTGGCTGAACAGACTATGGGTAGACCTAGTGTTTTGGTAAAGTTTCATTTGGCTTTACATTGAATTGCAGTCCAGAGAGGGGTGACAATAACACATTCACCCCACAGTTCTCTCTTTCTTTAGCTCTCTCTCTTTCAGGATGACATTGTTGAGCAAGAGCATTCCTCCATCGGAGCAGTTCGGCACAGAGAAGCAAGAGGGCCACCAGCCAGCATAATTACGTCCTGCTCCCGACTCAATGATCCCTGCGTTCTCACTCCTCTTGGCACAGGCCAAAAAGGGCATTAGGCAAGCCCAGGCCTGCCCAGCTCCACCTGGCATACTCCGTGACACCTTACGTTATGGTATGTAAGTGCTGGGTAAAGATTACCAGGAACTGTTCACTGGGAGGAACAAGAAATAGTAATAGTTATTTATCCAATGGGTGGTGAAACTTTACCCAGCAAGGACATGCTCAGACTTGACCCAGGTTTATTTATCTTTCTTTTGCTCGTCAATGGATACAGTCTTCCCAACGGTACTGAACAGAAGCTGAGATAAAACAATACAAAAATAATGAGATGAAAGGTTTCCTTTGAACGGTACACAGTTCATGACAAAAATGTAACAAGCTGATTAATGATGTACAACAGTAGGTGTTTTAATGTGCTCAGTGTGTGGTGCAAGGGCTTCTGTCGAACGTACGCATTTCAATATTTTCCATTATAATTAGTGTCACTTTTATTGCAGACAGAGTGTAACTTATTGACCTTCATGACCCCCTTTCAAGAGGCGTGATATGTCACAATGGCTGATTGTGAAACTCAAGTAATTAAATGAATGGTTTATCATCGTTTGGGTTAAATTCTAAATTCTTAAAACAACCAATTTAATTACGTCTTATATGTCCCTAGCATAGAAAAAGACCAACTGACAAATCATATCTATTACAAGCACTTAGGGAAGTAAAATTAAAATCCATCTGAAGGAAAACTTATTAAATATGCCAGCCTCCTTGTTCTTAATTAAAGATGATGTCTAATATTTGAATATGTACAGTTGAACCTGTCTCAGATTTTGAGCTTTGGGTTACTGGACCTGATGACCTCTTCCCACTGAAACGCATTACATGGAAACTGTACATGGATCCATACCCTTGCTTGTTTGTTCTGCAGACCTTCTCAGGGTGTGTGAATAACAGCTACACTGTCCGCCCCCTCACTCTTTCACCCAGTGAAGCATTGCCTGAGAAGCCAGTGGAAGTGAATGTCCTGGAGGGCTATCCAAGATTCCCACCCTGCATCACTGATCCCTGCTATGCGTTAACCCAGGGGGGGATCCTAATGGATTTTTAATTACAAGCTACAGTGCCTGTTGTGGTCGTGATAAAGATACTGTAATTGTTAAAATAAAGAATGCAGCACTAGAAAGCAAGCAGTGCTATTTGGATTTATTTAAACACCGTCAACAAAAAACATTTTAAAACATTTTAAGACATACTGGAGTGAGACATATATTTAGACAACAGAGAGACCAGTACTTTAGAAAGCAGTCAATCCAAGAGCTTCTTGTTGAGGTGTTACAGCCAGCAAATTCAATACCTAGATCTTTAGCATGAGGATCTTAGAGCGAGGTGATTCCCTATGGTACTGTAAACTCAGTATTGTGATGTCACATCACAGTCAGTTCAACAAAGAACCAACCGAAGCAATACAAAGAGCCAGTACATTAAACTACAGAGATTGCAATGCTGTGTGGATAGCCAGCACTGTGAAATGTGAACTCAGTCAACTTGGATGACTAGTTAAATGTGGGGTGCTAACAATCTAGTGTGCTGTACCATCAATGTGCACTAGTGATCTGAAGAAAATCACTCAAAAATGTACTTTTATTTAAAGAAAATCTATACAATTAATGCTGCCTGTTGATCATGAGATTCAAGAGTATTTTATGCAGATGAATACTGCTTATCCTACTTTAGAGCAAACATGGTGAAGGATTATAAGGAAATATTTCTGAGGACAGCAAAATATTACAGAATGTGTCTTGTGTCAGAGGTTATTTGGCGTTGACAGTTCACCACTATTGGCCTAAAAATGTCTTTCCCAGTTCTTTAGACTGCCTTGTAAATTTCTTAGTCCACATTACGTACAATAAATGTCACATGGAGTAATTTGCCATATATCCAATTGCTTGCAGTCAAAGGTCATTTCTGAAACATGTTTTTTTTTTTTTTTTTCCTCTGGCTGTGCATGTGGACTGCTATTCTCTTTCTACGTGGTGTAAAGACATGTCAAAACTTAACCCTTGAGGTATACAAATCATATGTTAATATTGATTAGTGATATAATATATTTTTTCCTGTTAACAGAAAACAAAAACAATATTGACCTTTTAAAGCACCCTTCTATTAAATAATGTGAAAATGAATATGTCTGGTAAAACAACTGCTTTCAAACAGTCAACTTTTTAAAACATACAAGCCTTTCATACAAGTTGTTTTGCTGTAATTTATCCAACCACAACATTGTCTGTGCCTAATCTTATAAAAGCTTAGCACAGTAAAAGCAAAGTGGTAAAGCATAGGGTAAGCATTGTAAAGAACAGCAAGGCATTGTAAAGCATGTTAATAAACACAGCAAACTAGGGTAAATGCGAAGTATAACCATGGGAAAGCTTTGTAAAACTGCGGCAATACTTTTATAAGGGCAGATAAAGCAATGACTGAAATGTTTGTAGAATATCTAAGTATATGAAAGTTAGATAATGATAATGATGAAATATTGTGAATGGGGACCACATCATATTAACTCATTAAGACACAAGACAATGATGTTTTTATTTTGTTTGTTTTTTTAAACCACAATATTTATTGCAGTGAAGTTTCTCATACAGCATTTGAATACAAAATGTGAGATTGCACACATTGGTGAGATGGTCTGTTCGGTGAGTACTTGACAGTGATCCCAGCAAACAAACACACCAAATATATATAAATTTCTTTCTTTTTTTTTTTTTTTTTTTTTTTTTTTACAACCCAACCCCCCATATAGTTTTTATTTATCATTTGAAGTATTTTTGGCTGCAGGATTCAAGGCGTTATTCTGTTGTAGAAGCAAACAAAAGCAGCTGTGCCAAAAACGAACCTGTGTTGTAGCTTCCTGCAAATTCTGATATTTCAGTAGAAGCATACAGATTGCAATAAAACCTGCAGTAAAATCTGGGAGCAGTATTAACATTTTTAGTCTCTTTTCCCCCCACAGAGAAATGAAAGTTTAAAAAACAAAGGTGATAACTGTAGAATGCCAGAACAGTCTTGAAAACCCTTAAGGAGTATTATCAGGGGTCAGGACTCATCTCCACAAAGGAATACATTTCTGCATAGACCAAGTCATTTATCCCATCAAGTCCCTGGACCATTAGCTCTAGACAATCCTTGAGATCTTCCTGTACCCGTTGTCAGTATAAATTCAGTCTAGCGTGGTCTTGTGAATCAGGGAAATTCTTATAAGAAAACACTGTCCATTCTAAACACCAGTCACAGTAACATTCTCTGATACAGTACAGTACCACTATTCTTAACTTACATTAATTAAAAAGAAATCCACAAAACTACATTTAACAGTACTCTAATTCCAATAATAATAATAATAATAATAATAATAATAATAATAATAATAATAATAATAATAAAGTGTTATAGTGTTACCAGGACATTTTCCTTTGTTTTTAGTTGTAGTAGTACAGTGTTTGAGAAGCCAAGGCTGATTTTCAAATGTATTTTAAACTGTTTGCTGCAATCTGAGTTCCAAACCCAGCCTAGAATCTGAAGCTCTGGCTACCATACAAATTTGTAGGGCTAGAAGCTCAAGTTCTATACTTTTTACCATTAAACTACATTTTAGTGCCTGATATTTAACACTCAGCACACTCAGACTCAAACGCACAAACACTAGCGTTAAATAAATGCATAATACTTCAATAAACTTGTAGTAAGAAACTGTTGGGGCCCTGAAAAAAGCCCCATGGGCTTGAGCAGCATCATCCTTATAAGAACTGATGCAGTCCACACTGGAGCAGCACTTAGATTACACTGCAGTGAGACCTTCAGCTGTGCAGCGCATCATTGAATATGAGGGTAACATAACTATGAATGACCTTGCATCAGCCTCTCAGCCACTGTACTTTATTAAACAGTAAATTGCCTTAACAGTCACGGACCTGCTATTAGACAGTATATTGCTTTATTTATCTTTAATGGCCAAAGAACTTGTAATAGATTTTAAAGGGCTAGGCATTACAAATGATTACAACTGGTACTGTACTTAGATCCCAACAGATTTAAAAAACACACACATAATACATAATATATATATATATATATATTATATATATATATATATATATCCTTGATATTGATCATTAGTTTGCTCTCCTCCTCACTAATGCAACAGTATTTTTTTTTGAAAGTGGCAAGTGCATGCGACATCTAATTACCTTTCACTATTAGGCTTTCACTCATTCCTCCCTGTTCCTTTATTGCAACTGTTTCTTTGTTTGCACAGTTGGTGTGGTGGTACCAATCTGGTAATCATCAATGAACCACAAAAGTAATGCAACCCTTTGTCGACTTGCTTTGCTATTAGAACCATTGACAGTGCTTCGGCTTCAGTGGTACGGTCACCCTATTATAAAACAAAACAGAAAAGAAGCATCTAGAGCTTCACTTGAACAAAACAAACAAGCTGGGTCTCTGTCCGTGCTCAATCAAAGAGCTTAAGATGCTAATGTAGCAAAACTTTAGTCTGTGTCCTTTAACTGGGAAAAGGATGGGCGGGGTGTCACAGATAGGCGTCGACCCTCTCCCACTGCTGCATTTCATTGAAAAAGCCTTCGCAGAAGTTAAAGCTCTGGTCAAGATTCAAAGGGATGGCCTGCACCTCTTCCTTGATCTCCTCCCAGGGGTGTCGCGGGGGGTCTGAGAAGAAAGTGAACTCTTCCAAATGCTGCTGCTGCTGCTGCTGAAACTGCAGATTGGTACCGCTGACCTCTGCAAAGCTGCACTGCGGTTCCATGCTGGCCGTGCACCACTTGCCGTTGGTGTTAATGTGGCGTCCTTGAATGGTGAGGTCCAACTGCTCACAGCCAAGGGAGCTGAGGGCTGCATTAATGTCCAAGTCTTCGAAGTTGCTGCCGTTTCCGTTGAAGACTTCATCAAACACGGACGCCCAGTCGAAGTCCCCTTTCAGGGCCTCCGTTTCCTTGATCTCTGGTGCCAGCAGGGGCGATTTGGAGCTGCGAGCTACCTTGCCATTTCTCTTGGGCACTGGCTGCTTGCGCTTGCTGCCCGGCCGGTGCACCTCCGCCGGTGAGATGAAGTGGTCAGTGCCCATGTGGTTCATGCCAATATGATGCTCACCCATGGGCTGGTGCAGGTAGCTGTGATCCGGAGGACTGCAAGAAGCCTCGGAAATGGGCGACATTTTGCTCTGGCGCTGGGTGTTGAAGTGAGTGGCAGGCATGCGCCTTCTCTTAAAGACGCCGTTGACGAACATGTCAGCGTACTGCGGGTCGATCTGCCAGAAGCCACCCTTGCCTGGCTCGTCCTTCTGCCTGGGCACCTTCATGAAGCACTTGTTGAGTGACAGGTTGTGGCGGATTGAATTCTGTGGATGAAGAGAATGCCGTTACCATCAAATCATTTAATTATCACTGCAGGACATCAGCAATTTACAGTATAGGCATAGTGCAGCTGTAGCAGTCCAGTAAGACTGTGGTCCTTTGGTTCCAATGTGTAAGACGACAGTAGATCAACCATGAACCTGCAAGTAGCAGATATCTGAGCCCTAGGATAAAGCTTGATTCTTTATTGAAAATAATCTATTATGTTTTTTTCTGTGCAAATAGAAGATAAGGAAATGGCAGAGCAAGGGGAAAAACAGCATTGAATTGTTGCCCAAATGATTTATGAAGTCCCCACATCTGCTTGCCATTTGTTAATAAATTAAATGACAGGTCCAAACACAAATGTGGACAAATTACACATAATCTATAAACAGTCCGTGGAAAAGGATGTTAACCCCCCCCCCCCCCCCCCCCCCGAAAAAAAAAATCTACTACTGATTTAAGTTGCCTTTGTTTTTTGTTTTTACCATACTGCTCTTGAGATGTGCTATATTTTCCTCCCCAGATTCCCAATTCTACCAATTCCCATATCACACTTTGTTGTAACGGATAACCACCAGCCAAGTCTCTCATGTGCAATGTAACCAGAGTAGCAGCACAATCCGGGCCCCTCAAACAGAAGCAGCAGGCTCTTCTTTTGTGATGCTGTCTTCTTCAAGTTGGTCCAATGTATAGAAAACAGACGATACTCTTTGTAGAACTGCCTCTTTAGACATAAGCCTCTTTTGTGCCATTTGCATAACAGAACTAAACGGATCCTTGTTACAAAAGAACCTCTGTCCCAATAAGCCAGGAAAGAAAACTGCAGGCTGCACTACACTGCACTCTCATTGTTTATTGTATCAATGCAGTCCTGTATCCTATAGTAATGATAAAGCTGCAGTACCATTACTGTATGTGTTTTTACTGCAGGTCTCTGCGGGTAACTCTGTATTTGCAGGTTTTGGAAAGTTGACTTGAGTTCACAAAACTAAACAGAGGTTAACTAATAAAGAACAAGCAGGTGCTCAAGATCAAACACTTTATTGGTTCCAGCAATTATATTTTAGGAGTGTTATATTTCCTTACAAGATCGAAATCTTTTTTTTTTTTTTTTTTAAGAAACCTAACATCTTAATTATTATTGCTTATTATTATTATAATCAATAAAATAATGTACAGAAATGTATTTACGCACAAAAGTAAACACTAAGGCTTTACATAAGAATATTTTTCCATTTTCTTAAACCAAATTCACAAATTATACTCATGTATAATCTAATTTTCCTAAAGCACCACCAAAACTAATGAAGCTGTGTTAGAGGATAAGCAAAACTTGTTTTAGTTCTTATTAATTAATTCACACACACACAATAAATGTTTAGGACCAAAGGTGTATTGTAGACTATAAAGGTGTAAATCGAATCAGGTAAAGCTAGAGCTACATCCATAGGAAAACAAGTAGTCGTGTGCAGAATTATAAAATGAAGCACAAACTTTATTTCACAGTGTATAAAAGATTATATTGAAACTTTGGAGGATGTAGGTGTAGTCCTAAATCCAAAACTACCGAAACGCTAACAAAATATAGATTTCTTAAACAAACATTATATAATTCCCGTTTTATTTGTCTATTGAGCTTGAGGTAACATTTAAAAGGTAATTTATGCGTCGCGCATGCCACTTTTATAGGCTACTCCCTAGTGCTGCCAGATTGGCAGTTTTCCACCCAAATTTGTCTTGTTTTGAAAACATATTGCGGGTAAATACCGTCTTCGGTGGTTTAGTTATTTGTATCTTGTATGTTCTTTTTCTATTGCTTTCGATTATGAGGTAATCACCAGGGGAGAACTTCAATCACCTGTAGAGTATATCACGCACCCCCCTACAGTCCGTCTTTATTATGGCCCTCTGCGTCCAATAAAATTACGAATCACACAAACTGTACAATTACAATTGTTTTTCAATTTCTTTTTAAAGAATGCATCCGCTGGTGATTCTGGACGATTCTGAATGCATGTTTTTTTTTTTTTTTTTTTTAAAGTGTTTGTTTGTTTTGTTTGTTTGTTTTCCTGGACATACCGCATTTGATCTCATCAAATTTAAAAACAAATAAAAAAAAAAAAAAAAAAAGCGATACTGTAAATTGTGAGAAAAAATACAAGCAAAGCAGATATAAAAATAAATAAACATAGTTTATACATTACTGGAGTTTTTTTTTTTATAAAAAATGTGTAGCACGTATTTATGCTTTTGTAATATATATATATATATATATATATATATATATATATATATATATATATATATATATATATATATATATATACACACACACACATATATATATATACACACACACACAATCTTAAATGTAAGTTCCGTTTTTGGCTGTTTTATATATAAAAAGAACAATTTGGCTACTTCAAAAGCATTTTTACTAAAAATAAACATTGTTAGCCTTATTAAACTTTAGTACTGCAGTTTGCAATAGAAGTTCCTAATGTTCTCTTCATTGCATCACAAGGACGACTGAGTGAATCGAACAATTGTGGAATCAGGAGACGTGTGTGACTTGACTCTGCAAACATTTAAAATACTTGCCAGTTATCGGAGACGGAGGATCAGTAGTGGCACGCACGTAGCTGTGGCAGAGGTTGAAACTAAGTAGAGGCACTGCAACGACGTTCTTGAATTATACACATATATATCTACGTTGTTGAATGAATTGGATAAGTTAAATAAGGATTACAGTGTTTTTGCTGCAAACGTTTTGACACGTGTTTTTGGTTTTATCGTTTTATATAATTTTTGGTTATGAATAGTTTCATAAAAGTTGTCAATACACGATATTAGCACGATACCACAGGTCTTTAGTCTACAGAAATTTCTAGACTAACTTAGTACAGTGTTTTTAATCCTCTAGGGGGCAACCTTAGTAGTTTTAGGTTCGCTGTAATTGAGAACATCTTTATACGCCGCTGGGGACTATATGGAGCTGCTTCGTTGGTTGCAATTGGTATTAAGTTGCGTACTACTTTAGTACGGCACGAGGATTGTGGAACCATTTCTTCCACTTCGTTGCTCTCTCCATACGTGGATTCATTTTAGCATCTAAAGTGCCAGTATATAGTATATAAATGGGATCAATAGAAATTAGATGGTGCGGGGTAAGCGAGTTCATTATCGTGTGTATTCAATGCCCAATTGGATTCATTAATGTAAGATAGGAAAGGGTTGTGTTGCTGTGACAGTGTGGGCTACTGATACCAGGGATAGCGTCTTTATAAACAATTGAAAGAAATACCCGTACCCTCCCCTTCTTTCTAGTAAAGCCGCATTAATTATGGAGTGGGTCTGACTCACTTACCTGCCAGCTGGGTTCGGCGTGTCTGTAGTAGCAGAAATTATCGGTGATCCAGTTATAGATGGCCGAGAGGGTGATCTTGGTTTTCTTGCTGGCTTGCATCGCCATGCAGATAAGGGTAGCGTACGAGTAAGGGGGCTTAACTTGAGCATTGGTCTTGTAGTCGACCTCTTCAAGCGGGCTCATAGGGGTAGAAGTGTGATGGCTGTGGGCTGCTTGTTGCTGCAGGTAGCTGGTACTCCCACTGGGCGATGATCTACTGGAGGTGGAGGCCGAGGTGGGGTTGCCCAGGCTGAAGGGCATCCCAGTAGCCGCTGTGTCTCCAGCGGGCGGACTGGCTGGGGCATCCCCGCCCGGCATGTGGAAGTGCTTCTGGTGGAATTGGTGGTGTATCTGGTGGTGAGGGTGGTAGCCGGAGCTGGGGGGTCTCTCTAGGTTAGCGCTGAGGATGGAAAAGTCCTGCAGCCACTGAAGGCTGGTGAGGCTATCGTCCAGGTTCACAGAGCCATTAAAGTTGTACTGGTCCTCTGGATGAAGCATCATCCACCTTTCCTTGAATTTGGTGGCAATCTCTGGGTTGGTTAGGACTGGCATTGTATACACAGTGGTAGTAGCCGAGAGACGATAATGGAAGGTTTTTTTTTTCTATTTTTAAAATTTATTTTATAAGCGTTTTTTTTTTTTTTTTTCAGATTCAGCGCCAGTTCTGCAGAATATACAATATCAAATGTTAAAATACACCTTTAAAAAGTTATTTTAAAAAACAAAATTTTTTATTTTAAAATAAAATTAATTGACTACATAATATATATATATTGATATATATTAATATATATATATATATATATATATATATATATACAGAATATTTTTCAATAGTTACAATAACAAGTGGAAATGTCTGTATATTAAGTAACACATTTACATCTTAATGTTATGCAATACAAGTTACTGTATGTTGAATTTAAAATATATAATTTAGCCCTTGCAATTTTCAATAGCGTGCCATAACCACAAATGGATTGCAAAAGCTTTTACCAGTACTGAGTCGTCACTAACATCCACGGCACACAACCTTATTTCTTTAGCGATGGTTCTTTTCTTTCAAGCAGCCTGTTGAGCCAGAGGATGTCGCACATTACCTTGCTTCCTCCAGACTTGCTGTGAGGATGAAGGACGCTGGTTTAATACAAGGGCTGCAGCTTAAATATACCGATGCAAAAGTAAAACAGTTGTGCAAAATAAAAAGTGTCCTTCAGATCGCTGCCGATCCAGCGCACAGTAAATCCATTGGAAAGCTGGCCTTGGTCAGAAGGGAATATTGCAGAACTGTCACATTGCTTTTTTTAAGTCTGCCAGGGGTTTTAATGGCCCTTTAAACAGATCAGAGGGCTCTGATTGGTTCCTTGGTAACCAGGTTTCACCTTTCTCTACTCCCAATGACGCCAGGAATGGGAGCTATGCCCTGAAGCACTAGGGATACACTAGAAACTATGTGCTGTAGGGAAAAGCGAACGACGTGCGAGCCATTTTTCTACTGAGCTTCTAAATTCTCATTAAGTTTGTAATGTAACGTTCAAGTGCTTCTTGAACGAGTGTCGATTTTCACTAACACGTTTTAGAACGTCTTTAAATGTATTCTGTGAAGTGAGCACGAAGTTTCAGATGTATTTTTAAACTCGTGAGTTTTACCCCTGTCCCTCATTACCCTTCATCTTTGTAGTTGTAGTCAGTTTTTATTAGCATGTTGCATTAAATATTTTCTTCGTCTATATTCGTGAAAAGTATGTCATCAGTTTTTAGTATAGACCTTAAGGCGCTGAGTTTGGAATACATATTTCATTTGCCGCCGATGTGTATTAAAATGTAAGAAAGGTAAATATGAATAACATACTGACTGCCACCACAGAATTGCATTCCAGACAGATGCAAGTGCCAGATCAGATGCGCAATGGTTTACACCAAACTTTCTCAAACTTTTTTGGCACAAGCCAATCTCCCCGTGACATTAGATCCTGATTTATCAAAGCATATACAATAAAATAAATAAAAGTCTGTGTTTGAGATACGTGGTTTACTAAGTGTAATCCTCTAGTTAACAATTAAATGTTCTTTATATATGTATATAATAAATCTCCTTCGGGCAAGAAGATCTGCCCAACGAGATCTATAATACTCACGAAAAAAAAAAAAAAAAGTTGAATGTTGATTTTTTTTTGCACGCTGATGACCACTAAGTTGTTGCAGAATGTAAACTGTAAGGAATGTACAATATATGAATGCACGTTCATCATATTATAGAGACTGTTACTAATGCGCTCCAGCTTTCATGGACTACCCGAGAACAGGTGAGTTTACGCGGGGAATAGCGACAGGTGTTTCTCTTTGTTCTAAGCGTTATCTGATAATCTGTTGATAGCACTGAAGCTACGAAGGAATTCTTCCTATCAAAAACACCAGACCAAGCCGGCAGGGCGCCACTAGCGCTGCGAAACAGTAACGTTATACTAACTAACAGGGCTTGCAGCGCCCACGCTGAAAACTCGCGCCAGTCAGCCCCGCGTATGTTGAATGTTGTCCCAGCATTCAGTAACAATTGTTACTTGCCAAATACGTCGCACAATGTATTGGCTAATTACAGGGATCAATACCCAAACTACATAGCACGGAAAGCCTGCACGTGGGAACTTTGCACTGCTGTCTCTTTCCAGGAGGAGATATCAAACATTCATGTTTTTATCACCCCAGAGCATACTTCATATACAATGTTCTGTATGCGGAGCTTACAAAGTGGTCCCACGGCTACACCGCAGGTAAAACAACATCAACACAGTCTAGGGGATGCATAGGAAAGCAGAATTCGTCAAGATGCCCGATATAAAAGCTTAACTATGCTTGTTTCTGTTTTAAATAGTGAACAAAAGAAAAAAAAAAAACACGTCTAAGTTAGTGAGGTGAGTACAGTTTGTCTTTTAAGACGATACGTACAGTAAGACGATGCTCCTACACAGTTACATGTTGTGCTATATTAAAGCCCCTGATTGTATACTGTTAATTGTGATGCATGGTGTGCATGTTACTGTGAAAGAAAACTTCTTTTTTGTGACTTTGGTTTTTTTCTTCCAAAATCAATAGTCAGTGTATGCGCGCAGCCTTGAAAACATATTCTGCCCAAACCGGTCCTTTTTTAAATAAATATTTTTAGTTTTTAGATTATCGCCCCGCCTATTTTAAAATTCACTGGCCGCTACTGGTGAAATTTATAGAAAACTGACAAGGAGCATGCCTGAGGAATGTAGGGGTCCCAGCTTTCCCGAGACAGCTGGTGTTGGTATATACAATTGTTAAATTAAGTATGTAGTGTGCTTGTTTATAGATGTGTATTTAAGGAAGCAGGTACTGTTGAATTTTGTTAGGCTGCCTGTTAATTCAGAAGCAAGCAGATTTCTATTTCTTTTGAAGACCACCTAAACTGATAAGCTTGAATCCATGATGAATTTCCGTATATGAGCTAGAGGTGTACAAAAATTAATTCAATAGCACATTCCTGTCTACTACCAAATCGTATTTTCAAATCAGTAAGCAGGCTACTTGGTGGCCAGATATTGCATTTATTGTGTATTGTTTTTATAATCCTAGAAATTAAAAATAAATGTATTTTTTTATTTATTTATTTGTTCAAATATTTTATCATCGGTTCAGAATATTAAAATTATTACCCCCCAGGTTGCAAGAATATAGTGTTAAAATAACTCCAGTGCAACGGTAGCCTATAGGTTTTTTTTTTTTTTTTTTTTTTTTTTTTCACAGCCCAGCAGATAGAAAGTTTCACTTGTAATGCATCAGTCATACTATTTCAACGTTGTATGAAATAGAAAAAGACCTTCGAATGGGATCCCTTACTGGTTTGTGTTTCAGGGATAAATCTCTCCTAGTGGTTCTTTTATGACTGAATCTAAACAAGTCTCCGGATGCCGTTTCCTTATTTAACTTATACCCTGTATTGCAAAACAACTGCATAAAGTTCAAAGTCATAAACCATTTACAACTTGACGAAAGAACGCGACTTACCCAGCCTCCTTTGGATCAGAGGGCTAATGAGACATTAATAAATTCCCTTCATGCATGACAATGGGGTCATAAACAGTTGAAACAAAAACGGTTATTGAACAGTTGACCATATTATTTCTATTCAAATCACCAAGCATAATAAACAAAGTTTGTCACGACGTGTACTGATGTAAAATGTCTCATTCAGTAAATATTTAGAGATTGTCATTAATCAAAATGTTTGTATTTGGTTTTAGAGCTGTTCGCACTGCTGCATTATACACTGGAGGTGAGCGAAAGCCCTCAGTGAGGAATTTTGTGAGATTGTAATGTAGGAAGGAACAGCTCATCCATTGGAAGAAAAAAGATGAATTTCATTTTTTTCACAATCATAACTGAGAGGCACCAGCACAAACTGTGGAAAGCTCTTTTGTTTAAGGTCCATGCAGCGCTGTGATAATTAATGTTCAATTACTAAGTAATGTACAATTTTCTGTATGCATTTAATAAAATAAAATAAAAAGCATTACTCAGTAAAATGACGGGGGGGGGGGGGGGGGGGGGGGGGGGGGGGGGGGGGGGGGGGGGGGGGGGGGGGGGGGGGGGGGGGGGGTCCTGGAAAAACTATTTATTTTGAAAAGCTACCAGTATGTACAGTATATATTTGACATTGAAAAAGGGTAGGTAAATAGCACCACCTAGTGGCGGTAGTAAATACTTTGTTTTTACCATTTGTTTTCAGGTGCAGAAATGTAGAGACCTTACGTTGTTTTCTGTACTCTGGTTTCGATCGAAAATAATAATAAATAAATAAATAGCAAATTTGCATAAAAGGCAATACCCGCATAAGGAAACAAATTAGCCAGAAATATTGGCTTCCTTACAAAAAAATACGAGACAACAGCGAATACTGTTATATTAATTTATTACTATACTTGTAGAAACTTCCAAAAAAAAAAAAAAAAAAAAAAAAAAACCCTCAAGCTTTATTAATAAGCAAGCACAACTTTGAGTGATGAACAATCAATCAAATTAATTAACAAACTAGTATCAGCTATAAGGGCACAACTAGATCAAGGTTTTACAAATACATAAATCAATAAGACAATTAAAGCTGACATTTATAATTTGCACAAAGCTTTTCTCCAAGTGACTACATATATGTACGTTATTTATAAAATAGAACCGCTTCACTGTCCAGAGCTAAACATGTAGTTGAGGCACAATCACGGAATAGAATGCTACAATATGTACAGGTGGATTTTTATATTGAGAACATAGGAGTGTTGGATCACTAGGTTGATTGTAATTAAAATACAATAAACATGAGCATGCACATTTACCCCCGGGTGGGATTGTACTTGGGGGTAAATGGTCTTCTCACATGATAATCATGCATAATGCCAAATATTGTTCTGAAAAAATCCATGTGGTACAAGTACAAGAAAGAATCAGATATGGAGGCACTGTTGAATATTTCAGTTTAGTTATATGTATATAAATGTAACATTCTGGCTCTGGGGGTGCAACAGCCTTTCTTCCAGAAACCTGGCTTGCTTATACATATTTTACATAACATTAATTAAAAAGACATTGTGTTTAATAGGTACTGTAGCTCTGTCAATAAGTTAACATGATTTTCTATAGGATACAAGATTGGGGGAGTGGGGGGTTGGGGGAGGAGAATGTCTGGAAACCTCTAGCACCTGCTTCCTATGATCCAGACTAATCAAAGCTCACTGCTGCTTCTTTTGATGTAGTGGCAGTTCCAGGCATTCTAATTAGCCCCGGCCATAGTCGGAGCATGGTTTCTCTAATAGCGCACTTTACAAGAAAAGTGTAAGTGTAGGTCACTCTGATTGCTTGTAGAAAAGGTAACTCACACTTGTTCAGACAGGTCAAACTACACCCATCCAAAAAAAACAAACAAACAATAAAAACACGTTGGATTAGGATCACTGCTCTCATGGCCTGTTTTAATTTTTTTAATTATTTGACTACAATAAACATTGAGAATTAAAAAGTACCAACACGCCATTATTAACTTTATTGAGATATTTGATTAAGTTACAAGCACTGATCTGTGAGTTGGAACTCTGGGGGATTTCTACATCTGCCATCTGATTGGATGGAAAGAAGCATCAGCTACATGGTCCCCTTCCATAGCTGGTCTGCTTTGTATCAGCAAAGATAGCGTCCTGGCTTCTATTTTAGTTAATCATCTTCTGCTTTAAGCTGAGAGGACTGCAGCATAACAAATAAGCTATTTATAAATAATCTTGAGGGCAGGTTACTGAGGTGATCCATCAAGTTAGAAAAGATCATACCTGGGTCAGCAAAATAAAGATTTATGGCAGAAGCATCAATGCTGGTATTTCTAGCACAAATTCAGATGTGCCACAAATATATTATATTTCCCTTAGATATACTTATTTGAAGGTTCAGTAACCACTTCCATGAGAAAAAACAAATCTTAAGATTTTAGATTATATGATTAGATCATAATAAGATTCTCAACATTACCTGGGGGCAAACAAAAAAAAAACAAATAAAACACACCAGGACACCCACATTGTTTTTAAAAGAGAGATATTTTAGACTGGCAGGAAACTTTCTTGTTATTTATTAAACAAATCTGATCTTATGAGATTTAGGTATATTGAAAGTGTCCTTTATAGAAATGCTTAAATTGGTGTCTGTAAAATAAAAATATAAAAGCCAAGGCCAAGTACAGTTCAAAAGCTACACACCATGCTGTGAAAACTGCATGGAGTGTTTGCCTGTTTCATTTATAACACTGAAAGACTGGCATGTTATATCAAAGCAGACACATGTATACAAGATGCCAGTTACACAAGCGATGACTGCTAGGAATAATGACAAAGACCAAGCAACCAACGCCAATATCTAGAGCTTGTTCACACAATCGGATTTCTACAATTGAAATAAAACACCTGTAGGAACCAACATTATTGTTCAGTAAGGACCCTAATGGAGTGGCAGTGAGGGGGTCAATCATTATGATTAGTCTCCAACTGTGCTATTATTTATAATACAGTAAATTGTTCTGCTAAAGTGCTAAAAACTAGTTTTTGCAGATGCACTTTCAACATCCTCTATATTGCACTAAAGGTATATCTTTGAAAGCTGTCCAAAATGCAACCATTATTTGTGATGTGGGTAAACAAAATGTCTCAGCTGATTTTATCAGTTGAAAAATGTTTAATATGTATGTGTGTGTGTGTGTGTGTATGTATGTATGTATACATTTTTTTTTTTTTTAATGCAGTGTTCATTTGTATACAAACAAAAAATAGTACAATAAAAGTAATCAAGTAGGTTTGCTAATTAATTTCAGAAATAAATATAAAAAGAAAGTGTACGTCGTGTCCATATATGACAAGACTGACATGATAGGAATGACCAGATGCATGTGAGATATAACTCGTCTAGAGTATGAAATCCTGGATTTTATCATTATAAAGGCAGGAACATGTTGGGACCCCTTTCAGACACATGCATGGATTTAAGGAGGAGTTTCAAATAAAATAGAAAAAATAAATAATCAAAAATAATCTTGGAACTACCGTTGCACCAATTTCATCTGTGGGATAATGAGCCAAATGCCACCAACATTAACATCTTCTATTTGTGTTTCTCAGTGACTGGAGACAGGATTATAAAGCTACAAAAATAATCACAAGATTGTGCATTTAGTTAATGAAATAAATCAGTCACATACGTATGTTGTAAATTACTTCAATGCAGTGATATTGCCATCTAAAATGTTAAATACAAATAATTATATGCACCAGACACATTAATGCTTACATTAAAGCATATACACTTGCATACACCTGTTTCAAACAATAAAGTGATTGCGCTGTAGCTAAGGAAGCATAAGTTCTTGTATATATATATATGTTTGCCATTGCAGCCTGACAGCAAAAGTATCTGAAGGTCACATTTCCATTAAGTTTTTTTCTCATCCACACTTATTATTTTAAATAACTCAATTAAACTTGTAAACAAATTTGATTATGGTTCTTCCCCATCCCCAAAAAACTCACTGCTGGAAACTCAAGCCCTAATCATATTACACTGTGCTCTAAAATGAAGACAGCGCTGTTGCATCAACACTGGAGTGACTACAAATACCCTTTGAGGCTGCTGCGTGCTGGTACTCATTCTGGTTAATGCTCGGCAGCATTATCATAGAACACAGTGCCTTGCTGTTGGTGGCTTTGAAAGGAAAGGAAAGCCCAGGGTATCGTGACAGGCTCCCTGGGAGGAGTTGTTCCTGCCGTGTTTATGAAGCATGCTGCTCATCCTCGATGTGAAGGCTGCTTGGGGGGGAGAGGAGAGGCTGGCTTGAACTGTTGGTGCTCTGGCTTTTCAGGCTCTCTGTCGACTCGGAGGATCCTGATGAGAGGAGGAGGAGGAATTAGGAAGCAGTGTGGAATAAATCTATTGAATAGCTTACTGGAGAAGGCATATATCAGAAGGTCTTCCATCCAGCAATCAGAAGTCACCCCGGGAGAAATGTACTAAAAACGATACCAGATTCTAACGCTCCTTATTGTCAAACAGCGATCAGGCTCAACTGTTCCTGACTAGAGCTGTATTTTTTTTTCATAAGTACATTTTTTGGTTTTTCAAGCTCTTTCATGATTAAACATAATATTGATTAAAAGCAGAAAAAAAAAAAAAAAAAAAAAAAAAAAAAAACTGCAAAAACATTAATATATGTAATAAAACCAGACACGTGAAATGTCCCCTTCTTGTACTGGGCAGAGCGATCTTTAGCAGAAATATTTCAGATTTTTGATGCAGCTGGTGTCTTTCTTTGAAGACATTTTAAAGAAATCGCGTCGTTCAATCATTTACCAGACAGAAGCAAACTAAACTAAACCATCTGCCAGGTTCCTAATGCAGTGTAAGAGATAGTGCGTCAATAAGGCAAATGTTTGCTGTATTTATTTTTAAGTGATATAAAAATATGTATATTTACACTATTCTTTCAGAAATGGGAACTTTCACAGAGAACTACATATTTCACGGCAATGGGTAAATTTCACAGAAATCGTGAAATCTGTGGCAACCATGAAAAAAATTAGTATTTTTGTTACAGTCAACAATCTGAGAAATAAGTTGCATTAATACTTCTATAGGAGCACTACTGGTTAATAAGCCTCTATAGCTTGATACACAGCTCTTGGACTATCATAGTTCTTAGATTCTAGAGACACATACACACAGGAAGCCATGGAGATCCACAGCAGAAAATAACAGAGGGAGACAGGAAGGCCAACATACCAGAGTTACTCCTCAATAACAAATGGGCAGGAGTCAGGACCCAGCGCTACCCAGACCAAGGAGAAGAGGGGGGGGGGGGGGGGGTGGAAGAGAATGTTAGAAAAACAATGACACACAGGTTAGAGGCGAGGCTCTGTGATTAGTAGCAAGCGAAGACTTAATGCAAGCAATCAAATCAAGGCATACACTCAAATTACATATTTCTTCCTTTCCATCATCTGTCATCTTACCTTTAACCAACTGATAAAATGCAAGCTCTGTATCTCAGCACTATAGCTATCAATAACCCTACCACATCTTCAGATTGACTTGATTCCATATTGATTAGATGTAAACCAATATGCAACTCTTATTTACTCATTCTATTCATCTAGTAATTACTTTTTCACTTGTATCTATACAGCACTTAATTTTCCTTAATTTACCTACACAGTCATCCATTCGATCACCCAAGAGGGTATTTGTTCAATCAATCTACTTAAACCACACAAACACACACAAAGGATAACTATAAATTCTTTCAGTTTGCCAAAAAGCAATTAAGGTTCTATAGCAACAATGTAACAGATGGAAATAAAACAAAAAAATGTGGCCAGTTATTATCTTTATGAAGTACAGCACAGCAAACTAATTGAAAATCAGTGCTGTAACTTGGCAGTTGTGTTGGAGTAATCTGGTGCGGAAGGGTTTGCTGCGTTTCACTGTGGGTCTGTCAAGTTCTCATTGCTCTATGGAGCACACTTTATCCTTGGCATAGCCCAGTATTTCCCCCCAGGAGTGGGATACAGAGCGATATTTCACAGGACAGGTTTACCCGGCAGGGAGATCTCCATTGGCGGGTCACTGTCGGTCTTAGTCAGGCTGCTGTGCTCACTGCTGCTGTCTTGGAGAATATCCTCCATGGACCGGGACCTCTGAACTGCAAATATTAAAGCAAAAGCTGCTTTCAGTCCACAGACAATAGCGCTCACTCACTTATGCATTCACTTATCAGTACTGAGCTACCCAACAGGTTAAGTTAATGGCTTCAGTGTTTTAGTTTTTCCTCACCTTTCTTCGGTGTGACAGAATCCGGAGCATCTTCTGTTGCTGTGGTCTTAAAATGACAAAAAAATATTAAATAAAATTAAAAATAAATAAGACTTACATCACAGTTCGATTCAGAAGGCTGCACAATGTACCAGGGACACAGATGGATTTATTCAATTGGAACTTATTAACCCTTTGCTGTCCTATGTCAAACCAGACCAGATTCTCCGGAAAAAGCCTTTCAATGTCCGAGTGAGACTGATAGGAACAGAAAAAAAAAAAAAAAAAGGGGGGCAGATCTGAGCAATACACAGAGGCCCTGTACCACAGACCTAACAGTGACATAAAAAAAAAAGACAGCTGCTTCCGCATCCAGCGCCCGAGATGTTATAGTAATAAAATAATGACTTGGATTGCATTATTGAGGAGTTTTTGGTGATAAAACAAGTGATCAGGAGAGGATTTATCAGTATGCATTACTATGAAAGGTATGTATGTGATAAATACAGCGAACAAGGGGTGGGGCTCGGCTGGAGATGCAGTACTGAGTGCCCTGTTGATATGCAGTGCCTTTTAAACCTGTTTTACTGTGAAATAAAAACTTTTAAACAGCATGTGTAAAATAAACAGAGCGTGCAAATAAACTGCACCCGACGCAGTGTTGAATAAATGGACCACTAAAGGTTAAACAGATCTTGTAGTCTTCTCTCAGTCCACCTGGTTTTTAATTATTGAATGCACTATGCCCTATAGTTCATAAACTGCATGCTTACTTAGTGAATCTTTTGTTTGTATTTTGAAAACCCAATACAAAAATCACATTTCTACCAATTCCTGGGCAACTGAGAGAACCCTGCCTACCTCTGGTGAGTTGTGATTGCTAGCTATCAGAGGATGAGGTTGGGAACCAGAAACCTCAGACAGCTTCTCTTCATCTTCCTCCAGGATTGGGGAGGAGGAGGAGCGCAGTGTGCTGCAAGGAATGGTAAAGAAAGGATTAGATTATGCAGTCACTTTAACAGATTACCCAACAGATTTAACCTAAAAAGTCACAGTAACAGTTCATAGTGCCTAGCTTGAACTGCATGTAAACAAAGGGTCTTGCTGCGCTTGTGTAAATGTGATGCTGCTGCACCCCAGTGGGGCTTAACGTCAATGACAGAACTTTCATTTGTCCCACGATAATTACCCAGGAGTTCCAGATCAGCTTGTGTCACGGGGCTCACCTGTCTGGGGACTTGCTTCTCTTGTCCATGGCTCGGTTGTCGGTGCCCAGCGGCCGGCTAGAGAGTGGGACAGATTCCCCCAGAGCCCCTGAGAAGTTGATCTCTTCATACAAGGGGGCGGAGGGGATGCTTGGGGATACTGATCGCTGACCATTCAGGGCTTCCAGCAGGGAGATGGGTTCAAACCCTGGTGGGATATTGTCCGAGTTCTGGGGGGGAAAAAAACAAAACAAAATGCATACACTTTATAATATTTAAATCAAATGGAATAATGAAACAATTTTCACAAGGTTTAGTTTGGTCCAATTTATTGGACCATCTATGCTTGTGTGATCGCAGTGGATAACTATTTTAAAACTATAAACGCTTACCATGTAACAGTTTTAGACTACCCAATCCTGGAGCACAACCAGGGAGAATATAATGTGGTAAGCATTTTGTGAAGGTAACATTTAAAAAAAAAAAAAAAACCAAGACAAAACAAAAACACACACAAAAAAACAACAGGCATCAATATTTTGAATGGCATCTGTACCTAGCTCATGCTGAGCAGCTGGGAGGCTGTGATGCCCCCAGCTCAAGCTTTTCAAACTAGAGACATTCTGCTTGATTTGTAAGAATGTCACTTGCTGCGACACAGGCATTATGTAAAGGACCAAAAGCTGATTAGCTTATGACGACTCTTTTTTTGCGAAAATCTCACTCCGATTAAACCAAAAGCGACAGCATGAAAACCCAGGACTGCAGCCTAAGATAAGTATTGCACACAACAGAGGTGTATTTAATGCTATTCTAAAGGACATCTTAACAGCTTAAAGACCAACCATTTTGTCTACGTTGTGAATACTGTACATTTGCGATTAAAGACTAAAAGAAATTACTGTGCATGTCACATACCGAATGCTCGTCATGGTCCATTGTTTGTGCTAGGACAGGGCTGAAGGATACAGGAGACAGAGCCCCAGGCTTCTTGCGGACAGCCCGGATCTGAAGCAATGCACGGAAAGCTATGGATAAAAAATACTTCTTTGTGACATTTATTATTAACTTGTTTCTCAATGAGCACCTAGGTAAGGATATAATAACTGCACAATGTGTTTTACATACTCTCCATTTCCAGTTTTATATTATAGTACTGTGCTTTTATCAAAGAGCTCTTTCACTTTCAGTTTCCCAGTCCAAATACAGTTAGTTGAGAGGTAAAATAATTCAAAATCCTTGGCAGGGAATACACTTCCCTTCCTGACCACTGTGTGCCTCTTAATCCATGATCAATGTCATCTGGAGTAAGCAGCAGGGGCATCTTCTAATGCAAACATTTTATACATCTAAGAGGAGTTTCATTAAAGACTATCAAAGTACGAAAAACATAATGGAGCTGATGCATCTTTAAAGCCGGGCATGCACCATGAGTTACTGTCCCTATAAAGCTACTTTAGAGCACCCTCTTATCCTACTCCAAACCTCTAAAGTACTCACGCAATCTGCAGATGGGGCAATTGTTGGCCTGGTATCGCAGGGTGTCAGCACAGGAGTTACACAGGCACAGGTGTCGGCAGGGCAGGATCAGGGTGTCACGCAGGTCCGACAGGCACACCACACACTCATTGCTGTTGTCACTGTTATCATCATCCGAGGGCTAGAAACAAAGGTGCACCAACAGCAAACACTACCATTTTACAATGTTTGCTTTTAATATAGCACCATAAGGCATGCAATCAAAATGTAGTTCCCATACAAACGTTATTTTGTAACATAGATCAGTATGGCTCTAACCAAGAATACCAATACTGATAGAATACCTTTGTCTCCTGGTTGTTCTTGTTTTCTATTCCATAGATCTCCTGTAGCAGGTAGCTCACCCGATCCACCTAAAGCATGGGTGCAGCAAAAACTTTAAGACAAAGCAGCACTGTGGCTAACCAAGCTAGTATTTGTCATGCAATTACATTTATAGACACAAGGGGGCTCTAGCTGAAAGATGATAATTAACAGGGTGTGCCAATCCCTGGTGTAGGGCTTTCATCTATATATATTTAGCAGACAACTAAAGTAGTCAACTAGTCAATATATTTGGCATTTGGAGTGCAACCATTTATATCCAGTACACTGCAGAGGCTCTATATTTCAAATTATCACTTGTGCACTTTACTGCAGCTGACAATAAGGATAATTAGTGCTGTTGCTTGAAGGCAAATGTACCCATTAAAACCCATTTTTATACATACTGTACTCTTTATATTCCTCCAACTTTATTCTGATCCCTGCAGTCCTGATTAGGACCAAGACAAGACTTGAGTGATCATTAACACACCAGAGAATGCCACAGGCTAATGAAACAAAGATCACTTCATAGTTAAATGTGAGACTTTTACTATTAGTACAGTAGTAGTGGTAGCATGTGATTAAAAAAAATAGTACTGTAACAAATGCACCCATCTGGACTGCCACTGCAGTAAACAAAGCACAATCAGAAACATTCCTGCTTAATACAGCATTATGTCCTGCTTCTGCAGCTTTGAATACTACACAACTATTTTAATCACAAGATATACGGTTACTTACAATCTGTTTCTGTTTTAAAGGCTTCACTGAAAAACTGCCATCAACGTGCTGCCAATGAGAAAATTAGATACAATCAGTTTCAAGTTACTACTTTTTTAGTTAACGCATTTGTCAAAAAGGATGAATACCCCACTGTTGACAGTTCTTGAGTATTCTGGTATACAGAAGAAGAAATCTATTTGTTTTTGTTGTTATGGGTAACACATACAAAAAAACCACACATACTTATCCATGTTGGTCAGTAAAAACATTATGCAAATCGTACTCTCCCTGAAGATAAAAATGCCTTTCCTTAAATACAATTTTAAAGTGTGATAAAAATCAATGGAATGATTGTCACTGAAAGTCTCTCAGGTAGGCCATAAAAATGTAGCTTTGCCATTTAATAAGCACTAATGGCTTTCACAGCAGGAGAAGCCACAGAGTTTACTCATCTGTAAATATCATCAAAAGCCTGTGTGGTACATGGAAGCACAAAGAACACGTTTGCAAACCCACATGGGAATTGAAATAGTTCAGTGGATCCTACCCTCAGGTCAATGGTGCCATTGTATTTATGCAATGGCAACATTCAACGTAATGTCAGGCTTGGGAGCATTTGGGACACATTTTTAAGTACCTCTGCATTTGTAACATGCCTTGCTCATTAAAACCACTAACACATTTTAAAAAGAGCAAATGATTACCTATTCATACCAAGATATTTAGAAAGCAACCAGGTAATCTTTAAATCTCACTTACTTTTTCAAAGGCTGCCAAAAGAACATGAGCATGTCCTGCGATCACTGCAAGGAGTATGAAGAACACAATGGTATTAAGGCACCGAAAGCTTGTGTCGAATGCACAACACATCTAAGGATACTGTGCCATAACACACAACTAAAACAACCTAGAAATGGGGCATCATTTTTTACAGGACAGCACTGGTAATGAAACTAAATATTATATCAATAACTCAAACTTTACTGTCTCCACTTCAAGAATCTTGAATTTATATAATGTCAATATGGCAGCCATATTAAGTCAGAGCTCAATGGGACCATCTTGACTTTGACATTAAAAAAAAAGCATGGACAAGGGTCCCCGAGTGGCTCATCCAGTTAAAGCACTGCCGCTGGGAGCGTAGGACGAGTCACACAGCTTGGACGGCTTATGAGATCGGAGGACCCTCACATGCCCTCAGAATGTCTGTGCTGTGTGGGGACTCGCTGTGATGAGGAGAAAATACATAATTGGACAATCCAAATTGGGGGGAAAAATAAATAAAAAATAATAACAATTACTCAGTCACTCTAAATTAAAAAAAAAAAAAAAAAAAAAAAAAAGAGACATTTTATTCTCTCAAAGCTTTAGGTCATATGACTACATGGCAGATGCCTAAAGGTCACTTGTTAAAGTAAGGGGTACTGTTAGATTTACACAGATGCTTAAACTAGGAAACTTACCATCACCTTCATCAACCACAGCTTGGATCACCACAGGGAAAATGCCTTTTTCCAGGTCAAAGTTGAGCTGAAAAGAAATCAGTCAGCAAAACCATCCCCAGATATCAATACAAAGCACAAATCATCCCACCTGGTTCTCAAAAGTAAAAGCACAGAAAGTCTACTGTGGAATGACAGTCATTAGATCACATAAATCTAACTCAGCTCTGAACCAACTGCCATCCCACTGCAAGCAAGTGATCTCTGATGTTATCCAATAAAGAGGTCCCTCCTTAAAACCTCCAGACATTTTGTCAAACCTTAGATCCAATGTCTCTATACACTGTATAACATCAAGGGATGAAATCAGGGATTGAAAGTACAGTAAGATATGTAGGAAGCGCATAAGAGAGACTTCAGTTAAATGCCCTGTAACTTTATTTTTCTGTACTGCCATAACTATGTTACTGCGATTTGAGATTACGTTTCAAGTGCAGTTTTCGTACAAGTGACACTTGGCTTTACGTCTCGCTGGCCATGGCTAAAGTATGTGAACTTAAGAACAGAAATGACCTTCCCCCACACAGTCATTTTAGAACAAGCTGTACTATTAGCGGTATTGATTTCTTTCGTGTTTCAAGCTATTCCTCCAGGGCTATCCCTACAGAATAGGCAAAATGTCAAAGTCAAGTGATGTCATGTACGGAGCATCAGAAACCTTTCAGACAGCACGACCCAAGCGTTTACTAAAGCCGTTATAATGGGAATTTAAAGAGCTGCCATTCATTTATTCACCACATGGAACTGCAGCAACTCTTCCCCCCCCAGCACCTACCAGCTGCTATCAAAAAAGACCCTTCAGTTCACATACACATTTTTTGTCACCGTTTTCTGCAAGACTAAGACGTTTCTTTACTTTTACACAGATTTTATGTATGAAGCCCAACCGTTTCAGAAAATGGGTCTAATCTTCTCAAATTAAAATTCAGATGTGCAGGGGTGGAAATAAGACCCCTACTCCACAGCAGTTTCACCCATTCTGGGTTTTACTGCAAGCTTGATTAGCCACAGTGTATAGGTAACAAGCTCAGGTGTGTCTTATTAAACTCATACTGAATCCAGGAATGGATCAAACTGCTATGCAATGGGATTCTTATTTTCATCCCTGGATGTACAGCCCTTTGTTTCCATAAAGATAATAGTGCAGGAAGGAGATACAACATGTCTTTGTATGTGTTCTGCACTACCTCCATATAATGCACGCTACTCACCTCTTCCTCTCTCCACTCAGAGAAATCGATTTTGAAAGAAGGCAGTGAAAACTGCTGGCTCACCCCTCTCTTGAAATGTACCGTTTCAGAGACCAGGGCAGGGTTCCTTGGGTTGTACCTGCAAAATACAAAAACAGGGTACCGATGGCATATGCATTGGTCACTGGTGCATGCATTTATTTAAACAATATAAAAGAACACTTGTGTCTTTTTCACAACAGAAAATATGATTTATTGTGATATAAGCTTGTACACTTCATATTACTGTACCTAAACACAATCCAATAATGTTTATTTTCACTCTGTGATATTTGCATTTGTAGTAACAGAATGAACTGTAGGCAAGCTTTTGATGGCTAATGGTAAAAGATAGAGAACTATCAGGGAAAAGGACCTATACTTAATTTTTACCTCTAAAAAACATTGTTCAAGTACTGTATATGATAATACAATGCTTTATATATGGTCTCCGATACCACACCTCCCCTCCACATCCCAACCAACATTAGCCGTAAACTGAAAATGATGAGATAAGCCCTTTCTGCTGTACCTTTTTACCTCCCTCCTGCTGTCAATATATATGCCAATGCTGTTCCAACTTTGTGTATCCATGGCAATAAGGTATTTGCTAAGAGCACTAGATATATTCCCTGGCTGGTAAGTGAATATAATTCAGCAGTATGGGATTGGATTGTGTGCATGGAAAAGCAGTCTTCACTAATACCTACAAAAAAATCCTACTGAAAAATTAAATACATGTTTGTCACAATGTGTGCATCTTTCTATTTCAAAATTTGAAGTCCACAAAGTGAAAGGAAACGCATACATTTTTGATTTATTGGAACTATTTTTTTTTGCTTCATCTTTTCTAATGAAGTCTGAACATTTCAGAATGTTGATGCTAACCCTTTTCAGAGAAATCTTGGAAGAGGGTAAACTAAACCTACTTCAACCAAACCGTGAACTTACACTGCCATCCCATTGGAGAATTCCTCAGAGGCCTGGCAGTAAATGCTGATTGCCACGCGAGCATCAGCATCAAAGGTGAACTCCACACTGTACAGGACCCTGGGCTTCCCATTCTCTTCATCGGGGCTGTCTGAATCATCTTTATACCTGCAAGACATCAGCATACAGTCAGCACTGCATCATCAACTTGGACCTCTTTGGCAGATGAGCATGAATGCAGGAAAGGGTTGGCTTTGACACATTGCTGGGACTCCTCCCTACACAGGGCAGGATATGACCAGAGCTGTGGTAAACTGGCAGTACAAAAGCCTTGTATCGCTAAAAGGGTTTAGTATAAGAATGCGCCCTTTCCACTCCAAATGCCATACCTGGGATGATGTTTTATTTCTGCCTCGGGGACTCTGTGACATTGTGCTCTGACTAACCTTGGCTTTCACAAGATTCACTGAAACTACCAGAGCAGTATAATTCAGCTAACCCCTTCCCCCCCAACCGGTCTCACCTGCTCATGCTAACCTCATTACGTAAATGCACATTATACAAATCAGCCTGTGTGTCTTTTCCTATGTAGCACTGTGTACGAGGCTTTACGTTTAAGCACACCCCTCCCCTTAAGCATACACTCTATTTCCAAAAGACTTCAAATGTGTTCAATAATTTTCACTCACCTGACCAAACGAAGGGAGTCTTTCCTGATGTTAACTAAACTCCTCAATGTCTTTACTGGTTCGTGGGGAGCTGGGGTAACATATGGAAACTAAACAAAAACAAATAGGAATGGAGAAAAGAGTTCAGCTGCAACAAAAAAAAAAAAAAAAGATTTTACTGTCCACAATGTAACTGATTAAGTGTTAGGTGGAGTAACCAATCCATTCAACACAACCTCTGGTTTGGTTAATACTTAGACACAATGCACCGTTGGTTTACTAAAGAAAGCTTGCTATTCAAAACAATGATCTAAACCATCACTACAGACATGCTTTTGTGTGAGATTCAGAGATAATGTATTTTAAACAAATTCGAAAGAATGTTGATTGTTTAGCCTGGAAACCAGACAAAAGCACACTGACCTACTTCAAACAAAACACTTTTGGACAAGGCTTAATTAGAAGAGCACAACAAATTTATGCACAGATGCTCCATTGAATACACAGAAGACAAATTATTAGGGTGGTTTGTATTCTTTTTTTGTTTTTACAAGCACAATGTGATTTATGCTTTATTTGCCTTGCTTTACAGATTTAATTTACAAATATAATAAAAATTGATCTACATTATTATACCAACACAAATTCTAGTGCAGACATTATTTTGTAATAAAGGGAACCTTGAGGGAATAGATTTCTGAGTGGGAAGGACTCAGTTTCTAAAACAAAGTGCAACATTGTCGATTGTTTCAGACAGCTTTATAATTAAGAATAAGCCTGCTTTCTGTATGTGGATAAGTATTCTGTGTCTAATATATCACTGATTATATCAGTCTTATTCTAGCCCGGATCTGCTTCACGTGTTCAAGTTGTATAGGCTAATTCTACAGTAGATCAATTTACTGAAAGTCTAGTGGCTTTCTCTTCTAATAACACCAGTTATGGGTTGGGGCTGAGCAGTGTTAATTGGAAGTCACAGTTGCAAGTGTTTAATCATTCTAGATCAAGCAATCAACTTGGTACCCTATCTAAAAACAAATGTGTTACTTATTACCATTTCCTTCATGGACTAATGCACTGTTTGTACAGTTAAGCATTTCCTAGCTTTCCTTTCACCTGCACAGGTCTGTTCCCAAGGAAATTCAGGTCCGTGTTCTCTCCAAACAGGTATCCCTCTGGGTGTGGAGTATCAAATTTTTCCCCTCCCATGAAGAAGTGACTCGCAAAATAGTTTCCTAAAATGAAACATGCAAGTGTTACCACCAAATAATGTTTTCTTCCAGCATTTGTTTGATCACCTTACTAAAATAGGGCATTTCCAATACACATAAGAAAGATTCAACTCTGAAACAACTATATACCAATATCAACTACTTCCATTCCAACCAAACATACATATTAATTGCACAAAACAGCAACAGTTATCTACTCGAGGGGAGCTTATATTTTGAGCAGAGGAAAGGCAACAAAAAACCTAAAAGGTTATGACAGATCAACAACTGGAGGGGCTGTCAGCATACGTCATACGTGGTTGTGCAAAACCTTAGAAAGAAACAGAATTATTTACAAAGAAAGGAGCCTAGACTATTAACATGCCTGCAAGGACCCCAAAACTCACAGCACACCCAGATCTATTTTGGGTGAGTTGTTTATGATCATTTATTAGGTTAAATATAAATTATAGGCTGAAGTGAGGGAAAGCGTAGCCATACTTCTAGACCATAAACTTATAACCAGCCTTACCGTCAGTACAAGGAACTTAAACTATATATTTTACACACATATGCAGAAGTGCTATTTTCAGAGACATTTACAAGAAGCCTGTCAAACTAAAATTGTAAAAAAACACAACTACATCAAATAGTATCCAAAGCATGCATCACCCACATGATTCAGTTTCATTTTAAAATAGGTACACACACACACACACACACTAATAATAGTGTTTTCATGTGTTAACCACGTTAGAATTACACATTTGAGTCTGCATCATAGCATCTGGATTATCCAAACTGCTTGTTTACTGATAGAGGGCTCCTACAGTTTTTATTACAGTTTTAACACAAGTCAACGTTAATGACATACCTAGTTCACGTGATAACAACTACAATATTCTCTAAAAGAGACTGCATGGTTTTAGGGTTATACATTAACTTCTTGAGATACATTACTTATGGGAATCTAGCTGCCAAAAATGTTGAATTGTGTATATGTCCAGCAAAAACCTATGGGTGGCAGCTTGCAACCGTATTTCAACCCAAACCTATTGCTACAGGTGAGACAGGTGCAAATCCTAGTTTGGAATGACAATAGGATGCTTTATCCACCTCTAACTACCATGCAGGACACTTAAACACAGCACTGGAGACTTCAGTGCCTTGGAAAATTCCGCCTGGGTGTAGTTCAATTTCCTTCCAAGTGAAATACTAACTGGTCATTTAAAAAATCACAAACGTACTATTATGTAGTAGAAGCCCGTACACAAATCCTAAAATTCAAGTTCTGTCATTTGCTTTTTTTTTGTCTATTTGTCTAAAACGCTAATTGTTAATATTGTAACACAGTATTAGGAAGAAAAAAGCAATGTACTGCATACGTAAAACTAATGTTGTTTGTAGCCTTATTTTTCTTTTTGTTCACTTGGTCACGCATATTTTATAAGACGGCTACCCATACCACACAGAAGAAAAGACATGCTTAACCACTAAAAATGTCCAACAAAACAGTACATACCCTTCAATGAATACGTTGCTGTTTTTAAATACTTAACTTTGTCAGGTTAAAAAAACAAGAATCGGGTATGTAGGATTAGTAAATTCTTATGATTATTTTCACACACAGATTAGTATTATATTGTGCTTACCCGATTTCGGAGGATATCTGTAGGCAGAATTTGCTTGAATGTCAATATCTTCAACTCCAGCAATTCTTCGGATTAATATCGAACCCATTATTCACACACACAAAAAAAACTGAACTACGCAGTTCGAACACAAAAACTGAAAACAATCCTGTATTGACTTTACTTATTAAAAAAACTACAGCGCTCCACAGATCGAGCACGAAAATTCAATCAGACCTCATGAAAGATTTTGCTCGGTTTTCGTAACCCACTTTGTATTTACAATTCGCGGAAACGGGGCACATCGATCCACCGAAATTAAATAAAACCAGAAACAGACGATAAAAACAAACAAAAAGGGAACCGATTATATATTTTTTTCAGACCCAGCATCAACGTGTTACGCCATTTCCGCGGATTTCTCGATGCACTTTGGGAAATGTCGTTGTTTAAATGCAAAATATTCATTTCATTCAAGGGTTTTTTGAATTGTAGAAAACTACAACTTCCAGAGCACAGTGTGAGGTTGTTATGCGTATCTTGAGGGATCTATAGGACGTGGTATAGCAGGCCGCATTCTTAGTTAAATTTCATATTTTTGATCACCAGCTTATTTATTAGTAACCGAAACGTGCTCTAAAATGTGTACGAGTCGTTGTGTGAAAACAAATAGAAAAAGACGTCCGTATACCAGCCACCGGTTTCGAATAAAGAGTGCAACATTTGCAGGACGACCCCTGTGGCTTGTTTTGTTTTTGTTTTATTTATGTTATGGGCAAACTAAAAGCTTCCAGGGGTTACTTTAATTAATAATGCATTAGTGTGTTACAAAATACCTATACTATTATTTATCTTAACTTAATATTCTATAATAGCAGTTATTAAAATCTAAGGCCCTGTCTATATGGAGGATAATTTGTGCCAAAATTAAGAATGAATAAATAAATACATAAATATATTTTTCAGTTTAATGTACATCGATTAGTATTTATGTATTTCGGTTTATTAATTTTTTGTTATTTACGTAATAATAAATGTTGGCATATACAATCCTCCATATGTCCACACTATACCTTTAAATCGTTTTAGTTGCCTTTGAACTGGCTTTAAAGTGCTAGATTGGGTTATCTTGTCACTACGCATCGTTTAATACCCGACTCAAAACCACAACACGAAGACGTCTGGAGTCCGGTTCTAAATTAGATCGCATCAGATATAGTTTGTAAAAGTGTGGATGCTGTAATACCGATGTATTAATGTTTTTAGTGTGTCCTCCAGTACGTCAGAATGCTCTCTGGTATCTTTTTGCGTGATGACACAATGAGAAACAGGCGCCTGAAGGAGTTGAGAACGACTACCAATGCTGCTGTAAACAATTTCTGAGGCTTCTTGTAAAAAGGATGCATCATGGAGCGACGTGATCAGATGCTATAATCAAGGCACATTGACGTCCGGAGGGATGAAATCGGTCAAGGAGAACTTCAGAGTTCAAAAGAAACGCACACATTATGATCAAATGTACCTTGTGTTTTTAAGAAACAAAGCCATAACACTCATGTTAAGAAGCACCTTGTCTTCCGTCGACACTGGCTCCATGTTTGCCGGGTTGTAAACATTAAAATAAAAATAAAAAACAGTGCATTGTGGGATAATGTATTAGTCCATTGCGCTGCTAGGAACGAACCGAACTATTTCGATAGTGTTTGTATGCATTAAGCCCGACTAGTAAACATGAAACGGTACTGTAGTGTGGACGCTTTGCGCAGGATTAATTTGAGTAAGATTCTCGATATCGGTTGGACAGGGCCTTAAATGCATCCGTGGAGTGAATGTCATATAGTATGTCAAGGACTACACAGTGGACAAAACAGCTTTAGCTGAGGGAAGCAGTTTACTTTTTGTTACTTTCTTGTCTTGTGCTTTGGCTGATCAACTCCATTTTATGCTTGGCAGAACACGAACGCCTGTTTTGAAGCCACGCTAGTTTCCTTATGTGTTGCCAAGTTGGCAAAATTCCCACCTCACTGCAATTCCACGAGCACAACATTGACATCACACACACACAGAGAGCTCTTGACCTGACGGCTGCTGGCTCCGCCCCTTCTGCTTTCTATTGGTGCTGCGAGATTTGTTTACCTTATTTGGTAAGATAGTAACACAACGCGGCTGAGAATTGGGCAGCAGCTGCTGTCATTCATTAGCTGTTCCACACCAGAATTTTACAAACAAAGCGAGCCATGCTGGGAAATGTAGTCTAGCTGGTAAACAGAACAGGCGTAAAACGTAGAAAATGTATTTAGGAACGGTGTTTACGACAGTTTTTAATGTTTAAGGGACTTAGGAGTTGTGGTATGTTTAAACATGGGTACAGCAATAGCTGATGTAGTATGGGAAAAAAAGTATTGGCATCTTACTTGTCACCTTTTCCTAAAAATAATCTTCCGAATAACGACAAAAAAGAACTACAATTCCCAGGGTTTTTGCGTCCCTCCCATTCGCTGCCGTCAGCTGTCAATCAGGGGCAGACTCGCCAGACTGAGGACCTACAGTAAATATTTGTGTTTGGTAAGCCGGCTGTAATGGTGGATCACTGAGAAAAGAAACAAGGACCGAATAGCTGTAAAAGAAGCAAAACGACAAAGACACATTAAAAAAAAAAAAAAAAAAAAACACGAGATCTCAGTCAATATGGACGAGCTCAAGCACCAAGTCATGATCAATCAGTTTGTGTTGACCGCAGGTTGCGCGGCGGACCAGGCAAAGCAGCTTCTGCAAGCGGCACATTGGCAATTTGAGGTATGATTACTAGCATGTGTGGCTGTGCGTTGCGTACTATATATATAATATTATATTATATATCTATATATATATATATATATATATATATATATATATCACACACTATATATATATAGCGTGGACTGCCGTGTTAGTTGCATTGCATGCTGATGATATGCATGTAGTAATCCAATACAAATGAACAGGAGGATAATGATTTGTACAGCTGCTTCTTTTATATACATATTGTGTAACTGTTTTTCATTACAGTTAATTTTACAACCCAATGTGTAATATTGGAACACCTAACCTCGTTGTATATGGGTTATCTATTGCATTACTGCTCTAACATAAAACTGGGTTCTACACACAGTAAAGCAGACCCCCCCCCCCCCCCCCCCCCCCCCCCCCCCCCCCCCATAACAATAAGCATAAACGTTAGTGTAGAATTGTAATAACTCACTCTATTTTACAATAAGAACATTTCAATTGTTACAGTGTTTAGAATGCCTAGAAAGATATCGGAGCCAATCCACGATAACAAAAGAAAGTTGTTTCAAGTGCGGCGTATGGCAACAGGAAATAAATAAATACACAACAGTACAACGTGTTTTACCTTTACACACGATACCTTGTCTTTAAGAACAAATATGTGGTAAAGATCGTATACAGTATATTAATGTTTATACTGTGTGTGTGTGTACATATATTCTCTATATTCTCGATTGTACCCGAGAGTCTTTACTGTTATTTTCCTGTTTTAGACTGCGCTTAGTGCTTTTTTTCAAGAAACCAACATCCCGTACAGTCACCACCATCAGATGGTGAGTATATCTTAATGTATACGCTTACTGGTTTTTATTTATTTATTTATTTATTTATTTATTTCTAAAAGAAAAGCTTGTGTTGTTGTTATTATGTTATGGTCATTATCATAAATCGTGATGGCGGCTCCGCCATGTTGAGCAGCTGCAAGCTGACAAAAAATAAACACAAAGTACCAGGCGCACGTTTACATTCTAGTGCTGTCTCTTTTTCTTCTTATTTTTCTCTCATGTAAAATACTACGGGTTAACAAATGTGCTTGGAAATTGGTTTGCGAAATGTATTATTATTTGTTTAAACTGTGTCCATACAGACTATGAGATATGATTTAGCGAGGTTATATCATTGAGGGTTTGGAAATGTTATGTTTTTATATGGATGGGGGAGGGTAATCCAGGAAAGCCGTGAACATGACTTTCAACTGCTGTTTTGTACTGTCCCCTTTTGAGTAATAAATAACTGAACAGACACGTTTTTGCTCACCTCACTGTACGGCCTTGCTTAAGAAAAAAAACACGAACGCCAGTTTTATTGTCTGGTTTGAATTCCATTCTGTAAGTGGGGACGCGAGTAAATTGAAACTTTTTAATTTTATTTTTTTGAGACTCTATGAACCATTGCTACACGACCTATCCGATTTTCAACAGTTCAGAAAAAAAAATAATAATAAAATTGTGTTGCATATGTTAGTATTCAAGAATTACAATTATTTAGTCAATTATAGGGCAGGAATAAGCTTTGGGTTTTAATTTCTTACTTTATGTAGGCAAATGATACGAATAGATTGAAACAGGTATTACATCTGATTGAATGCGATGGCGGGTTAAATGAATAATTTAAAAAAAAATGAGGTTTTAAACATTTGTTGTTATTAAATATTCAGAAGCAGCGTTATGAAAATCAATTCATGTCACGCAGTCTAAATAAGGTTAAACATAAAGGTTTTATTTATTTTATCAACCTTTTAGCTATTATACAGTACACCATTTGTAGATTATTTATTTATTTTTACCAGTTGAAAGGGGCCCATTTTTTTCATGTTTTAAAGGATGATTAGTAAACTAACCATTGTGAATTTTTGGATAGGAAGTCCGAGACAAAACAAAATCTAAACAAATTATATATTTAAAAAAAAGGCTAACCATCTGTTTTCCTTAACGCTCAACTTCCTTACAGCGTTCTTAGGTCCCCCGTCTTCCAGAATTTAAATCCCCAAGCAGTTCCAGAAAGGCAAAACCTACAGGAAATATATCCGTAGAAAGAATAAATGCGCAAATGAGACTCCCTTAATAGTATTTTTTTTTTTTTTTTTTTAAACAGATCAAGTGAAGTGCCTGCTTATGATTGTCCGTCGTTGCCATGTACGCATGGTGCATAGAATATCCCTGCTTGTTTTTAATGTGTTTCTTTGGCACCATGACCCAATGTAACAGGAAGAAAAATTCAAGACGAATCCATTCAAGCATTATTATTTAAATTGCACATATTTTAAAAGGAAACCATAGTGCTGCGTCTAAACAGCTCCAAATTAAGCATGAAAACGCCTTGCAGTGACCAGAATGCGCACACAAATGTAATAGAAAAGCCTGTCATACCACTGTCGAAAGGGTCTGGTTGTCTTCGGTAGACAGACTGGTACTGACATAACAATTCTGCAAGGTGTCAAAAGTGGGGGGTGGGGTCCTAGCCATTATGAACTCCTGGCAAAGTTAATAACAAACATGTTTATTTAGTAAATACTGTAAATGCTATGATAAAGTATGATAAGCATGCAAAATTACTGTGCAAATTAGAATAATCCGATCCTGTGCTCCCTCATTATAACGCTGTAGTTAAGAGACCACGCTACAGTATTTGTGTTCTGCTTTCAGTGCAGGTCCTTGTGAAATGGCATGAACTTCCAGTTATGCTTCGTAGCGGTTTGTTCAATTAAAAGGGTTGCGTCCTCATCATGAAGGAGTGGCGCAAATGGCTTGCACATGTGTCGACAGGTTTGGGAAAAAAAGAACCCTTCTCTGTTAATTAGATTTTCGGAGACACTTTAATGTTTGCTTCTTTACAAGGTTCGGTAGGAGTATGTGGCACATGGAGAGCAGTAGGGACAATAGATTGGCTCCACATTATAGTTTAATTAGGTTTTAAAACCGTGCCCTTGGAGATTACAATGTAGCAGTGTGTTGCGCTGAAGATAAGCTTTCTGCTTTGTCAGAGTGGCACACATAAGTAACAGCTTGTAATAGCCAGTGCTTGGTATGTTAAAAGATCCTGGATGTGCAGCAGCAATGGCTAAGCCTACCTGGAAAGGAATTCCAAGGGCTCTTTATTTTCAAACAGGAGCACTGTCTTTTAACTTGATATTATTTCTGATGGTGCTAATGCACTGTGTAAAGGTTGAGGAAGATGAGGTTTTAGCCTACAGTCATGTGCAAGTTTACACTAAATTCTGTGTTTTGGCGCTTGTTAAACATCATGTTAACACCATTCCATTGTTTACATTCTCCAGGCAGGTTTTCACAGTGCCCTTCCTGTTCACTCCCTACCCTCCAGGGAGCAATAAAAAAGATTGTCTCGTTTTTTTTGACGTGTCGTTTTTTTATGATGCTGCTGCCGTTTTATAGGCATTGTTAAGGCAGAGCTGGCTTTTGTAGCACCGTTGTGGGTTTCACATCATATGGAATATGCAAAAGAAATATGTTTAACCTCCTATGGGGCTCTACATCTTTAAACTCCCCTGCTGTTGACTTCATTAGCATGTTTGCTCCTGCTTCCCAATAAGAAGTACTCCCTCATTTTATGACAAATCTCTGTACCATTCACTTTCAATGGGATTTCAGATTGCGATGACAGGGCACTGTACAGTTTAGATAAACAAATGTCCCAAAGGGACTGATTCTGGGAACTGAATGGCTCAAAACAGAAGCTGCACTAAACTGACTTTTTAAAAAAAATGAAGACCTGAACCTTATATCAAGAAAGACCAAAGCACTCTAAATAGTGATAATTAGAGGACTTATCCGGTATGCTTGGAGTCAACAGTCTCCCTCGCTAATGTAGCACCCTGGACTTCACCTGGGATTATAGATAAGAAATATATAAGGATATGTAGATAAGAAAACGTGGCTCATAGATCCTCATTTAAACAGTTGCTCATGACAAATTGTAATAGAAAACCTAAAGACAAGATAAGCAGATATAATTATATGTTGGTGTTCTTGACTGTCATTATTCCCCATATAGTGCAATGGTCTATATTCTACAAACAGATACATCAGCAATGAATATTTATCTGAATTACATTAAAAAAGGAGATCTGTGAGACCTTTATCGGAGAAACAGAAAGTTTGAAGTATGCTAGCTTTCAAGATCAAAGTGATCCTTTTCTTCCAGGTGGTAAAGAAAGTAATTTATTTGCTACAGTACTTTGACTGCATGATTATTTATGCAGATGTGCTGTTTTTTCCATTCCTCAAAAGCTTGTCTTTGTTTTGTGTTTGTGTTTTTGTACCATACAATAAAAGCTATTACCAGATAAATATCAAAGGCTTTGTAGTTGCAATCTGTATGTAAAATAATAGACGGCTGTTGGTCATTTCAAATGCATTGCTTTCATTAGGCTTGTCACAGGCTTAAAACGTGACCATAACATTGACAGAGCCTCACTGTTGTGAAATCATATAGCCTCAGAATTATTAACAATAGCCTGCAAAACTGCAGTTTGCAGCAGGGCGTGCGTGCGTGCGTGCGTGCGTGCGTGCGTGTACAGTACACTGGCAGAAGGGCTGAGAGAGCTCATAATACATCTGTGGGCCCACTGCAAAGGATTGTCTACAAAAACATTGACTCCCTTTTTTTTTGTAATTGCAGTGGTATTAAGAGCGATTTTTGCATGTTATGTCAATTGATGGCTAAATAACTGCTGTTTTATCTAATTCGCAAAGTAAATGGGAAATGTAAACGCAGCGATCTGTCAGCACCACTCTTTCTATAATCCACGTTTTGTGAGTTCTCATGCCTGATGCATGTCAGGATTGAGTTTAGTCCACTTCACTCACACACAGCCTTTATGGGAGGTGAAAGAGGAAACGGTAGGAATTTAAGCTCATGAGGCCATTTTCTAAGTGCGCTGTGAAGCAGGGGTCACAGAAATTCACCTGAAGCAGAGCTTATCTGTTGTAATGGGTTTATTAGCAGTCTGGATGTTGGACTGCTGCTCCCACCATGCGAGAGATCAGTGACAAGTCTCAGGAGGTAATTCACCATGAACCTTTTATCCGTCTGCCTGAGCAAGCAAAGAGAAGAACTGTGACAATTTAAAAATGCATCATTCAGCAGAAGTTCCCAGTCTGTTGAGTAAAGGGTGAACGGAGAGGAAGGCTCGCTCTGCTTGTGGTCTGTCTGCACAGGCTGTGCTTTCAGAAGTGGCCCAGTCAGGTTTAATTTCCACACATATTGCACCATTCATGCACTCTCTTTCTCTCTGTGGCCCTCTCTCCCCTGATCCTGGCAGGCTGGGCTGTGTTCACACAGGCTGCCTTCCTCGTGTAAACACAGACAGCACTATTGATTTCAAAAGGAAATGCGGCTCAGAGCCCAGAAAATGGCTCCTTCATCCACAGCAGACCTGCACAAGTATATCATTTTTAGGTTGTCTTTCAGTTTACAGCTTAGGTCAGGGAGCCGAGTAGCTTTTGGTGCTCGCTGTCTGTAAAGCTGCCCATTGATGGGAAAGAAACACACACACACACACAAAGTATTACATAAAAATCAGCCCCAACAAAGAAGTGCATGTGATGGGATAGTGGAGTGACAGTTAACATGTTTAGGTTGTCATTGCCTTATACTTAATGATATCTATAATATTTGAAATGCTGAAAGATGCTTAAAGATCTTGGAGTACTCCCAAGTTGTTCTGACCTCTAATTTCCCTCTCTGCTGTTTAATATGCATGGATCGTTCTTTCTTTCTTTCTTTTGTTCTTTCTTACAATTTTTTAATGAACTTCCTTAGGAAAATATTTCAGCACACCACGTGTGATGTGCTACTATACAGATGAGTAGAGAAATAAAAAGGAGAAGTAAATCACAGAGTGTGATTCAAATCATGTGCGCTTGTCATCATTCTGCAAACCGCCCATGACAAAGTCTTCTAGTGCACTTTGCTGAGCTTTGTATATTGTCTGACCACTTGATTAGGACCTGGATCTCATAACTGTTTCACTTGATCACACCTTAACATGAGGTGACACAGGCGCCACAACACACTGCAAGTTATATGGGGGGAGGGGGGAGATGTTAATCCATTAGATGCAATTGCTGTAGAGGGGTAAGCATTCAAGTTCATTCCAAACATGATCAGTAAGTTTGAGATCTGGGGATTTTGTGACCATATGAAATGCCTGACGTCTGTGTCATGCTCCATAAACCACTGGCACAAAATGCCGGCACATTGGGTGGGTGCATCAGGGTACACGTGCCCTTATGGTGATGGCAAGTTTTGATTGGACTCCCCAACAATGCTTAGTTAACCTATGGCAGGTTTTAATTTGCTCTGATTGCTGTTTCCCATGCTATTTACTTGTTTCCCAGGGTTTTATCATTCATTCTTACAATCCACTATGCTTTTCCCACAGCATGTAGAAGTCAGATTTAAAAGGGACCGACAGAGGGTCTTAATAATGAGCTGGTAAAATGAGGGAATTTACATCATTTTAGCAATCTGAAAAATTGAGTCATATTTCATCAAATTAAAAAGAATCAGACGTGGCTTCTTTAAGTGTTGCGATTCATTACGTAACACAGCTGTCTGTTCTTGATGCCAAGGTATTTCAAAGCAGGTCTGTAACTCTGAAAACCAGGTCCACTGTCTCAGTAGCAGTGGTGGTAATGTAATCCATTCCATGGGTTTGAATGTTGTAGTAAATGGGACTCCAGGGACTTCTATACTAGCTCCTCCAACACACTGACTGTCTGAACAGTCATGCACACACTGGGAACGTCTATACATCTCTGACTGTTCATAGCTGCTGGTCAGAGCTTGTTTACACATTCTGCTTCCTGTCTGTAATTCAGTTCAGATGTGTTAGTCAGCATCATTTTGTTTTAGTATTGGTCTGTCGTGGAGGAGGAAATTAAATACGCTTAATAGGTGGAAGCATTGCTAACTAAACTAGGCTACTGTCTTGGGAAACTTTCTGAATGAGCCATAATTAAATTTGCGAGACGCAGTCAGCACTCGGATATCCTTTACCCAGATACATCTCAGTCGCATCTTACCACCCTTTTATTAAGAGTAAAATCAATCCCCATTTTATGTGTATGTGTGCATGTATGTATATACCCGTCACACGTGATTTCCTGACTCTGTCACCAGTTTTCTGATACAAAGCCCATCTCTTCGATGTTACAATGTGCTTGTTTATCTGTCACAGCCTGTGTTTTTTTTTTTTTTTTTTGATGTTTTTTTTTTCTCGCAAGCCAAATCAGTCTGTCTGTTCAGCTACACAGCGCTTCCTCCAATTTCACATTTCATTAAACAGTGTTAGATACTGTGATGCATTTAAAAAAAAAAAATCTGTGATCTTTAGTTGATTTTTTGCTTTTTCATTTGCAAGTGAACTGTGACATTAGGGACTTATCAAGCACTATATTCTGCAATTTTGAATACTGATTTTGGATGCTGTTTTAATTCTGGAATTTTTTTTTTTTTTAAATCTTTTACTAAATTGCATTGCCTTTTACATTTTATGCAGTTCTGTGCATGGGTAACATTTTGATTTCATTTTGCTGTTGGATCATTAATGGAGAATTTTACGTACTGCTACATACTGATACTGTACTGTATTACAGTCCATGTGCCATTTCATTTGGCAAGTGATATTTTCAGAATCCTATTGTTCTGAATTTGAACATGTTGAAAATATAGCCTTGTGGAAGATGACTTATTTTAAAACACAGTCCTTTCAGCTTTGTATTTTTGACATTGTATCTTTTTTGTGTAGCCCTGAAAATGCAGACAAGGGTTGGAACGGACCAAAATGAAATACGCGTCGCACTCTTTTAAGTCAGAATGTTATAGGGTTGGATATTTGAGTGCTGACATGTCATTTTTAGAATTAAATACACTTGTTTACTATTAATAAATCACTATCAATATTTGCCAAACTGGCCAAAAAACAGACAATACTGTTATCATAGTGCACTTCGGTTCTGTAAACGTATAGTGTTTTATATGCAGATCGTTAACTTTAACACACATTTTAAATTGCCGTGCAAGGACTCCTTTGTATAAAACAATTAATAATTCACGACTGCAAGGGACACGCTGTTTAATAAAAAATGTGTTCTATATAAAGCAGGCTTTTCTAATTTGCTTGTCCAATTTCTATATATTCTATAGATACAGAAAGGAAAGCTGGGAGTCCAGCTGTGTGAGTGGCTGTTTTGAGAGACAACACCAGGAGGTTGGCTGGCTTTTCTGGGCCAGGCTTGGCTGCTGGTGGAGAGTTTCTAGGAACAGAGTTTCCCGGAATGTTGTGGACTGGCTGGCTGGCTGGCTGGCTGGATAGATATCTTGTGTCAATGTAAATCCAGATGTGAGCTAGCTGCCATGTCACTGTAGCACAATAATTTTCCAGCCCAGGGCTCTGTCCAAGCAGTTCCCCTGCCAAATATTCGAGCACTCCACAGCAGCCTTGGGGTAATAAATAAAGGGATGCAAACATGAACAGAAAGCAGCTCCGCTTGGTCGATTATCCTGGAGGCAGAGGTGAACTGGGCGTGTTGCTGGGATGGCAATAGGACACATGAGCCATTCACTGTGGATAATTGGTAAAATCTGGAATGGATCAGACTGCTATGCAATGAACAAGGGTCTGTTTTTTTCCATAACAAGGTGGCCTTTGGCAGTCTGCAGCAAAGTCAATTGCCCAGAATGGCCCATTTTGTAATTTTGTACTATCTTAGATGTGGAAGCACCAGGCAGGGCAGTGGAGGACTGATTCGATTTAAATAAACTGTTTTACCAATCAGAGAAGAAACAGATTTGCAACAGGGAGGTATACCAGTATATCTATATGCCGGTTTTCCTATATAAAGTTAATCCCCATTATAAAGACACTGCTCACACACACAAACATGCACAGTAACTTGCTGAGATCGTTCCTACAAGTACTTTACAAAGACACACTTGTTGATTTACAGTATTGGCACATAGAGAAAGAAACACACACAAACTTGTAAAGGTTAACCTGCTCCTGTTCATTTCATGGAAAACCCTTCTGTGACCAGAGGTAGTTTGGAGTGTGTTTAATTATTAAACTTTGCTCCACGCCTGTGAAAATCAGCCTCTGTTTGTGTAGACACTGGGGTTGATGGCCTCCATTGAAAAATCTGTTTTTATTTATGCAGTTCACTTCTATGGGAAAGTAGAGAGAGTTAATGCTATTCAAGTACGAATCAGGTTGCTGTTGATGTTTCACTTGTAAACACTGGTTAAACTACTATGCAGGCGTCATTTATTATATTTACATGGGATTTAAATGAGATATGGTGGCAATTTACAGGAATTCGAACAGGATAAATTTTGGTTCATTTAAGAAATTAAATGCATAAAATCTAGACATTTCTTTCATCAACATTAGTTCTAGTGTGATTATGTTGGGGTTAAGTGGCACAGCAGGCTAATACACTAGCTTTTGATCCTTGGAGGCCTGGGTTCAATTCAAGCTCAGGGCAGAAAGGATAAAACCTCATTGATTTGACCTTGCCATCTACTTACATTATGAAATATTTGTCAGACTGCTTTAGAAAGGCCCAGGACTGAATGACAGAGGGTGTTCAGGTCAGGCTTGAGGTGAACTGTGAGAGTCTGCAGCCAGTACTCTCATGAGCCTCTAGTGCACTAGATATAGCCACCCCACCCCCACCCCCACCCCATCATCCACCATCTGCACATATGCATGTAACATTGAATTAGAAACTCATGTTTTAAAGATTCTAGATCATCTCTACAAACTGCTTACTGAAGAAGGATCAAGCACATCAGCATTCCGTTGTCTCATGAAATCTTAATAAAGCTTGTTTAGATCTAACCAAGAAAGGTATAAGATTGACTGACAGTTATGGCTGACACCTCCCTCTCTGACCCACCTTGAAACTCTCAGGGTGTAGTCCAATGGGTGTCAAAGTTTACAGCGTGCAGGTATATTGCTAAAGCTCTGTACATTTCCAACACAAGCTACAGTACAGAAGACAAGAGCAAACATGTCTGTGATTTCTGGCCTCTGACTGTTGGGCAAACAGGTGACTTGTTCTTAGATTCTGATGCCTAGGCACTTGTTTCTAATCCTAGCTAGCTTGTAACTGGATTTAACCTTACAAAATATTGAATTCCCTCAGATTGCCACATGTATATCACATGTGGCAATCCCCCAATAAACAACTGGTTTGTATCATGATATGTAACTGTAAGTAATACATAACTGTACAGGCAGAAGCGATTCCTTGCTTTGCATTGGTATCATCAGTGAAATGTTTTTTTTTTCTTTCTAAGTCAGACCATTACTGTGTAGCATGGTGTGTGATGCAGCCCTCCTGCCCAGCAATAACAACTTTAAATCACATGTTAAAGAACAGAAAACACTGTCATTGTTCTGTAACACAGTTTAAATCGCAACCCTGTTATTTATTTACTGTATAGTTTTGAAATAAGTTATCCTTAGGCTGGGGGGAGTCAGTTTCCTAGAAATAGAAAGATGTCTGAAAGATGATGGATGTCTTGGGAGCTCGATAGGGACTGTTTCCAAAGGTTCAGTTAATACCATCTGTGTTCACTTCAGTGTGGTATTCAAATCTCCAACCAAAGTTTTGGCCTAACCCAAATTAGAAACCGAGTAATTCCATTTCAACCAAGCAATGGATCCACACAAATAATGGACTAACGTCTAGTAAACTTTAAGCCAAGGCGGCCTGGTCAACTTCAGCGAGTGGTCACTTGTTACTATGGCTACTGTGCCATCTTTTTTTAAGTTTAGCATCCCATAACTGTACACGGGGAATATATACACAAATGAAAGGAATTGCGCTCTGCCTTGTAAAATGGAATTCATTGCGTGTTCAAAGAGAAACATACTGTATAATAAGTTGGTAAAAAAAAAAAGATATATTATTATCAACAGTGATAAACATGTCAAATGAACGCTATCTAGTCAATTAAAAAAAAAAATAATAATAATAATTCTGGACACCAGTGCAGAAGTGGGATAAGTTTCTCAGAGCTGTTTCAGTGACTTAAAAATCTACGAAACGGTTCTGTGCGAGTCACAGCCTCTTGCATGACAGACTGTGGGAAGGGGTTTGTGAATTAGCTCCACACAATAGAGAGTTCTGTGCGGCAGTGATTGAGTGTGAAATAACTCCTACTCTGTCATTGAGAACGGATTAAAGGAAAACTGAGGGAGATTGGCTCAGAAAAAAGGTTGAAGATGGCTGCTTCATTGGGAGGAATAACTTTAGAAATGAAGCACAAACATTGTGTGTCAGCCAAGACTCCTTTCATCACACAGTTTAAAAAAAAAAATCTTTTAATGTATACAAATGTTTTTAAAAAGCCTTTCCATCATTGGCAGGGTTCAACTCTTTGCTTTTCAAATCCAAATTCCCTTTTAAAATCAAATCCAAATTCCCTTTTAAACAATTCCAACACAGCACTTATCAAAACTGCAATTCGTCTGTTAAAATGAGTTTCTCGCAGTGGCAAAAAATGACTTAAATTGAAGTCGCTGTTAGTCAATTAAATAGGCTTCAAATGAAAGCAGTTGAACAATCACGAAAATGACAGTAATTCTGTACAGTGTTAAAGGCCAGCAATCATGGAAGATTTCCTTTGAAGGAATTGGAATTGAGAATTGATTTTTAAAAAGGAATTGGAATTGAAAAACAGGAATTGACACTGACCTTGATAATTGGTGTATGAAACAAGGAACTGAGAGTGATCTGTCATGTGTTTTTAACAAGGAAACCCTGGTGCCTATCCCAAAAGTACCATGCCAGAGAGCCTGGCTTGAAATCTGATTTCTTTAACCTAGAGCAGTGCCACAGATCAAGTTTTAATGATTAAAAAGTTGACTACAGGAATTTCCAGAAATAAAATAACAAAGTAGGACTCTAGTTGTGCATCAGTGGCAAGTTTCACAAAGCAGTCTGCTAAATTCAATTCATGAAAATTAATGAACGAAAATAAGTTATCCTTTAATCATATAGACTTGCTGAGTGGATTTCTACTAAACTTTATTGTTCTATCATAAAATATTGTTTTTTGAAACAGGTTAAAATAAGAAAGTTTGCAAGCTAGCAGCCTGGTAAGTGCAAGCAGTGCTTTGTGAAACTGGCCCCTGATTAAGTGTCATTAAATAAATATGTAGGGGAGTTACATACTTGTGAAGACGAGAGGTGTTAATGTGTAGACAAGGTGCCAGGGGTATGTGTGCAAGTGTCCGAATATGATCTGGTAGACTCAGTGACCCGGTGTTGCATGCACATTGTGTGCTTCAGGATGAGGGGGAGAGAGTGAAGGAGACTAAGAGACAGATCTAATACTTCCATGTCAGCACTCTAGAATCAATTTATTTACAGGCTGCAAGGGCCAATCAATTTCTCTTCCGGGCACTCAAACTCAAGGTTGTTCCCACATTAGCAGAGACAAAAGGAAGACAGCTCGACAGCAAGGGTACTGAATCAGTAATAAAATGACACCTGACTGTGGGCCCATGCTATCCAGTGCAGTAGGAATGTATTTAAAATATCAATATTTAGTGTTCGCCAAGCAAGGTGCTGCAAGTTATTATGTCTTCTTCTGGTAAAATATATTATGGTTGTAAGCAAATAAATAGTTATAAAGTATACAGTACATTTGTTAGGTACTCGATTTTTATTTTAATTATGACCATCATTACTATGTGCAGTTATTTATTGCTAACACAGCGTAAAATGCCCAAAACAGTTATTGTTATTGTAGTTTTTTGTTTCATTTGGCATTTTGTGGATCCGCTATAAGGATGGTGGCGCCGTTCTTAAAATAATTGAGTGTTGGTGCTGAGCAAAGCGTTTTGACCTTGGGCAGTGGAATTCTAAACTGAAGGAAAGTGTTAGTTTCTCAGCGAGCTGCTCTGTGATTTGAACAACAGAGGGTACTGTCTGGCAGGGAGTGCAGTGGAGCCAATTGCGCCCGTTTTCATGCTTCGGGATTTGAGGGGGGGTCCTGGAGCAGGGTGGACAATAGGGGTCGAATGGGGCCATGGCGGGGGGCGGGGGGATGAAGTCATCAAAGGGAAGCTGTTGAGAACAAAAACATAAACAGTTTGAGGATGTGGAAGGAATGTCGGTGCACCCTGCTGGGACTGAGAACGAGGTGTTTTTCAGATCCCTGCTGCTTCCTTTAGGATTGTGGCTGGAGCTTTTCAATTTAAGTTAGTTTGTTGATGAGCTTTTGACAGCCCAGTAACAGTGCCGCAGTAGCGAGCAGGTTAGGAGCTTGATGGCTCAGCGGGCAGTGTACTTCACGCCTGTCACCTTACCCCAGGGGTGTCACGGTTTAACAGTTAAAATGATATAATTAACTACTGTAGTGTCTTGATGGAGGTTTAATTGGTTGAATTAAATAATTTGGAGTAGGGTTGGAACAAATACCAGAAGTGGAAGGGCCAATTATGTCTACCCCTGCCTTACACCTTCTAAACCAGTCGATTTCCTAAAAAGTCACCCCTCTCTCTTGCTCTTTCTTACCTGCAGATGTGCACTCCAGCCAACACGCCGGCGACGCCCCCCAATTTCCCAGACACCCTCACCATGTTCTCTCGGCTCAAGGCTTCCGAGAGCTTCACCAGCAGCAGTCCCATAGCCTCCATGGCCACCTCGCCTCCTCCTCAGGTTAGCTGGGCCATGACCCCACCACCCCCCAGCCAGCAGGGACTGTGGACTCCAAGGCAGCCCCCCTCACAGGCTCCCCCTCCTGGCTGGCCCGCCACCGTCACCCAGCAGGCCGCTTCTGAACAGAAGGCCAGCGTTGTAATGGAGGCAGAGAGATGAGGTCCTGGACCCAGGGCAATCGGTGGGGGCCGCGCATTTCTTTACTTTCTGAGAATGACGGGGGTGGGGGAGGGACAAGCAATGAACCATTGTGACGTGGACAAAAAAAACAACAATAACCAGCTGTTTTTTTTCCAGAATAATAGTTTAAAAAAAAAAAAAAAAAAAAGTCAAATAAGATTTTTTTTTTTTTTCATTTTTTAATGAAACCAACTCGTGTCATGCTGAAGCTAACCCAAGGAGAAAACTTTAGGCGGACATAAACCCTTTTTTGTTTAAATTGGGGGATCAAGTATCTTTGTCCAGTACAAGACCTGTGCTACCAGTGGTTGCATGAAGAGTGATGATCTTTTTGTTTTTTGGTAAAGACTTTGGACAGAACCATCCTGGAGACGTTATTTCCCAGACTGGCGTTGCAGTCACCTGACTTTCCAAAGCCAACCAATCAGGGATTAGCTGCTTTTTATCACATAGACACTAAAAAGACTCGCACTGGGTTCCAATAACTGTTTTAATTCTTGTCTGTACTCTTCAGGCAAAACACTTGTGATTTATTAGAGGGAGGGGAATAGGTTGAAGTTTACACATTGTACACTTAAAAAAAATAAATAAATAATAATAATAAAACTATTGTCTTCTGCAGGTATTGCAGAGTAGGTGTTTTCAAATCTTTGTTTTCTTTTGGTTTTATAATTTTTTTTTCCTTTTGTGTAGGTTAGTGCCTAGAAGCAACAACAAACAAACTACTGTTAGTTATTTTATTTTTTCTCTTTGTAAAATATGTGCCACCTGCATGACTTGTTCAAATGTACACTATACTTTGTTTTTAAATTACACAGTAATGCTTTTTTTTTTAATAAATAAATGTGTTTCTCGGGCAGATGAACTGCAGGATGTATTTATTTAATGGATTTTTAACATTTTTAAATGTATTGAATATTATTTTACTGGGATTGTTTTTTGGAGGGAAGGGTTAAAAAACATTAAACACAAACTGAAATTATGTAAATTCAGGGATGACATTTTCTCTGGAAGTTGGTTTAGTTTTTCATTGTTCGTTATTTCTAAAAAAAAAAAAAGCAAAAAAAAAGCAAAAAAAAAAGAAATACTCGTTGTAAGATTTTGATTTTTAACAAGCATTTTTGGTAAGAACACCAACATCCTCTTGTTTTTTTCTCTCTGTTTTATATCTTCTTATTGGGCTACCTTTAGGATTGCTTGTTCCTGAATAGTTTCCATGTATGTATTCTTTTACTCCCTCTATGACAGTATTGATGCCTTTCCCACAATATTTGTGGACTACCTGATAAATAATTAACTTATCATTTTTTTTTTGTGTTTCTAAATAAATATTGTGTGTCCTAATCATGTGACTTCTTTGTTGTTTAGAACCATACTGACAGAACAAAACTGGAATTAAAACTAAAACGTTTCTTATCATTCAATCATATTGTCCCATCAGCAATGCATAAATCAATAATCAACACAGTATGCTGTACAAGTAGAAAAAAAAGCTATACAAAAACACATCCAGTTGTATCATAATTGAAATTGACCTACTTATGCATGAATTCCAGCTTCTGATTTGCTAAGCAATGAAAGTCTGCATATAAATTTGTTAGAAAAATTGACTTTTACATTCTGTGATGCTATAGTTTTATGCTTTTTCAGTGTACTCACTGCTTTTCCATTTGTTGAGCTGTATTTAATCCTACAAAACCTCTCTCCCTTAAAAAAAATAAAAATGTTATATAAATCAGCATTCCATCATCATAAGTTGGATCCGATGCATTGCATCACAGGCGTCATCAAGCACCTTAATAATGCATATTGTAAAAACCCTCTGCTCTAAAACAGCACGTTAACAAGCAATACAACTGAAGCCAGATCTAAATGCATGAGGGAGCTGGGATATATATGTATATTTTTTTGTATATATTGCAAGTGTAACTTCATAGACAGATTCCTAATAGAAATACTGTGTTCTGTTCCCTGTATCATAGTAAAAGCAAATCCAGTGGAAACAAAACAGCCAGGCTGGCCTGGGGTTTGTAAAGTGGAGGTTAATGGCTGCAGAAACCTCTCTCAGAAGGGCTTTTCCTTCAGGTTTCTGTTGACTGAAATACAAAGCTTCTCCCTTGCAAGGCTTTCTGAGCCTAAGAGAGGAAGGGGTTTGATTTTGTGTTTTTGCTCATTTTCTATTTAGAGTGTGTAGTGGAGACCCTTTCCTGTAAGTCTTCTCCATGTAATACATATAACTCATACTAGTTGAGTTTAGTAGAAGTAAGCATAATGATGACGCGAAACAGTAAAAGATGATTTCTAGTAAGAGAGTGCAACGCAGCAGGTAAGAAACAAGCAACATATGAAATACAGATATTTATTTTACTGTCTGTATACGATTTCTGTGTCGCATCATTACAGAGCCATGACAAGTTAGGTGTGACGACAGAGTTCGTATCTCTTTATAGCTGTTTGCTCAGGGTGCAACTTGGATGCCAAAACTATACCAGTCTGGCAGTGACACAGACCTCCCAGGAGCTTCACTGTGGAACTTACTCTCAAGGCTTTGAACCTGTGCCCACAGGCTCCCTGGGAGGAACTGAAGTCTCATATTTCAAAATGTCAAACACCTTCAGTGCAGTATTTTTGGGGCTCATATTGCAATGTTAGGAACGTCACATGCAAATTTTTTTTTTCTATGCTGTTACATGAGTTACCAAGTCAGTGCACATTTAATTCCTCCGCTAAAAACACTAAATGAATCCCTCTGGTTTGTCATCAAGGAATTCATACCTGCAAATCTGGACAGGCTACGACATCGTTCTCGTCCTCAGTCAGGACAAGACTCGTGAGAAGGGACAGCTTTTTCGTCAGACGCATATTCTATCCTTACCAGGTGACACACTGCATTAGCATTAGCAATGAACATAATGTTTTGTTTTAACATTTTTAACCCTGACACAGCTAAAACTGGGCAAGTTAAAAAATTAAGCCCTTTGATGTTCTCAGGTCTGTGTGTCATTGTTGGTATCCTATTAGAAAATGAACTGATTTAAATCAGAATATTTGCTCAACTAAAATTAGGCTGTGATATTTATTGAAGTGGCTATTTTGATTTCAGTTATTTTACTGCATTTGTTATATATTGGGTCAGATTTTTAATTATTTTTTAAATATAGCAAAGCTATCTTTTTACATTGGCTTATATAACAGCCTGGGGAGTAATGACCTTGTTGTGGACACTGTCTGCCTTCACCTCTGGGACCTGCTTCAAACCTTGAGTGACTTAAAAGGTAAGAGAACTGGGGAAAGAAATATCAAACACACCTGTGAATTTGAAGCTTCCCTTACCTACCCTCTACAGTGAACATTACATCTGGATAACTGACTTATATTAAGACATCTGTTATATCCTCTTCAGTCACTGCATGTACAATTGTGCCATTTTAAGTTTCCTACCCATGCTATACTTTATAATGCATATGTGATTTGTTAGAGTTTCCTCAAACAATTTGAAACATTTCTAAAGGTTAAAAAGTAGGGGATATAATGCTTAGTTCCAGGACCATCAAACTACAACAACTGGCACATCAATAAAACTGGCATGAAAACTGGCATAGTCTCCCACTTCTGGTAGGGTAAAGCTTGCTAAGTGTAATGATGACTACAGTAACTGGACCCTCTTTATGAAACACTTTGAGATGCTTCAGTGTAAAACTCCATACAAATGTGAGATTATTGAACCAAATTGTGGTGTACAGATTCCGGGCTGCATGCTGGCACTGGCTGCTGTATAAATTACAGGTTTCTGGTGTATTCGTTTCTCCCCAGGTTATAACTGTAACCATACAAAGGTGGAGGAAATTAATAATGAGAAACCTTGTTTGCCCCTTGTCTTCACAATGTGTATTGTTTAAACACGCAGCTGTTTACACGGTCCCTGGTGCGGTGTGCGTGGTGTTCCTGGTATGAATGGTAAAATAAATAATGTTTGTTATCAGCAGAGCCAGTGTGTGTGTGTGTGTGTGTGTGTGTATTTAAAGGAGTGCACACTTGCATAATTAACAACGTGAAAAGAATGGGTTGTGAAAATACATACTGTCCTCCTGAGCCGATAGGGTTTTTGATAAAGCGAAAGGTGCTTGCAACATGACCCCCAACCCCTTTTTATCACAGTGACTTTTGAAGTGACTTCTTGTCTGCTACTATGACAACAATTTTGCATCCTGAAAAAATAGACCAACTACCACTTTTGTCTAAAAAAAAAAATATATATATTTTTTTTCTTTTTTAGGTATGAAATAGGTACAGATATAACTGGATATAGCTGAGTGTTTAGGGTGATGGGCTGTGGTGTGGAGGGTAGTGGGTTTGAGTAGCTCAGTGGTTAGAGTGCTTGGCTACAGCGTGGAGGGTAGTGAGTTTGAATAATTCAGTAAATAATATTGTTTACCATTGCCAAGCTGAGGAGAATGAAAAGATATTTAGACAATTTGCTAGCTTCAGTTGCTGCAGCCAGGTGCTTGTGGGCCGTTAAATAGCCTCTAGTAACCCACAACACTGCACATCTCACTAGAATCCCCTGACTCAGTATGAAATCATGAGCCCTGTCTCACATGCTCCCCTATACAATGACTCTGCAGTCTATAGCTGGCTCAGCAATAGGAAAAACTAATTTTTCTCTGAAAGAGATAAGAACAGTCAGTCAGTGTGTTTCCATGTACTGTAGCTACACTCCTATATCATGCATGCAATATATTTCTTACTGTAGCAGCCCATAGAAGATCGTGCTATGAATTCCCAAGAACTGGAGACTTTCAAATGCAATAAGGCCACAAATCTCCATAATCCTAAAAGTTAGGGGGTCTGAACAAAATACTTTTTTTTATCATTAATTACAAAAAGTTGCCCAGTCTATAGGAGTGTCTGACTCAGGCTATTGATGCGTTACTATGTGTCGTCATAATTGAAGCCATGTGCTAACACACACACACACAAACACACACACCCCATTAGCTGTGCTGAATGCTACAGCTTGGCTGCGTTTGAATGGGGCTGATGGAGCAGGGCTCCCTGTTCCCACTACGTCACCCCCAAGCCTGTGAGAATCAGGCAGCTTCTCTTAGCCCAGGGCTTATTACCATGGCACTGAATGACCGATTCATTAGCATGCCGTCATAGTGCTCAGCACAGTGGATGTAACATTATCAAAAGAGGCTAAATAAGAATTACAAGACGCCTATCTCTTTTTAGGTTAAATGTATAAAGCAGTGAGTTAAGGGTCCTTGGTGACGTAGATCAAAATACGACCCCTATTAAATTGCCTGTTTTAATAATATTCTTCTAAAAATGGTACTGACAATCCACAAACTGCTAGAACTACTGTACTGCTCTTCAGCCTACAGTATCAAGGAGTTTTGTTGTCATGCAGTCTGAAAGTGTTGTTATTTTTTTAGCTATAGAAGACACGTAAGCATTCAAGCACTGGGAACTGCAACATTTTATTTCTTAATGACGTCAAGTTCACTTTTGCTATGCCGCTATATACGCTTCAGCAACTGTTCATAAGTGTATAATTTTTTCACTCTGGGTTTTAATGCGAAGAGCTCCCTCTGTTGGATAATAAGGAACTTACAGGTCATTTCTGAAACCCCGGTTGGATTGATGACAAAGTGGGTCAATTGCCTGACAAAAACAAAAAGTTCTGGGATTTCTTGCATTATTAATAGAAATGTTGTGGCATACAGGAGCCTATCAGAACCCTCTGAAAACTGAAGGTAACACATCACGATTTGTGAGAATGCATGCACCAGCCCCCCTCTAATGAAATGTCAGTCAATCCTTATAATAAGGTGATCACTACAGCATCTGAGTGTAAGGACTGTTTTGCGGGGATATGGTTCCTTGGTTTTGTATTGCAGCTGAGCGCTCGTCTCTCTGACGATACACAAACTGGCACTGTAACAAGAATTGCTCAACCTTTCCTCTGCAAACATGACTTCCTATAATTAGTAGCATTCCTGTTGACAGCCAAGAGCTTGTCACAGCCGGCCTGTGGACAGGCTGCACTGGTTTAAACAAATATTGAGAAACCACATTATAACAAGAGCTCACTGCAAGACAGCATTACAGCAATACAGCATCAACCAGCATTTCTCAGGAAAGAGACATTTTTTTTCTTTCTTTTGCTTGCTTGCTTGCTTGTTTCACACACTCTTCGGTCTTTAGAGAGGTCCAGCGTGCTTCCCATACATTTAACATTGCTACTCAGTAGAGAATATAGTTTTCAATCTAATAAATAGTCACTCTACTGTCACTGTACCATACAAAACTAAGGCAGGTGCTTATAACACTGGTGAAAACATTTGCTGAAACATTGTGAGGTGATTTCATTACCATCCAAAATGTACTGTACTTGAAAAGGCCGTATTTTAAGTCTATTTATGTCATACCCAATAACCAATTTACTGTGATTAATGAAATCTGTTAAATAATAACATGTTGCCACATTATATTGAGTCAATAGGCATGTTACGCTGATTTTCAAATGAGTGCACAGTGTTATGTGGGTGCTACAGTTTCCAGTTCAAATAAAGCATTACCGAAGTGCCTTTGTTTTATTTGTAATGATAGCTGTAATGCTGCATTAAATAGGTGGATCATGCTGCCAGCACAGTGCCCTCTTAGGAATGACATTTCAGCAAATTTCTATGCAGATATTTTATTAATGAGAAACCCTGCTGGAGCACATATGGCAGACAGGATCCTGTTATATCTGAGACTGTATGGCGTGCCCTCTGGTCATCTGCTGTCCTTGATTGAGGCTCCATATCCCTGTCATGGACGGCACCACTTCCCTCCCAAGACCAAAGTCTCATTTGGTTTCAACACACAGGAGTCACACAGCTGTAGAATCACATATACTATTCAACACAGAAACAGCTCTGTTAAGAATAGCCTTGCAGCACAATGAAGTGATAAGAGACCAGAAAGTAGCAAAATAAAGAGTAAGGGTTCTGAAAAATATAGTGTTATACGTCCCGATGTGTTGCTACAGCTGTTTGAATACGTACCTGTAGTTTCCCTTTTCATTGTTAACATCATGACAACTTGTTACACTTATCACTTTAAAGTCTGTTTCAAAGCTCTTTTTGAAATGGCTGCTCTAGTGCCTTGGGGTTTGAGATCTGTCCTCACTGCAGGAAGATACACCAAAAGAAAAAAAAAAGTGCTCTGGCTTTTCTGTTCTATACCACATGATGGATTGTTACTGCTGTGTTACCTGTTTGACAGTGTGGGCAATAATCCTTACACAATCAGTGCACTAGAGCAGACATTTCAAAAAGAGCTTTGGAACAGACTTTAAGGTTCTAAGCATAAAAAGTTGTCAAGAAAAATGAACAGAAAAATTACAGGTATGTTATTTAAAGAGTTGTAGCTACACCTGGGTAACACTATATTTTTTTCAGAACCATGCTACTTCCTTGTTCATTCAGTAATAAAAGGAACCAGTGAAAATGTTGGTAATGCTAAATAAGTGAAATAAAACTATTGTAATATTGATTGTAATGCCTTTGTTATCCCATAAATAGCAGGTAACATTTATTTTTAAAAAATCATTATGTTTACTTAAAAAGAAACTGCAACCCTTCCCAGTTTAAAAACAAGCCAAGCAGGAAAGTAGTGGCTGGTGGTAATGTACCACGTGCATGAGGCACTGTATTCTGAAGATGAACCAGTGAGTTTCCTTCCTCCAGTAGTCTGTTGTTAGGCTTAAACATACAGTACCACAATGCATGAAATCAATGCTTGTAACAGAATGCTGAAATAACGTTTTGTGACGCATGACAGCACACCAGAAGATGACTATACACCCACTTACGACATCATTAAAACCTAAATAGTGGTGAACCACAGGATCATAACCACTAGGTGGCACTGTTTCCCAGTGTTCAGGAAAATACAACCTAAAAAAAGATTTGTTTGCGGTACTGTACATTGGCCTGTGTGCAACCCTGAACCCATCATATTTCTACTAAGATATACTTATTCTGATCCAATTATAATAGTGTTTCTTAACAGTGCTATTATATTTAAAAAAATAAATGATAAACTTTTATCAAAGTACTGGAAAACACGTATTGCACTACATAGATTACTGGTTATTTTGGGTGTCAGGTAACAGCAGCTCATGGCTCAATTTTGATATGCAGTTTTATGTAGGTTTTACAGCCATGCCAAATAACATACTTGACATGATCAAATAGCCAGGTTTTTTTAGCACCAGTCTTCACAATCCAGCAGAAGGCATAGGACAGTTTCTACATCTCTCCCGCAGCAGTCTGTGACAAATGCTGTTGGTTTACTGTGGCTCAGAGCATTAGTCTAGGAGGTATAGCTGTGTTTCAAAATGGACATTAAGCTCAGTCAGGAAACTTATAATCAGGTTTCAATATTATTGAAGTCCATGAACCACACTTACTTCTGTCCAGAGTGAGAAGCTCACTTACCCACCAAATAAAAATTCATTTTTATACCAGTACATATCAAGAGTAATACTGTATATTAGTTGAATATATATATATATATATATATTATATATATATATATATATATATATATATATATATATATATATATTATATAGGCTTTAGAATCATTAGTAAGAATATGCAGTTAAGCACAATTATTTTACATTGACAACACTAAATATAAGGTGTAAATGTATATTTCCAATTTCATTGTTCTCATAAGTACAGAGGTATATAACTCCGTATTGAGGCACATGTAATATAATTATAACCCAATTTGGTGAATGAAAAAAACACTTATAGATTTAGTTTAAATAAATAAATAAACAATTAGCATGCTTCTGTTAAACCACAAAGTGCTATCCCCATTATCATTCAGAACAAGTTATTCCAAATATACAAAAGTCATCTGCCATTTTCTTGCATTTAAGAGCTCTGGGAAACATTTACTATGATTCTGGTTTTGGTCGTCTCTGTGTGGCTGACTTAACAGTAATTGAAGACATTTCAAAAACTCAGTGGCCCGTTTTCCAGTTTCCAGCCAAGAGCAGAGCCTAATGGGGTCAAGTGGTAATCTAATAGGAAGCAGCCTAGTTACTGGCAGCATAAGAGAGAGATAGACGTCCATTGAGCTCAGTGAATCACGACCCAGGCTGACCTAACTTAGTTGTCCACCCTATCTTTAGACCAATTTCCACCAATTTCCTTAAGCTACTTTATTTTCTATCATTAAAGTGAAATACTACACAATACTTTTATATATACTCCTATACAACAAAGTTATAAATAAGCACAGTTCAGCATAGGGAACGTGTGTTAAAATCAGCAGTAATTTTGTGTAAATATGGCAATGCATGCACAAAAGTTTCCCATAGTTAAAGTATAACAGAGTGTAATAAAGCAGAGTGAAACCAATGTAAAATACAGTTAAGCATTTTAAAGAATAGGGAGGTATAATAAAGCATATCAATAAACATGGGTAAACTATGGTAACAATATAACCATGGGAAAAGTATGGGGAAAATATCATGCAAAAATACTGTAGTAAACTTTTATTTAGAGGCTTATTGAGCACAATGATAATTAAAGCAGAGTAAGTAACTGCTCTCGTGTCATGGCGCTTTTGTGTTTTCAGAAGGTATATTTTGTGATTTCTCAGATTTGGATTGGAGTGTGATGTGTGAAGGAGGTCTAGCGGTGCTGTTTGGTGGTTCCAGTGAGCGCGGATCTCAGCAGCGCCCCCTCATGCCTAGGCTGTCTCCTTCTTCCGTGCCACCCTGTGCTCAACCACCAGTGGAAGTACTTCACCATCTAATAACTCACTGGCTTTCCACTCAGGCATTGCGTGTGTGTAGACCGGCCCCTCCATTCCAGATAAAGACACAGCTTTTAAACAAAATATTAGAAACACAGAGATTTTAAAAGTGCACTCTCTTCAAGTGAGCTCAATTTGGGCGTTGGGCTAGGTAGAAATGGTAAAAGCTCAGAAAAACGGAAGCAGGCATTGTGCAGAATATAGCCTTTTTGATTACTTGTGCACAAAGCACGCCTTTTTCAGAAAACCTACTTTCCATGTGAGAATGTGGATGGAATGGAGAAAATTTGTGATTGGTGGTCCAATCAATTCATTACTCATGATGCAGGTGAAAGGGTGTAACAAGGCTGCATGTTGAGTCTGGTAGGGGCTGGGGCTTAGGAAGGAGGGTCAGTGGGCTGCTCCCAAAAATAGATAAACATGTATTTGTATGTTATTATTTGTTTAGAAATTATTTAATTTTCTTTATTTTTGTTGAATAAAAGTGCTTAGTAGCATCAATATTTCAACAGCTGCCCTTGTGCCTCACCCTTCCAATCTCCAACTGATTTCTGAATGTCTGAGGCTGCATTATTTGGGTGTGTTTGTCTATTCTACTTGATGAGGTCACAGGAGGAAAAAAGATTCATGTCAAGAGACCGTCTCAGAATCGATATAAATAGATGGATTGTGTTTCTTTTCTATTTTGAAAATGCTGTTGTCTTGGAAACAACACCACTCTAGTGCTTTTGAAAACCAAGAAAGTGTACTCCATGTTTTCCTTGCTCATCTGCACAGAAAACATTAATGTAGACATTAATGTTTTGTTCTCAATGAAATGTAAAAGACCTATTATGGAGTTGCAGATGTTTGGTTGTACTCTTAGGGATCCCTTATCAGAGCTGTCGTATGTTTTTGTATTTTATTTTTGTTTATATACTGTTGTTTGGCCCATTCATAGGTTTTATCATTTTAATCTATTAGGCAAAATTTTTGGAAGCTGCTAATAGTCTGATCCCTGGAGCCAGCATTGAACTTCAGCCATCAACACCGCGGCAATAAGATATCCACATTATTTGGAGGAAAAGCGTTGAAGGCTCATATATTACAGCAAAGCTGCATCTTGGTTGGTTCCCACCTCTATTATCTCATTTATCTTGGTGAAGGCATGCAGTAAGTAACAACTAATCTCATGTAATAAAAATCATTAATCCAGAGTTCCCTAATATTCACCTGGAAAGTCGATGTCGGCATGATATGATATCCACCCCCTTTAAGAAATTATAGACTATACCATTCTAATACGATCGGTCTTCTGCATGAATAGCAAGAGTGAACAAAACTAGGCTCCTCAACATACAAAATCCAGGTTGTTTTATAAAAAACACTTGCTACCAGATTCCAGCAGGTATGATCTCTTTGTATAGGGTTTCAAGTACATGGCTGGAGTATAGTACACAAACTGGCATGGATTGTTTAAGTAGAAGAGTAAATGAGATAAGGACAGTGCTGTACATATATTTCACATAAAATGTTAACATGAAAGCAAAACAATGCGGATGATTTAACATGGATCAGTACATGCATTTATATTTTGGTTTCCAGGTCTGTGTATTGCTGGTCACTGGCACTCTTAACTCAGCCCTATCTGATCCTTAATATTCACAGAGAATACTCACAATTAGTTACAGCTGAGTGACTGTCACAGCACTGCAATCCCAAATTAGATCGACTCTGTGCTATTAGAGACACACTTCACATGAGCTGCATAACACTAACTGAACACTTATCTTTCCTCCCTTGCCATGTGATCTGCAGTGACAATGCAGTGGAGCACAATGGCAATCAAATGGTTCTGAATGGTTCTTAAAGGCAATGGTTGAATGGTACCACAGTCGTAGACCATGGCAATGTCATAGTGCATAAGAAAGCACTTGGGCTTCTTCTGGGTGATAAACTGGTAGTATAATGGTATATCAATGGTATCATAGTTAGGTGCAGCATCAGTGTTAAAATATGTTGTGGAATAGGCAGGTTTCAAAGAAGCAAAATGCCAGCAGCATGTCAAACATACATGTGCTGGTTGGCTGCTCAGCACTGGAAGCCCCAGGTTAATGCACTCACCCACTCATGAGCACGCTGGAAGGCACATTGTTAATCATGGACTTGAGATGCTGGCTCCAGGCGTGCGCCCCCTGGCTACCTTTCCCTGGGCAGGATCTCCATGGGACCAAGAGAGACCAGGAGGCAGGAACTCAGACCAGCTGGCAGAGAAGTCACTGAAACAGGGAACTGGATGAGAGCAAACAGCCTATATATATATATATATATATATATATATATATATATATATATATATATATATATATATATATATATATATATATAAAGACTATATGAAATATCCCAGGCACTGTAAAGCAATCACTTCTTGGAACAGCTGTCTGGGAATAAAAACAAAGTGAATCTTAAAATATTGATCTGCTCTGTCAATTCAGTTGTTATAAGAACAATCTGAATTGACATGAATTAGCCACTAGAGGGAGGCAGTGTGGTCTGACTCTTTCTATACTTGGGTGAAAGAAAAAATATATATATATAACTTGCCTTCTGTATTACAGTACCCTTACAGACAGTATTAGCTAGTGTCAAGTTACAACCCTCTTCAAATACTGTGTTTCTATACTACTACTATGACTACTACTACTTGTCAAAGACTTGCTAGTATCAAGTTTATAAATGGTACATCAGTGCACCTTCATTCTGAAAGCAAGTCTGAAACCAAGTAGTAAGTTTCTTATTATTAGTTAAATAGCACACTAGTGGCAGGCAGTGCAAAACGTGCTTGCTAGGTGGTCCAGAAGAAATTGAATGTGTTTATTGTTTAACATTGTTTTAATGCAAGTAGAATAAACCTGGATAATACCCTGCATTCCCTTATAAACTGTATTTTTGCACTTTTCCCATGGTTATAGTATGCTATACATGTACCATAACTTACCCTGCTTTGCCTTGTTAGTTTTAACATGCTTTACCATACCTCTCTCTGTGCTTTACCTATACTTTACCATGCTTTCACTGTGCTTTATTTTAGGGTTTTAGATACAGGCAGGCCTATGCTTTATACTAAGAGGGTTGAGAAAATACACCTACTTTCTGAATCTGGCAGGGGTGTCTGCGTCGAACCCAGGGTTCCTGCCATCTTCAAGAGAATCTTGAGGGGGGCCAGTTTCATGTGGTCCAGCTGAATGACAGGATTGGGTCATTTGGACATGATCCGTAAATTCAAACAGCCACTCAAGAAAGGTGATGTTCTTACGGCTCACTTGGACCCTTGTCTGCTGCCACCCTTTGCACAAGACTATGGTTTTGGATTGAGTTGTGCATCCCCTAGCCCCTGCTCTGACTCTTTTAATGAAAGGCAATCCTTTGTGCTTCAGTGTTTCATACAGTCCAGTTAGATGAGCTGCCAGCTGAACACCAGCCCTGTGTGGGCTGAAACTCAGTATCCCTTCCAAATGACACACTAACCATCCTCAGTGGTGGGTTTAAAGTTCTGCTGCCCCCATCACCTGGCCTGGCCCTGTCGTACCTTGGAGTCCATGTCAAGCAGCAGTCTGTCCAGGACCTTTTTCCAGTTGTAGTCCTGCATGGATATCAAATTCAAATTCAAAAAATACTTTATTGGTATGACAAGAGAGCTCAGGTATTGCCAAAGCTTTTATAATACAAAACAGAAATAATAAAACAGAGATAAAATTACAGAACACAACAAACACAAAAACCATTGTCCCCTTCCCTTTGAGCAATATAACTCCCTCCCTCCCTCTTTCCATTTCACCCTCTCTTCCCATTTTCCTACCTAATCAACAGAAAACCAAGCAGCACCCAAGTTCAATGACCTGGACGGGAGACGGCATGGCATCCGATGACTGGAGGAGCGGATGCACTCGTTAATCTAGGGATCATGGGCGAGGGTATAAATAGAGGGTGTAGTGTAAGTGATCTTTTCCTTTGTAAATGATTAGAAAACAACCCAGAAATGCAAATAGTGAAACGTGAGTGTTTTGTAACACTGCTTGTATTCATTGTCTGTTTCAAGATTACTAAACACGATCCAGAGCTGCAGCCACAGGCCAGCATCAAACCCGGAAACCAGCACTTCACTTTCCACCAGGAACTGTCTTTTCACCACAAGCCGCTTTACAACAGTATTATTTACAGGTGTTTTGCCGTCAGGCTCTGGGCATTGTGATCATTTTCAATAAAACACCCTTGCACCTGTTAGTAATTGTCTGTGTGATTTGTATCTGCACTGCATCACCTGTATTCACTCACCACTTCGCCACACCTTATTGTCTTTGCTCTTCAGTAAATGCATTTCTTCATTCAGACCATTTAGACCTTTTAAACTGTCCAGTAAATCATCAGGTATGTCCTTCTTTGCTGTAGAATAATGTCAATGTGAGGAAGCTGTTTAATATCTGGAACTGCTTGTCTCCCCAGAGCTAACTCAAAGACACATTGTTTTCACAAGACACCTGAGGCACAGCAGGTCAGTATTTGAAAGGTCTGTTCATTGTTATAGATGGCCAGTTATATATTCTATTTCATTCTTTAAATCTGGAACTGTATGATAAACTCAAAGAAGAAGAAGAAGAAGAAGAAGAAGAAGAAGAAGAAGAAGAAGAAGAAGAAGAAGAAGAAGAAGAAGAAGAAGAAGAAGAAGAAGAAGAAGAAGAAGAAGATGTACAACCAACTGTATAAACTAGTAACTAGATAAGAGATAGTATAAATATGTGTATTCTTTTTATTAGAAAACTGATTATTTACAATGAAGTTAATTACAGTTATGACCCCAAATCTTCCATCCATTCAGTACTGACTTCAGCTTGTATCCCAGCACTATCACAGCTGCCAGGTGGGTCCCTGAGTAAGATGAAAACTCTTCCCTTCAGTCTCTCAGCTCATCCTTCATGTGCTCTCTGAGCTGCTCCTTCAGGTGACCGACCTGCCCCTGAAGACTCTCCTGTTTACTAGGAGTGATGTCCAGCTGCTGAAGAGCCTGCTCCACTGCCTGCCTGCTGGACTCTCTGCTGGGGAGACTCTCAGTGTGACAGAGACCAACGATCACAACCAAATTACTTTCTATCAGGTGGGAAACTTGCATTTGGAGAACCACTACATGCTCATAGTGTGGAGTTTATTACTGGCTACATTCCTATGCTTATATGTCTCAACTGCTCACTGTCTTAAAGTACATTCCTGAAAATTGATCTTGCTGTTTACCATGCTGTAAAGTGGCCCAATGAATTGCACAGCACAAAGCAATAACAACACGTAACGATAGAGCGTTATATTATCCAATCCTAATTTTCCGATCACACCTTTGGTTTACAAAGCACTCTAAATGTACTGCTTGAATGATGGAATGACTGATTGGACAGGACACTTTGTGGGAGACAGCTGATCTAGACACTGCAGCTTCCCCTCCAGTCAGGTAACTCTCTGTGCCAGCTGAAAAAATGCTGAGCCCCACCTTTTCCCTGGCAGTAATGGGAGCAGCAACACCAGCCTCCTCAGAAGGCACAGCCCTGGCGGATTCGCTCCAGTCTCCATCTGAAGCTCACAATGCCAAACTAGGCCTAGCAGCTCAGTTAAAGTGATAAGAGCAGATATTTACTTTATGTCTTCTGCTGCTCAAGACAGTGAATGGTTCTCTCACTTAGAAAAGGTACAGTAATAATACATCCCTGCTGCTGTCAAAGTGAACTACCATTATAGTATATAATAGAAAATAACAAATTGTTCAATAAACAACTCCAATTTCACATTTTACTATATGTGTGAATGAAAGCTGTCTCTCCTGCTGGGTTTTGGGTTACCTGATCTAGTGCTGTGGCATACAACAAATTGAAGCTCCAGAGAGGCATAGCGGTTAGAGCTGGACAACTGTAGTTTAGGATGAGGGCAGGGAACAGTGGGATAGGGAAGTTAGAATTGACCTTGTGGCTTATCAAATAGCAAGGTAAAAACTGCCATGCAAACTACCTCTTCCTCAAAAAATGCATCTTGCATTGTAAATCAAGTTCTGGCATTGAGAGAGGAAGTATGACGCCACCAGCCTGCCTGCGCTATATCACTTGTTATGGTTCTGCATTTGTCTGCTAACAACGCACCAAGAAGTGACAATATCTAGCACAACCAATGCCTTCTCATGCCTTACTTAAATCACACACACACACACACACACACACACACACACACACACACACACACACACACACACACACACACACACACATATATATAAACTAATGGAAATCTTCTCATGTTGTCACAAGAGATCACATCACTCTTGTCTTGGAGGCCTTGCACTGGCTGCCTATCAGGTTTAGAATTGATTTAAAAATGTTAATGCTGACATATATGGCTCTTCATGGGCTAGCTCCGACTTATCTGACAGAACTTTTATCTTTATACACTCCCACTCGCAACCTCTGCTCTGCTGATCTCAGACTGCTGTGTGTCCCGCCTGCTCGCCTGCGCTCTATGGGCGACAGGGCCTTGCTATGCCCCCAAATTATGGAACTCTATTCTACTAGAGATCAGGGACTCTGCTTCTTTGAGTGTTTTTAAAGTTAATTTAAAGACTTACTTTTTTAAAAAGTTTTTTTTTTTAATGATTTTTATGATTGTTTTATTTCCTTGGGTTTCTTTTATGCATAATCTATTTATTTATTGCAGTACTATTTATTAATTGTGAAGCACTCTGAGATGACTGCTTTTAAGGGCGCTATACAAAATAAAGTTTATTATTATTATTATTATTATTATTATTATTATTATTATTATTATTATAATAATTATTATTATTATTATTATTATTATTATTATTATTATTATTAGAAGTAGGATCTTTCACTTTGATTCTTACACCAGAGAGAAGTCCTCAGCTGAATCTACTATCGTTTCGACTAACAGACAACTACATATTAATAAAAAATGAGCACTATCGCGAAAACCAACTAAAAACTTTTCCAAAGGTGCATTTGTCTTTGATATAGATTTGCCAGCAGCCTTACACTAAAAATTCTGAAAATGGTTTACAGAAATCATGCTATTTCCTATAGCATTTTGTAAGTGCAAATTATTAACATTGTTGAAATGTCAACCTTCTATTAAGTAAAATAAACTCTGTGTGTGTGTGTGTGTGTAATCGGGATATGCACATTCCAGCATTACTGCAAGAGCCAATCAAATATACAACATGGCTATAAGAAGACACGGCTGCACATTCAGTGACACATCTTAAAGCTTGACAATATTACGTGTATTTCATTATTACGTCAAAGCCCGATCAGCAAGAGGGGGCGGTGCCGAGACAGAAGGAAGGTTGAACAGCTAAACCCTGACCTCATCTGCTTGCTTGTTGGATTTATTTACTGCACTGAACCGCTGCCTATACGAAAATAACATAAAAAACAACAGGTAACGTTTATTTACGCCATTCGTTGTAGATCTTTTTATTTTATTATTTATTTTTACTATTTGTAAATCGTTGGTTTTCATTTGTTCTTTTGACTCGAATCATGACTTTATTGACACCAGTCTAAATAAAAGTACAGAAACAGTGACACTTTTGTTGTGTATATATTATAATAATGTACTATAGGGCCAAGCTATACGCCGGTTTACATACATGTTACATTTCCGCTGTATATTTATTTATTATGCTAAATGCGTTGCATATGCTTGTTTTTGTTTTTTATTTATTTGTTTTTAGGAATATGCATCTGTAAACAAATGTCGATTGACTATCTTATACAACTATAATACTTTATAATTTAAAAAAAATATATATATATATATATATATATCGATATATATATATATATATATGTTATGTTTGACACACACACACGCGTGTGTGTAATACTAGCTGAGAAACCCGTTTTACAAATTTCAGCGTAATGTCATCACTTAGGCGATATTGTTACTCTCTGTGTAGTCTGGGCCTTGTAGTTCTTATCCTTTCTTAATTTAAAGAACATTAACTTGCTGTGATTGTCGTGTGAAAACCGTCGTCGCTGCTTTAGAAAGATTTCGAAACTACAATTCCCGTGCTGCCACCGCGGTTTGACACAGAAACTGGTGACCAGAGAATGCGTACAAAATACAGCAGCTTGGGAGGGGATTTTAAGCTTTTTCTCTGGAGGGAATAACTGGGTCATGGAACTAAATAGAGCCCTTGGCAGAAGATCTCAAAGCTTCAGGACAGAACACAAGAAATAACAATTCAAGGGATGATGAACTTAAAGTGCAGCAGGCAGGCATGCAGACAGGCTGCTGTTTATTGCAGTTGATACCAATGAAAAAACTTAAAAACAATTTTAAAATACATATGCAAATATTTGGCATATATGAACATACAAATGTAAAAGAGCCCCCCCCCCCGTTGTATATTTTGAAACATTGAAATGCTGTACATACAGGTAGTGGACAAAAAAAATGGAAATACCAATGTAAAGTCACTTAATAGGGTGTTGGGCCACCACCTGTGGCAGGTACGGCCTGTATGTGCTGTGGCCTCTGGAATTCTGCAGGAGGGATGCGGCACCATTGGTCCACGAGAACGTCAATCAACTCACGCCTAGTTGATGGAGGCCGTGACATATGGATAACATCAGTGTCTTGCTCATCAAACCACTGGGTGACCACACGTGCTCTGGATGGGGGCATTGTCATCCTGGAAGACCCCCCACCCCCCCACCCCACCCGGCAGGAAAGAAATGCTGCAACATGGGGTGAAGATGATCACTCAGTACTCAAGTAGCGATTAGCATTGACCTTGCCTTCTGAGGGAATGAGTGCACCCAAACCATGCCAGAAAAATGCGCCCCACATTGCAGAACCATCAGAACCCTTCACTGTTGGAACCAAGCACTCAGGGCTGTAGAGTTCTTTAGGTTGGCGCCACACACGCACTCGTCCATTTGTCGAGAACATGGTGAAGGATTCATCGGACCGTATCACATTTCTCCACTGCTCGGCAGTCTATTGCCTGTGCTCTTTGCACCACTGGACTCGCAAACGTGCATTGCCAGGTGTGATGAGCGGTTTGTGCACTGCAACCCGACTATGGCATCCCGCTCTGTGGAGTTCTCGGTGGGCCGTATTTGATGAAACTGGCTGCTCGCGCCCAGGTTGAAATTTGCTGTCAATTGATCTGCAGTTGCTTGCCTGTTTGGCCTTGCACTTCAAATTAATGCACGAATATCACAATCCTGGAGTATGCGCTTCTGCCCACTGTTGCCCTTTGCTGATGATGTCTTTCCCTCGGAGTTCTGTGCTGACATCACCTTAGACACCGTTGCTCGTGAAACATCAGCAAGTTGAGCTGTCTTGGTCACTGAAGTTCCTGCCAAACGCGCCCCAACAACCACCCCTCTTTCAAAGCCAGTGAGGTCTCCATCTGCAGCCATGCTACCCATAATTATAGGTAACCAGGCCTGCCCAGCATTTTTATACATGACCCTAAGCATGCTGGGATGATATTTGTTTAATTAACGCATGAGCCACACCTGTGTGAAAGCCCTTGCTTTCAATATACTTGGTATCTCTCATATACCCAGGTATTTCAATTTTTGTGTCCACTACCTGTATATGTACAACATTAATACAGGGCCGTGGTCTGCTTTAAAACAGGTGTTTTTCCAACTCCAGTATGACTACGTGAAAAGCTATTTATTCATAGAATTATTTTAAAAACTTGCTCAAGCCTGCAGAATCTGAAAGCATGATGCATCAGCTGGTAAGCATTGCTCTGTCCTCTATCCGCCCGTCACATTATCCGTCCTTATCGTTTATCTGCCATGATCAAGCTCTTCAGCAGCATCACCCACGTGTACAGCACTAATGCAGAATGGCTACAGGAAAGCCAAAGAGAGTTGTGCTTACAATTGAAAGTTTTTTTTTTTCCAGAAAGCTATGCATTTTGCTGCTGTGTAAATTACCCGACACTAATGTAAGTGTATACAACACTGCACGCATGAAGAGGTGTTTTTTTGGGGGTTTTTTTGTGTATATTTATATTGTAAATAGTGTGTATTTATTGGAATTAAGTAGCAGAGTACCTGACGCTTCTGGGAGAGCCTGTCTGCTGTGTGTGATTACTGGGTGTGGAGTCTAATCAGCAGGTAGGTCTGTTTCAGAGGGGTGTCGGGTATAAAAAGGTTCCATTTATTCACCTCAGAGCTGCTGCAAAGCCAGATAGGCTATATAAGCTGTCTCTGTGTGTGTGAAAGTGAGAGAGAGAGAACCAGAACCAGGGCTGGATACCGAAGAGTGAGCAAGCAAGTCGAAACTGCCGACAGCCGAGCCAGTAGCTGGAGTTTGTTTATTATTAAACAGAGTTTATTATTAGTTCAGAGATTGTACATCCTATCAAAGTTTTCGTACACTGTGTTGTATATACTGAGTGTGCTACCATTGCTTGTAGTGTTACGCGAGCTGTTCATTGTGTTGATGTGCAAATATTAACCTGTTCGCCTGCGGGGTGTATCAACTTCAACCTTCGTCTCACTCTCCTGCCTGTCACTCAGCAGCGAATTCACAGAGTAGACAGCTCCCCTGTCACAAGCATTAATGCCCTTTATATCTTTCTAAACAAGGGATTTAGGAGCTCCCTAATAAAGGCTGAATCTCAAAACAATAATTTTGCGAATATAGTCATTGTTACAGCTGTGTATTTAAAGCAGGATTCATTAAACCAGCCTTTTACATATCCGCCCTGACTCTAGTCCCACTGCAGTCAGATACTTGACGGATTACTGCCAGCTACTAGAAGCCGAAGAAACAGCCTTTTAGAACAAAAACAAGAGCTCTGTGTTGTCCTCCGGGGAGTCTGACGTTCTCTGTTGCTACAACTGAGAGCTCTTTGAGTTTATTTCTAAAATAAACAAAAGATTCCAAGTAGAGTATATAGTTTTACATGACACTTTTTTAATCTTGTGTGATACAAAAGACTCATTTTGACCCTGGATGACACTACAGTCTGCCCACTGTAAATTGGTTTGCACTGCTATGAAAAGGCTTTTATTTATTTATTTATTTTTAAACAGCATGTAAGATGAAAGTATGCATGGATCAGTTCATCAACCTGCGTTGTTTCTGATGTCATTGTGTGGAAATATGGACAGTGAGAGCCTGAACCTTGGCCTGCCATGTGTCATGTTATCTGTCTCTCTCAGGCCCTGCTGTAATGCACATGTGAAGTCTTTTTATGAAGTTATTAAAAACATGCACACAGTTTCTCTTGACAAACTTCAGAAGCTTCTATGTACTGTATGTATATTGTGTTAAGGGCTAGTATAGAGACCTGCTTTTGATACTTCATGCTGCAGTTGTGTTTTCATGTGCGCTGTCTATATTGTTTATTCGTTTTACTTTGTCAGATCAGCTGGGACAGAAAGTAAATATTTGTATTTTGTGAACCTCAGGAACATGGAGCCAGCAGTTTTGAGTAGCTATAGTTGATTGTCAGTAAGGAATACAGAAAGATATAGAGCTTTATTTCCATATGAAAACTACAGTAGATAATTTAATAGCCCTTGTCCAACCTTAAGTTTAATTGTCAAGCTTGGTTTCTCCGTTCATTCAATTTGCATTGTGAATACTTTTATGTCCAGTGATAGTCTATTTATTATTATGAATCACTTATTGACCTTTTTGAAATGTAAGTAGGTCTGCTGTGCCAAATCTGTATGGAAGAGAAAAAAACTTTTCCCTATCAATTCCCAATATCAATTGCAATTCTCATTCCTTTTTAATCAATACCAAAACATCATTGAGCAAAATTACAATTAGCAGTATTCTGCTAAAAGGAGCTCACAGTGGCAACAAATCAAATTGGCTTAAAATGAAAGCAGTGTCTCTCTTAAATATAAATTCCATTTCCAGTTCCTTTGAAGGAATTGATCAGCAGGGATTGACCCCAACCCAGCACAGTCTATATAGTACATCTAGTTTGTTGATTTCTACACTAGTTTGCAAAACAAATCACACATGGAAACTAGAAAACGAATGTGTTTGGTGGGAAGGTGAGTAGGCGTGAACCGTCTGTATAAAAATAAATAATATTTGTTATAAAAGTAATTTGTTTACTACAAACCCTGGCAGGAACGTAACCTATTTAAACCATGAATACCTTATAAATCAGCAGAAAAAGCTTTAAAAATAATCATGATAATTTAGAAAAATGTATCTCCGACTATCGCCTTTTTATTTTGCGAGTTTTTATACGAAGCCGCGCGCAGTGGTACAGTGTCAGTATAGTTAGAAATAAGATGTTGACAAAGTTTGGCAATAACAGTCTATTAATACTTGTTTTTGGTTGGGTCGATTAAATTCAATCATCGCTTTACTGTTTTTTCCAAACTAACAGAAAGTGGCTGTTTTGCTTAATATCCTATTTTTTTTTTTTTTGGTCCATTGGGCTGGCGGATTGTTAACCCAGTCCGAAGTGAGTTCGTAACTAGAAGTGGCTTAGGGTCTAGAATATATATATATATAAATTATAAGTGTACCACATTGTGTGTGTGTGTGTGTGTATATATATATATATATATATATATTATATATATATATATATATATATATATATATATATATATATATATATATATATATATATATATATATATATATATATATATATATATTTACAGCCATTTAATTCAAGTATTTGATATGAGAGATGGTTGACGATCATTTTAAATCATTAATTATTTGTTGACAGCGTTATCTCTTGAACTTCTCAAGTCAGTGTCATCTTCTTAAATCAGCTCTAATCTCACTTGGCATTTAATGGAGTTTTGCTTCAGATTATGCAATTGCAGATTTCTTATTTTTAATCAACATTTATTTTGTATTATATTAATATGTGAAAACACTGAAGAACCCCTAAGTGCCCCTCCATAATTAAATTGGCCCCCCTTGGTGAATCACCCCCCCTTTGTGCTTGCCACAAATACACGTTTCTTCAGACTGATCGATAGAGCAGATTATGATGTTGCCAGCGGTGCATTGTTCACTGTTGTTGCCCACAGGCCAGCAAAGGTTGGGGACCACTGAAGTACAATGATTTCATATGTATTGGTGTTTTCAAACTCTTAAGATGCTTGACTGCCATCACATTGCTCTTATAAATGTTTGCCATAGCACCCCTTATGATAAATATTTACATTGCTTTACCATTCTGTATCAAACCTTGCTTCAGCTGCTGCTTCCCCTTTAATACATGCGTTTACCATGCATGGTGTATTACCATTAGCTTTTATAAGGGGAGAGGGGAACTGTAGTCCAGAATAGGATGCTCAATATACTTTTTGCTTATTATTAAAATCAAGACATATCTAAATCTTTGTCTCATATAGCATACAACACAGTACCTATTCCAGGAAATCAGGTTTGTGGTGTGCGGTGAGTGTGCGTGCTGTGTTGTTGGACTGGTCTCTTAGTTTAGCTGCTACTGTATACAAAGCAAAGTTCTTTTTGCTATAATCCCACAATGCACCAGAATAGTGTTTGCTGTGGTTTACCTTGAGGTCTGGATATTTTACGAAATGCTTCTGCGGTCAGAAAAGGCAAGAGACTGTGTAAAAATACCTCTGAACTCAGTGCAGAAGTCACTGTAAGTGTGATATCTTAATTCTTTAAGCAGATTTTAAGCTGAAATGACCTTCATTTCTGCTCTTGTTTTTATCTTCAATGGCATGCAGACTGCACTTCTGTAAAGCACTTTGATATGTTTTAAGGAAGCTCTGTAGTGTAAAGTTTGTTGAGGGTTGTACATACAGTAGTTCAAGCTGACATATGTTGCATAATCTGTTTAACAAGGGATTAGCCTCTTTAGACAATGAGGTAACCAAATAATTAACTTCTGAGATATTGCAGACAGACAAAGCCACATAATGTAAGTTTAAAATCACTGTGTGCTGCCTGGTTGTGAATGTGGGTATTGTTACCGACGCTGATGTGCTCTGATTAAAATATTACTCCTGTTTCTTGAGCCATAATTGGTATCTGTTTATTTTTCCTGCAGTTGCGTAACTCTGGAAACAAGCTAAAGGGTAAAGCTGGCAGATTGTGTGGGCCTAATTGGCAGTAACTGACTCTACTTCACAAGTTAGTGTCTGTTTTGCTTTATATTCTTTAATGTTGAGAAAAGTAAAGTAATGCTGCTGAAGTGAATATCAAGTGCGGCTTCCATTGTATCCAAGGACATCCTATCAAAAAGGGGTTGCACAACCTACAAAGCTTTATGAAATATTACTTTTTAAAATTACTTTTGAAGTTATGCAGTAGGAGTTAAAACGCAGTGCTTGAAAGTGAACCTGGTACGTAAATTCCATTTTACCAATTAATGGTAAAATCCTGAGGAGTCTTCAGGTGGCCCCAGGTTTGTAAAATGCTTTCTAATTTAAAATGGTCCCAAAGTGCATCGTTGCAGATTATCAGTTATCGCGGAGTCACTCTGATAACGTTTCTGCAGGTTGCGCTGACTGAACTGCAGAGGATGTCCACTGACCCCCCTCCTCCATATCCTGGGGGTCCCAGCGCCCCCCTGATTGAAGAGAAGAATGGGCAGCCGCCCGTCTCAGGTACGTCCTGAGGTCTTTCACCCAAACTTCAAACATGTAGTCAGGAGGTAAAGCCTAAAGCAGTTGAATTTTTTTTTTTTTGTATATGGCATTTCTAAAATGAAGGTCACTCCACTGTGTAAATATCTCCTCTCTTTCCATAACAGAGAGCATTGGGAGACTTTTCTTCTAAATAATGCTTTTTTGTTCGTTCGTTCGTTTTTTTTTTTTTTTTTTTTTTATTAAACAGTCTGGAAATCCATAATCCGTTCACAATTAAAATGTGCCACTTGATGTCTTTCTGAATTAGCTCCACAACTATCTGTAATATGTGAAACAGCCTACGGAATTACCTGTTGCTATGGAAATATGGAAGGTTCCTTTGTTCGAAAACATTTCTTTATTTTTTTTTCATTTTTATAAAGCCTCACAACCTTACCCAAGGTTGACAGATGTCCTTGTTGGAATTTGATGCAGTCACAGTTTGCTTCAAAAATCAGGCTTTTTTTTGTTTTGTCAATTTTTGTTTTAATATGCAGTGTCAAGTGGTGTGTGATTGTTTTCCTACTTCGTATACCTCCCAGGTTGCACCCGCATTTTGTAAAATGGATGTATCTTTCTGTATAGTAACTACTAACTGTACTGATCCATAAACCCCATCTAACAGTGTGCATTTTCTGCCATTAGGTCCAGTTCCTCTGGTGACCCACACTCAAGGGCACCCAGTTCAACCAGAGTATGGCCCGCCTCCCTATGAGCCTCCGACGCAGCCTGGGTTTATGCCCTCCCATGTGCCAGGAGAGGGGGGCATGGCATACCCACCCTATGGTATGTTATGTGCCCCTGTAACTGCTGCATCCTTGCACAGTATGAATCAGCCCTCAACAGCATGGAGTGTTCTATTTAAATTCTTTTTATACAGAGTTGTCCAGCTAGCCATTTTAATAGCATTTTTATGGCTTCCATTTGCCATCTTTTGTACAGACCAAACTTAGGCTTAACTCTCACACTATATTTAACCGAAAGATGGTTTGCATTAAATTCTGCTAATGAAGTATGCTTTATAGGGAAATGCTGTCGTATTTGAGCATGGGGTATTTATGTAGTATTAAACCGAGCCTCACAGAGATTGAATTATTGTATATATTTTTTGTAATGTCTTATGAATCTGCATTGCTGCACAGTGGTGATATGGTCACAGGACCCAAAGTGGTTCAGAACCCCCAACATTAAAACACAGCTCCTTTTAACACTAGAATGACCAGAGTTATATGCAGACCTAGAACTACCAAGAGTGGTCAATTTGATCGCCATATTAAAAACAACATAAGTATTACAATGAGAGGACAAACAACGGGATAGAAGTCGTAGTTTTATTCAGGCGTCTCACATAAAACATCTGCACAGCCGAAACATTGTAAATAAATTAACATTTGAAGAGAAATGGGTTTAAGCATTTGTTAAGAAGTGTATATACAGGTGTACTATTTATATATGAAACTGCACAACCGAAACGATAAGTTAAAAACAAATGGGTTTATATACAGACATAACAAAGCGCAAATATGCAAACCAAAATTATTTAAATAAACAAACATTTAAACGTAGATGGTTTTTATATACAATCGCAACAGTATAATGTTATCAAAGAAGCCTAAGTGTTTGCACAACACAATTGTTTCCACACAGATGTTCTCCACATATGCAGTGCACTTTCGACACACTGCCTTTGCGCATTGGACACAGCTATCAAGAGTCTTGTTATCATTGCATTTGGCACTGGCACTGGCATTGTCGTCCATACTTAGTTGTTTTGTAAAACGCCAGTCTTTTTTTTTCATCAGTCCCGATGGTAACTGACGGATGAAGGGAGCTGAGCATAATTACATTCTTACATTACCTAATTACAAAAGGCTGATTGAATTCTCATACTTTGTCAGTATAATTAGTACATATGTTTAGGAAACATCATAAACGCTCAGTCCCATATCTGCGGAGTAAATTAAACCAAAAAAAAACTTCAGACGGTGAAATTGACCGCCTTGACTGCCTAGTGTTTTATTAGCTTGTATATGACTAACAGGAAAGACATCAACCCCATTGTTCTAGGTCTTGTGTATGTACAGACCTTAATGTACACAGCATCATGGCTTCTGCTGGAAAAACAGGATGAAAAATAAAAAGAGAACAAAAACAGGGCATATGTCAATAAATTCCTTTAGTTTTCTAAATTCTTTTACTTTTCAAAGACAAAAGGTTAAATAACAGGCGTTTTACAGGATTTGAATAAGCCTCTTTTCTCCCTAGCTGGGTACTACCCCCCTCCCGGCAACTTCCCACAGCCTATCCCTGGGCAATATGCTCCTGGCCCCGGGCACTACCCCTCTCCGGGGGGGCACACAGCCACAGTGATCGTGCCACCGGGCGCTGCTACCACGGTGACGGTGCTGCAGGGAGAGATGTTCCAGGCAGCGCCAGTCCAGACAGTGTGCCCCCACTGCCAGCAGGCCATCACTACCAAGATCACACACGACATCGGCCTCATGAACACACTCTTCTGTCTCTTCTGCTGCTTCGTGGGGTGAGCCTAGATAAAGTGCTTGCTGGGCAAACAAAAAAAAAAAAAAAAAGTTTGGTCATGTTTGAATGTATAAGTGTAATTGCATGTGTTTGACAAGATGTATATATGTTTGCTCAATAAAGCCTGTGTCGTAAATGGAACTGGAATTGATAAAAAGGCAATGGTTAGAATTATAATTGGGAATTGACCCCAACCCTGAGTGTAAATGAATATTCAAATGTTCTTTTAATTTTGAATTAATTGGAAAGCAATGGTACCACAATAGAAAAAAGAAATCACTGGAGTAAAATAAATTTCTACCCCTTCAAATGACCTGTTACAGAAAGGAAAAAAAAACCCTCTTCTCTACCGTACACTGTCTGTTATTTATAATCCAATTTATGCAGTAATTTCCCTAGCATGGTACCTGTTTGGTGCACTCATAAGTTATATGAAGGAATACGAACATGGTTTATTTGCAATACTAAATTAAAATAAATAAATAAAAGCAAATGAATGACTAACTTGTTTGTATTTTTCTGTAGGTGTGACCTGGGCTGCTGCCTGATCCCTTGCGTGATTGACGACCTCAAGGATGTCACGCACACCTGCCCCAACTGCAAGGGCTACATCTACACATATAAGCGCATGTGCTAACAGAGCCACGTCTGGTGTCATAGCTCCCCCTTGTGGAATGTCTAAGTATATCTGGGAGCGACAACATTTCTTTATCTTTTAATGTTTTATTTAGCCACCTTCACCTAGCAGTGCTTTCTCTAGTCGTACTGTAGTGTATATTAAAGTCAGTAGCTGTTAAATGACTCACTGGGAACTTGGAAAGCTCATCAAAAGCCTATTAAAAAAATAGTGTTTTTATGTTTGATAAGACTTTAATAAGGGAATAATAGGTACTGTACTCTTACCTCTCATCCTGCCAACCTTGTCGTCGGGGATTGTGAACTTTATAAAACTACCAAATGAAAACAAAAGCAAAACATAGGGTTTTCTTCAATTGAGAGTGGTGCCGTGGAACTGTACATCTTTTCAGTATAGACCATCATTGAATTCTCTTGCACTCATTATAATGGACAGGCTATTGAGGTCCCAACTGCATTTGTGTTGCGTCTTAACTCGGTCCCCACTGAAGTCTTTTTTTTGTTGTAGCACCATCTTGTCTTATCAGAGTTTGCACTCAAGAGGTCGTACCTGATCTTGTTGCTCGGCTGCACTACACTGCGCAGGAATTTTCTGTTCCCTTTCTAAAAAGGGACGTCCCTTTAATGAAGAGGCAGTTTAAGAGGTAGGGTGTTACAAGAAGTGCTTTAATCCAGAGGGAATTTTCATCTACGTCTTGTTTTAATTTCTCCGGTAATCATGCCATAAGCTCATTAGCATGCCTTTTTATGTTCTAATTTTAACTATGGTACATTTATTTGATTTGAAGTACCACCTTTGCACATAACATATGGCTTTTTGTTCTGTTGACTCTTGTGGCAGTCTCCGCATCAGTTCACACACGTAACTGGGTTCATAAGGGACAACACTGCTGATAACACCCATTTATATCAAGGTGGAGGCACAAGACTAGGGCTGCAACAGCTAGATGACTGGCCAGGGGGAGTCGACTCTCAAAATGTTACACCTTGGTGTAAAATGCTCATTTAAAAACACTAGCGGTAAACAGTTGAACTGAATACACCAGTGAAGGTGGTAGCCAAGTCTACTTGATATATACTGGATAAGCACAATCCAGCATGAATCCCCAGTGCTGTAAAATGCTTTAAAAATCCAGCAGGGGCTTGTCTGACAGGGTAGTTTGATTAAATCAGCTCTTTAATTTCTTTCAGTTATATGTGTTTTTTGAAATCAATTAGTTCGTTAACAAATACAACACTTATAACATATAAAAAAAAAAAAAAATAGTCTTATCAACTAATGGGACATATCTGTTGATGATCAAAAGCTGCTAGTTGTTGCAGTTTTACACAAAGCCTGTAGATGTCATTGGATGTTGTTGCAGTGTTTGCGTTTTCAGCCACATTGAAAGAGTTTAATAGACTAGTTCAAATGTGACAAGTTTTAAACGCTTATCTATTTTTTGCATGTATTTCCCCAGCCCAGCTGGGTGATCCTGTGATTTCGTTATAGTTGTGTCTTATTCTGTTTATCTATTTAAAAAAGAACAAAAAAACAAACAACTCGGGTCCATAACAGTTCAAGGGTTTGTTCAAACCAGTGCCTCAATATTTGTTTTTATGTTTAAATTGGCATTCCAGTGCACGTCAAAGGCAAGCAGTCCTGCCTTATAATAACTGGACAAATCGGAGTGATTAGAACAAAGCTAGACATTCATTTTCAGATACTCATTCCTAAATGGATTTATTACAAGTCGTTAAAAACAGAACTAAAACCTGTTCAACCAATATTTTCTTTTTATAAATTCTAAAATAACAAAGGCCTGGTTGAAACAAAACCATAATGAGAGACCTGCACTACTGGGGATGATCTAGCTTGTGAAACACATTTATATTGTACAAGCCTGACTTCAGCACCATGTGTTCAGACTACTGTGAATTTAATGATTTGCATTACAAATTTGTGCTTTTGTTATTTTAATATGTAACATGGAAGTATTGAGTAAAGTAAGCTTTTGTTTTTATGTTATTACAATATCTCTGTATTAGTGTAAAAAGGGAAAATATGATGAAAAAAGACTAGTTTTTTTTTTTTGTTAAAACACATGGTGGTCATAATATATATACACATGGTCACATACTGCAAAATATATCTACAGTGCAATGACCCAGCATGATTAAAAGCCTGGACTATGATGACTGGACTGCATCCCCAGCTATTTAAACGACTGATATCAGCTGTCAATACTATTGTATGTGCACACAGTCCTGATGACTTATTTGGAACTTCTCTGCAGTTCAGTAGTAGAAGGATTGCATACAAGTGACACTAGGCATATCATCTAAGCATGCAATAAAGTTGATACAAACGTTACTGTTTTCAATACTCTCTATTGAGCTGTGTATTCTCTTTATTGTATATTTTCCAGCAAATAAGCCAAAGAATATATTAAGTTGTCCGTCACCCCCATAAAGAAAAAAAAAAAAAAAAACAGTAAGGCAGTGCGTGCATCCATTTATAATAATGTGTCCTCATTGGACAGTATAGCAAAATTCTAATTTGTTGGAAAGCAGTCTCCATCTGCACTTACATTAATTATAAATGTATATACATAGACACATTTACCCAAAACAGTGGATGCTGCATTGAAGACCATGTGACTCATTTTCAAGCACACAACACCTTCAGGCTACTCAATTCACCTTCCAGTTGAGCAAATACGTAAAAAGAATTGAGATGTTTTGTAGTCCTGTTATGCTACATATGCCAAGGTAATTTTCCTCATGGGAATTGCTTTCCCGGGATGTTCCAGTCTGTTTACCGTTTAGGAATTGCCTTTAAAGAGTAATCCGGTTATTCTCACATCCAAACGAGAAAGCAAGACAAATTCCATCCAGCACAAATGTTAGGGTTTTGTTTGCAAGTTGTAGTTTTTGCTGAGAAGCCAGTGCTGTTGGATAACCAGCATGACCTTGAGTTTTGAAAACCATGGGCCAGATGAAAATCCAGATCTGCTCTCCAGTGATAGCGGCTTGTAATTTACCAGTGCATGTTCATGCTTTTTATAAATATTTAAAAATCCAGGCTGGCCTCCTTTACCTTTCTAGGCTCTATACTTCTCTATATGCAATGTTTAGTGGCTTGTAGTGTTGTGGGAGGGCAGCCACGTTTATACTGAGTTGAATGATTAAAAAAAAAGTGATGCTATGTAAAATGATACTCTTCTGTAAAGTGAATGATGCGAGTTGGACCACTATTGTTGCATATGATACAAAATTTAAACAATAAAATCACTACTTAATTATTTTTTGTATTTATTTTAAATACACACAAATTTAATATTTTAATACAAGATCAGATTGAGAATTCAAATGTATCTTGCCTGACTTTCAAGAGACTGTTAACGATATTTTCTTCCTGTAAGTAATCTGATCTATAACCTCTGAGATTACCAAACAATGTCATAAAATATATATTTTTAGTAATAGACAAATGATACCTGTGTGAAATGCATTACAGGATGCACTAAAGCCTCACCTTGAAAACATCAGCAAGGCCTGTTCCAAAAATAACATCTTCATAACGCCACAATGGCTAATTTGACATCAATTTTAAACCTAGCAATGGTCTGTTTTTTGTTTCCACACAACTCACACATAGCTCCAACCATATAGTGATTTCTGTCCTTCCATTCTTTGGTTAAACCTGACTGTAAAAAGTCTACAGAAGTCAGGCTATGTGGGAGTCACATTATCTACCCTGCTTTAAAATGCCATTAAAATGTTCCTTCATCAGATTAAAAGTAATCCCTTTTAACAGAGTAGAATAGGCTTCTCCTTACTCCTGCGAGCTCGGAATTCTGATCAGGTGTATTTAGAAAGCGGTAGCGGTGTAATGCAAGCTGTCCTCTTGTTACTCTAAGAAAAGGAGACAAAGTATAAGTATAGTCCCTCCAGCGGTGCCCGCATTGGATGTTGCAGCACTTGTAAAAGACGGTCATCGGCTCATCAGCTGACCTCGTCTGGATCTGCATGAAATAAGCACGTGGATGCTTTTTCTAAAAACAACAGAGGTGGTTATAATAATGTCACAGTAATGATTTACTGTGAATTTGCACTAACCTGATGAAAGGCATGTTGTGATGGCTAACATATTTTCTTGTGCCGTTTTCCTTTATAATCATTTAAGTTGGTTCTTTCTAAAGACATATTGTATGCTGGATATTACTAGACATTTGGGTTTCTTTTAAATTTCCCCAAAATTAACCTGCTCTCTTGCAGACATTTTCATTGCATTTAGTTAAAAACAGGTTAACAAAATCACAAGTAGGATTAACAGAGAGCAGGGGTTTAACAGGTACAGAGATATAATTAACTACTGATGTAGAGGAAAGGGTACCTTTATTTAGATCAGTCAGTGTAAGATCTTTAAAAAGACCCTCCCCTCATCAATGCCAGAGACGCGTTTCCTTGGCAGGCTCTGAATTACCTGCGGTAGAATTAACGTTTTCCCAGGCGGCGGCTCCACCGAGCACGTCATCAACCTTCTTCAGCTTGGAGTACATCCAATTGGTGACCTGCAAGTGCACAGAATCAAGGAGAGAAAAAAAGCTCTCCTCCATGGCATAGCAGTTTGATTCATTCCTGGTTTTACTGTGAGACTAATAAGACACACCTGAGCTTATTATCTATAAACTGGGGCTAATCAAGCTCGCTGTAAAACTGAAACAGGATAAATGTAAGGCGGCATCACATTTAAAGCAGCCTCAATAATAATAATAATAATAATAATAATAATAATAATTATTACAATTACATCCCATGTTCATATGTGTTGTCCTTTTAAAACGGACAATATTTTTCGATACAGTAGAAGTTTATAACCTTTTTCAGTGTTTTTATTTATATATTTATTTATTTATTTTCCACAAAGAACTTTGACCAATTAAATAAGAGAGTCACAGTGTTTACATGCCCAGAATGAAACAGACTTACACAGGGGGTCTAAGTAACATCTCATTATCGCGCAGTTTCACTAAGATAGTACTAGATTACATTCTTGACACCCATCAAACAATTAAACTGAACGCCGGATATTTTATTTAACTTTCTCGTTACGTGGTGAACATAACGGCAGGTGTTGCACTCAAACATTTCTGCCCTTCCTCCACGATCAACAGATTAGTACAGGCCGGGCAGAACGGCAACACGATTTACTCTCACCAGAAAACAACAAAAAACAAGTACAAAGTAGTGGTTTCAAAACAGAAAACAGCTTCTCAATTTAAGCCGGTCTATGAGTAACAGGTTTTGAACTCTGTCCTGCAACAAAACCGAAACAATCTTAGTTCCAGTAGTGCTTGCTAGAAAATTTAAGAAAAGTCTGGAACCATACTCTTTTCATTGCCATTATTAAAACTACCGGAGTCTAATATTTTTTCAGAATGGTGTATAGTATTTTTTTTTAAATGTCATAGCACAGTATGTAGTATTTTTTAAACACAACGGGGTGTTTCATTTGGGATCGTTGAATTGGACGGACCGTATTTGTTGCCTGACTTCGATTTGTAATAACTGTTTGACTTTTATTTGCTTTGTTATGTATATTTAATACTCGATTTGGCTGCCTTCATTCACTACCTTAGCAGTAGAGCATAAGGGGATACAATGAAACACACATTGATAGCAATTACACGGCATGACTTAATATTAGTTTAGCATAACAACATATTTAAAATACGAGTTACCTGTATACTGCACCGAACAAAATGCAGTAGGATTATACAGAATGTTATCACTCATCTCAAAAGATGTATTCGGTTGTATTTTAAGAGTAACACTGTTGATTTAGGTTGAATTGACAATTCTATTTATGTGTCAATTGTTTTGTTTGAATTGAGCGTAGCTAGTGTAGACTTAGCAGAAGGAAATGGCAGAGACGGTGCAGGAAGGGACAGAAGTTCTCCCTACAAGTGTCATTGTAAAAGAGGAGAAAAGCCCGCGCAAGGAAGAAGAGGAGGAGGAGAATGATGAAGAAGACCTGCCCCATGCCGAATTCTTGGACATCTTTGATGAAGGGCTGGCGAGGATAGTCCAGGACCCTCTGCTTTGTGACCTACCCATCCAGGTTTGTGCATCTCCAATAACTAAAACGTATGCAATAACAATGAAGGCAGTAGTAAGTCGCTGGACGACAGTATATCAAATAAAGTATATGGCGGTCTCCCCGGTTATGACAGTGGCAGAGGTGGGGTCAATTCCATTACTAATCCCAATTCCCCTTTAATCAATTCAAATTCCTATTCCAGTCTTTTTACAACAAAGGCTTTGTTGAGCAAACAAATACTGTGTACATCTTAATGAACTGGCCTGGTAACCTGATAAAGCCAATGGCATAAACCTCAGTAAAGAATATGCTGTAAAAAAGAATAAGAATTGGAATTGTATAAAAGGGAACTGGGGATGGAAATGGAAATGGAATTGAAATTGAAAACATGGAATTGACCCCAACTCTGGACAGTGGAGTGTGAAAGGTGTGCTGTCTTTCCAGGTCACATTGGAAGAGATCAATTCCCAGGTGGCTTTGGAGTATGGCCAGGCAATGACTGTCCGAGTCTGCAAGGATGATGGTGAAGTTATGCGTGAGTGGTATATATATATATATATATATATATATATATATATATATATATATATATATATTTTTTTTTTTAATGCTGTACCACCACCCATAATGCTGTATATTAGTGTGGACTCCCTTTGCTTTCACATACACATAGGCCCACATGGTGTATATACTGAAGGCTGTGGATGTCCCGACTCTTCCCATCCCACAGTGTCAGCAGTGTTAGCTCCCTGTTATTGGTTTCTGTTGGACTGATTGTCTGTTGTGCAAATCTGACCCTCATTTTAAATATTCTCATCTGTATTTATTGTAATGACCAGTGCAACTAGACCTACAGTATCTGGAACTAGGTGAATCTCTTAAAGCTGAGAAGTTATCTACTGTAGCGTGTGCCTGTAGGACTGAGTTGACGATGGTCTGTGTTCCTCCAGCGATTGTGGTGGTGCAGAATGCTACAGTGCTGGACCTGAAGAAAGCTATTCGCAGGTTCATGGAGCTGAAGCAGCAGCGAGAAGGAGGAGTGAAGCACATCAGCTGGTAAATCAGTAAGACTGGAAGGATGTGGCTAAGTAATCCCAGCAGAATAGTGGATTTCCTCCTTTGTTTTGGGTATCTGTGACTCTGGGGCAGCTCTTTTTGAAAGGTTACGTCATGTTGTCATGCGCTCTTCCTCATGCCTCTTTAAATTCCAGCAGATGTTATTTTAGTTTGTTGCCACTAGATTGCACTCAAATGAAGATTGACAGCTACCCTGCTGAAAATTCCACCACCTGTTGGTAACCACCAGCAAGAGTTAAGCACACAGGAGTAGGAGTTTCTTATGGGATACCTAGCTGATATGTAAAACCCAGCAGATTTACAGCAGTTAGATTCATTTAAGAGTTGACTGTAGAAAGTTACAGTAAAGTATTTAAACTGATATTATGATTACAGTTCAGAAAACTACAATGAATGTAACTCTAAAACTGCATTTATTTTCACATTTCGTAGGATATTTAACCTAAACGAAGGGGCTTTTTCAACACATCTTAATAAGGTTAAGTAGCAAATCTAGGCTATTGTTCCTGTAGTTTGGACCTAGCCATACTAAAAAGTGGTTTTACTGATTGTGGCCCAGGTAGCGATTTTAGATTAGATTGAATAGCAGTGAACTCCATATCAGATTGTACTTTGATTGTAACTATTCACAACTGAGCTTTAAAAGCTGTGGTGTGTAATTAGACTCCTACTAAAGCCTGGCACGTTACAAACAGCATTGCTAACCCTTTTTTACATGCATGTGTTCAAGGCGGTATGTCTGGAGAACCTTCCATCTGGTTTTTGACGGAGAGAAACTGGAAGACGACAAGGTGAAACTAAAAGAGTAAGTATGGAAAAGAATAGTTATTCCGTAATGTTACACACTTCTCACTCGTAATATCTTTAACGCTAAAGGAAGGGTGTGTCCCATGGACCAGAGGAATTTATGTTATTGGAGGGGGGACGGACGGACGGACGGACGGACGGACGACTATGAACAAAGTTATAACAAAAAGTTGGTTTGCTGTAACTTCCCCTTGTTTTCAGCTCTGACCAAATGTACAATTTTCAACACAGGAATATGAAATGGAAAACATTAAACAGCAAATATATAACATTTTTTTTTTTTTTTTTTTTTGAGCAGAAAAAAACCTCATTGAATAGAGATGTCCCTATACACAGCATGCTGTTTGAGGATGTTAATTACCAGGAAACACCTTAGTAGTTAAATAGAGGTTTTAAAACATGACTTTTTACTTCATTGTTTGTTTTCTTGAATTTTTTTCTTGAATATCTTTGGCGGATGTTTTGGAAATGGCTGAAATGAACCAATGAGATATGTGTAATAATAAAACACACAGATAGAGTTTGAAATAGATATTAGGTAGGAATCTGCTATTCAATATCTATTCACATATGTTACTGTATTATCATCCACCATTGCTTTACAGTTATGGCATAAGGAACAGAGATGAGGTGACTTTTCTCAAGAAGCTAAAGAAGAAGTGAATCCAGGTAAGCACCTATATTTATTTTTGTATTTATTTTGCCAATTATTTCCATATGCATTATCACAATTTATAATAAGGGTTGTGCATTGTGCTGATGTGCAACTGGTTTTCAAATGTATAATTTCATCATGATAATGCTGGTAATAAAAAAAAATATGCTCAGAGACTTTCACTCGTGGTTATAATGTCTTGATTGGTAGTATTAGGCACACCCTGGCAAATGGGAACAAATTTGAGTGATATGGAAAGTAGTATAGTAGCATTTTTCACTAATTCTGTACATTTCTCCTTGAAGCTTTAATGTAAGCGCATCGTTGTCATGCCGATATTGTTCACACATCTCATGAAGAGCTCCTCTTCTGTGCTCAAGCATCTTTTATACCCATTCTAATAAAAGTATTGCATATCATTTTGAATACTGATCAGCTCTCATGATAAGGGCTCTTTGCCAACTGCTGTATTATTCATTTAAATGTTATGAGTATTGTGTTTACACGCATGCAGAATTTACATAAAGACAGAGGCAGTTGGAATTCAGGTTCCATATTTGGACGTACTGTATTTAGCACCACTCCAAACAGTTTTTGTTTATTAGGTATATTTTGTTCCCCACCCATTTAATGTACCTGGACCCTGTACAATGCTAAAAGGGTGAGCTCTTTTTAGAAATTATTATTACACCGGCATTTTATACCATATAGACTTAATGTTGCTAGCATTCAATTTGAGTGTTGTGTATTTTGAGTGTTTAATGTCTTGGATGTGTGTTTTCTCAGCCAGAAACAAAAACAACGGGGAAAACCTGCAGCCACCAACTATTCCTGAAGAACTGGTCTTCACCCCAGTCTACAATGCATCCAGATCATCAGTACATCAACAATCTGATTAAGGGTGGATCAGAGGTTAGGGCTTTTGTCTCTCCGGGATAGTCCTCGGCAGACGCTGACTTCCTAATGGGACAGGAGAGACATTTCTAGGACTTTTTCATGAACTCTCCAGAAGGGGACCAGTGGTCCTGTTTGACCTAAAAGGTCCACAAAGACCCTTATTTAATGACCTACTGTAAGCAACATATATGTTGAGGAGGACAATAAAATATGTACTAGGACGATACATTTACACTGTGCCTTAGTTTTACATACCCAGGATATGCATTTTGTATCCTGTTTTTAAGAGACTTGTACATTTTTCACAGTTTATTTCTTAAATATGTTAATGTCAGTGGTTTAAAGTTGCTGACCAATTGTTTCTGATTTTGTGAGTGCATTGTAATCTGCTTTGGGCAAATGACGGTATCTGTTTGTGATCTTACATTTGCAGCGGACTGACTATTTGTACACAGCCTGCAGTAAACACCACCTTTCTACCATACTGAAAGTAAAAATAAATAAATAAATAAATAAAATAAAAAACCAACAAGAATCCTTCATTCATTAGAATTATGCTGACCCCTGCAGGTGAGACATGGTATTAGTTAGCTACCTGGGGTGTAATATGCTTTCCCCAATTCAAAGGTAGGCATCTTAATAAGGTGGAAGGCAGGTGGGCCCTATTTCATTGATCTTCAAAACCATTTAAATTCATCTAAATGTTTTGATAAACAGCAATACACCAAGGCCAGTTAGCTTTCAACAGCAACACTATGAACCAAACAAGGGCCTGCTGTGGTTTAAAACATTACAATATGGCTAATGTTGTTTTTTTCAGGCCACAGTGTCACATACTTTAAATATTGCATAGAGGTAGGGTTATTTTTCTGCCCATCATGTTTTCCATTGGTGGAGTTGGTACACAATAGGTGACTGTTCAGCTCCTGGCATCATCAGGTCTACCAAAGCAGGCTATTTAAATAAATATCTATGCCAGCCCTGTGTGTAATTAACTGGGTTGCTTGTTCCTCTTTTTGCTGGAGTTGGACAGGTACGTGTATGTGTGTGTGTGTGTGTGTATATATATATATATATATATATATATATATATATATATATATATATATCTTTTAAAACCTGCAGTGCATTTAAAGCTACAACAGTACACACATCATAATATTTGTATTTTAAATACCAGTGCATTAATGGGCATGTGTTAATTATGAATAACTTTATATTGTACTAAGCCCTCAAGGTGGAGGTTGTATGTAATTAAGTCATGTATTGAAAATAAAGAAATACTGCTTTGTGGATTTTTAAAAATCTTTTGTATAAGAAAATGTACCTTTTTTATTTGCTGCTCATTTAATATAAAGCATAATCATGCAATTCATTCTAATCATATTTTCTGTGCTTAGAGTATAAATAGAATTTGTGGAAATGGAGTGAAACTCAACTATTTATTGTGTCACTATTTTATGGTTGTGTTGAAATTCTAGAGCATCTGTACTGTTATTCTACTGTTTTATTAAAGGACTGGATAATAAGATTATTTTAAGGAATTTCAGTACAAAGTAAGAGATCTGGTCGGGATCAACAAATAAAAAGTGCAAAAGAGTGGTGAATTTGTTTCTCCCCAAACCTATTTTATTCCAAGAATATAACTTGTATAAAACCAATGAAAAGCTAAAACACTGGCTTTCAGTCAACACTTTTTTGTTGCTGCTTATAACTCATTACAATGAAGGCTTTGTAAACTACAGAACATGCCCACAGGCTCAAAAGAGCACCGTAATTCCACTTGCAGCTATTAAGCTACCAAGTTGTTTTACTGTTCATTTTAAAATTCACTGCCCCAAACAATGTAGGGATTTTCAAAGATGTGTAAATGAATAATAAGATACCGTCTGTTTCCACACCCTCACTAAGCTATCCACATTTGCATACTTGTTTCTTTTCTTTGCCCAGGTGTTGCCTCGGAGATGCCCAGCGCACAGGAGCAGACCGAGCTGAATGAGATTGAAGAAGAGCTCAGCAAGCTGGCTCGGCAGCAGCAGCAGCTCCTGAGCAGGAAACAGCTGCTCACCGTGCTGCAACACTTCAAACACAGCACTGGCTTCATCTCCACTGACAAGAAGGCATTGACCAGAAGAACAGGTTAGCCAGAACACAGCTGAACCAGGGTTTATAATGCACAACTTCTGAATGAACTGCTTAATAAAAAATTGTACAAACAAGTGCATATTTAGCAATGTGCTGTACTGAAACAACTAACCAAGGTGTTTTCAAATTGCACTTTCACTGCAGTTGTGGTTCAACAACTGCAACTTCTAGTCAGTTTTGTGTGTATTTTGGATCATTTAAACATTTCTAATTGAACTGTGTGTAACTGGTGTTCTGTTTTGAGAACTTGCAAGTACTGTAGGTGAGTTGACTGCGGTGCACTCATGCTGTGATTTCTGTGTCTCTTTAAAGACTCCACCGAGAAGACGGAGCTTGAGAGCATCGATGAGCAGCTTAGAGACATTGCAGAGCAAGAGGGAGTGCTCCTGAACCGCAAGGAAGAGATCCTCTGCCCTGACCAGTTCAAACCAGGTACTCCCAGCTCACAACAATATCTTTAGTCCTGTTTCCACTCTCTTAATCATGATGTAGTTATGAAATATGGGCAATCAAATGTACAAAAAGCACAGTAGTTGTGCCTTCATCACACAGTTTCTTATAAGTTTAGGGCTAGATTCTCCAAGATGTATACATAATATATAATGACAAGTGTTTTTTTTACATTTCATTGAGTTGTTTATATTGTATTAATATAAGTGTCCAGCTTGTGAGGTCAGTGGTCAGGGGAGTATCAGCCTTGACCAGGATCACCAGACACTGTGTTTTTGTTTTATAAAGATTTGTCCAAACTGAATGGCCTTGGAATGTTTGTTCTGCCTCGTGTTTCGGATGAGTTTGCAATTGCAGTACCACCACCATCGTTCCCAGGTGAGGCTCCTTTAAAACAGAACAAATTCACACTGTCCCTCAAAGGCTGATGCCTTACCATGGACTTAAGTAAAATTGAGGAAGACCAGTTATATTATGTAGTTAGTGAAGACTTTGACCCAAGAGCCTGTGGTAACAATATTAATGGCTGTAGATAATTGATTTGCACCTGGCAGTAAACACTAGCTTAAAAGTATATATAATGTTAATTTGACTATTTTAGTTCACAAGTCACATGGTTATTATGTGTTGAAATATGGAAAACAAAAGTAATTGTAACTGATGTTTATCTAATACTTGAATGTCAACTTTGTATAATTCTAAATGATAACTCAATTGTAAGTAAGTGGAGATTAATAGAAATAAGGGTAGAGTAATAGTTGATGTGGAATGGGTTAGAATGCAGGCCTCAGAATTTCAAGTTCTGAAGAGGAAGCAGCTTATATTAGCAGATAGACAGTTCACAGCACACAGGGGGATTCATGATCCTGAGTCCTGCAGTACCAGAGGCAGCACACAGGGAGAGTCCTGATTCTGAGTGCTGCAGTACCAGAGACAGCACACAGGGGGAGTCGTGATTCTGAGTGCTTGTGCGGTACCAGACAGGATTGTTTGATTACTGTGTGCTGTTCTGCTTCTCCACAGCACCCCAGCTGACTCTGGACTACAACAAGCTCACAGACAGCCCCACCCCAACACAGTGCCCCTCCTGTCAGCAGTTTGTGACCACAGAGATTTCCAGGAAGGTGGGAAACACTGTCTGGCTATTGTGCATCATGGCAGTCATGTTTGGGTAGGCATCACTTTTTCACGTTTATTACAAACCTGTTGTTTAATAGCCAGTTTTTAGTGACTATTTCCCACTGGACCACTTTGACAAAGTTTTTTTTTTTTCACACAGACTTGATTTGCGTTAAAAGCACACTGTAAATAAATCATCTTTGCATAGTTCCCAGGTGAAGCAACTTCCTTGTCAGTTGCATCAAAAAAAAGCCAGGCTATTACCTTATTATTCAGTTATACAAATTCTGACCTTATTGTTTAACTAGTTCTGAGCGGTTGTGGAACAGAGCTGATCTTTCAACTCTCTTAGCTCCACCAGCTCGATCTGCCCAGGATTTTTACCATATGCAGTGCATCATCCATATTTCCATGAACACATTAAGTTAATTCAGATTTAGGTCATGTTAACAGTAACTTGCCATGTACTGTACTTTACTGTGCAAGGACACTTCACCTACCTCAATAAATCAGAAGGGAGCATTGGAAACCGAGCCACTATTTTACTTTAAATGTTATTTTAAGAAAATAATTAATTGGCATGGAATTTGAACAGATTTTCTTGAATGTTTCTGTACCAGCATGGATTAATGACACTGGTTTTGTATTGTGTTAATAATGATGATGATGATAATAATAATAATAATAATAATACACACATCTCTTTGGTTCCTCAGATGCTTTCTTGGCTGTTGTTTAATTCCCTTCTGTATAAATGCACATAAAGATGTGGTCCACATGTGCCCTAAGTGTCGATCCACGATTCATACAATGAAGAGGCTTTAAGAATCCAGCAGAAGTAATAAAGAAATGGCTTTGGCTTCTGGCACACTGACAGCAAACTTGGCATGAAAGATGGAAATGTTCTACAAAAAAGTTCACAATGTATTGTTAACGGTTAGTTAATGCTTGGCCATTGTGCCCAAAACAAAACTGGACAACAGCAGTGAAGTAATATGTAGAGTTTTAAAGCTGGGATATTATTCTGAACCTAGGCCAAAGATAAAATTATTTTGCTTGTCTCAACAAGCACATTTCAGAAGGTACATTTATGTAATCTGGCACCTGCATATATTTGTCACGCCCCCTTTGCTTTTCGGATTTAACATATCCAGCTTGATGTAAATTGGGTTGCCTCCAGCAGAAACAACAGTATAAAGTAATAGCAGGTTTCCTCACATTGATTACCCACATGCTTTCATATCCATGCAGAAGTTGCGATGTATGTTTTTAGCTTGTCAACATGGTGATGCAGAAACTCTTGGAATATAACTTCAAAGGGGCTGTTCAAAATCAGTGTTAATAAGCTGAGTTCATTTGATCAGGAGTTATGCAATAACTAGTACTGAAACTATAGTGCTAGGTCTTCTATGGATACATTGGTGTTCATTAATATAATTTATTTTCAATATTCAGGCAACTATATTGCATGAACAAGAGACTTGCATGTTATCAACTCATTTTGAATATCAAAATTGATTTAATAGTACTGATTATATATAATTCCACCCAATATTTATAATAAAAATAAACCCTGTAAAGCTTCGATCTAGTCTGTTTCTTTTCTAAACCTGTGATTCAGCATTATTGGCTCTTTTCATAGATCTGGATTAGCACTAATCTTTAATTACTTTACTGACATTAATGTAAACCAGTCAAAGACTGGTGCTAATCGAGGTCTGTGCAGCCAGTCATAAGAGACTTGAGGCAGTGGGACACACCATAGTCCCATTCACAGTACATCACCACTTTTATTGACACAAAAAAGGCTGATACATAACAAACATTTCATTTGTATCTAAAAGTTTGCCAGTATTTACAAAATAAAGCTCAAGTGTGCTACACATGTATAAAAAAAAAAAAAAGTGATATATATATATATATATATATATATATATATATATATATACACACACACATATACACATGCATGCATACACGCACACACACACAGAGAGTACCAGTCAAAAGTTTGAGTACACTTGCTGGAAACTTGTTTTTTTCATAATTGGCAATGTTTTACATCGTATACGTTTCTGTAAATACTTGAAAAGGCCATTAGATTGAGTTGTCCTTCACTTTCCTTCTTCGCCAGATAGTTCTTGCACAACTTTGAGGTGTGTTTCGGGTCATTATCTGGCTGAAGGATGAAGGTCTGCCCTATGCTGGTCGAGCTTGCCATAGACTTGGGAAAGATCACCAACTCTGTCACCAGCAAAGCAACCCCAGACCATGACACTGCTTCCTCCATGCTTGTCAGTGGGAACCACACATGCTGAACTCATGCACTCACCCTCTCTGCGTCTTACAAATGGCGGTTGGACCCAAATATTTCAAATTGACTCATCGGTCCATAAGACCGAATTCCGCTCCTCAAATGTCCAGTTTCTGTGTTTTTTTGGCCCAGGCAAGCCTCTTCCTCATATTTTTCACTCTTAACAATGGTTTCTTTGCAGCAATTCTTCCAGTTAGAACAGCTTCACGCAATCTCCTCTGAACAGCTGACATTGAAACATCTGTACTTCTAGTAGCATTTTAGCTGAGCTTGTATTTGAGGGGCAGTTAATCGCCGGTTTCGCAGACTTGTGACTCGAATGAACTTATTCTCTGATTCTGAGGTCACCCTTGGCCTGCCTGACCTTGTTCAGTCCTCATGCGTGCCACTTTCTTCAAATTGTTTGATGGTCTTGGCCACAGCAGTTACAGACACTTGCAAAGTTCTTGCGATTTGTCTTAAAGATTGACCTTCACTTCTTAAAGCAATTACAGACTTTTATCTTTGCTTAACTGAGCGTATTTTGCCATTTTTTGCTCCCTTACATTCAGGGGAATGACAAACTTGTGCTTATGCTACCAATATTTACAGTAATCATGGACCCTCACCTGTTAACAATAATTGGTGACAAAAGGTTAATTAGGTAACATGCTAGTTAACTCAGAAAAAATCTAACAAAGACAGTTTTATACTTAGGCCAGTGTTATACTAACACCGTGTTATACACATTTCAGACTTTTAACTGACTTGGGTCTCAGACTGAAATCCCTTTGCTTTGGGTGACCATTTCATTGAAATTGACAAGATTTACATTTTCATTAAAAAATTTAATTTTTGAATGCAATTCACTTATGATTATCGGCTTATATTAGCACGCGTATCATATAATGAAATATTAAGTGTTTATAGACAAGTTTATACAGTTAAAAGCATAGATAATCATGAAAAACCTGGTTTCAAGCAGGTGCACTCAAACTTTTGACCGGTACTGTGTGTGTGTGTGTGTGTGTGTATATGTATATGTATATGTATATATATATATATATATATATATATATATATATATATATATATATATATATACACACACACAAATACACAATGTGCAAAAATGTATGGCATACAACTATCATGATACAGGATTCATCCCGGGGGTGCAAAATGCATTGCAGAGGCATGGTTTTGAACCACCAACACAATTTGTTTTTCACTACTTAGTTAATAAATGATGTATTTCTAGGATTAAAACCAATGCCAGTTTACTGTGTAGAGTCCCAAACAGAAACGTTTTTGGTAGATGTCTGTGGATACAATGGGATGGACTACGACTTAACAAAACAATGCATGCTGACAGCAAGCAACATCGATGAAGAAACTAAAACTAAACTCCACCTTGGGTGGGATTAATGGGCTTGGGTATGGGTGAATCATCTCTGTTATTGCAGCTCCATAGAGGGGGGCGAATCATCTCTGTTATTGCAGCTCCATAGAGGGGACCAGTGAGGTGGAACTAACAAGCAGGTGCTGAACCTGAACCCATTCCTTAACAAAACTAATCTTATTTGTTCATTTAATACAGTTGGTGACCAAAAGGGCTGCTCAGTTTTTAAGTGCTAATGTTGCAGAATACTTTGCCACAAAAGTTTAGAACAATTCTTGGAATGGGTTTACTTTTTGCGCTCATCAGTAAAAATTCTAATTGAAAACGATCATTATGATTAGTTTACATCGTGATTATTTTGGTTTCGCAATTCTCGCAAAACAAAATAATTCACTACTGAATGTGATAACCTGGAAGATATTCATCAGCGCCAAGTTATTCAGCTAAGTGATCAACGATTGACCTTCAAATGCTTAAAGGTTCCTATGTAAACAAGTGCAATTATCATACTTAGTTTAACTACATTATTGCTACAACGTAATTTCGTTGTTCCCTGGTCATTTCCATAAAGGAAAGCTCATTGTGTTTGTATTAAATCTGTAATTAACCCCATTTATGCCTATTTTAAACAGAAATCTCTCTTTTTTGCAGTCAATATACTTTGTATTTGTACATTTGTATTTAAATAATAAATACCAAGGTTGACACTTTTTTACTGCACTTTTAGAAGTTACAAATATAGAGTGACACGCCCATACCTAGCTGTTTTAAGTCTCTCTATATTTTTTTTAAACAATGCGTTTACCAACAACACATTTGCACTTTTTGATTTTAAAAACAGTATCTGTGAATTTCAACACATCATTGTGATTGTTCATCTTAAGAAAACTTAACGGCATTAAACAAAGAAATGCCCTCTTTGGCAAAATCCAGGGCTCCCAGAGCAGAACAAATACATTTCTACTCGTAAATTCCAGGGGAGTTGTTACCCTGTCTAAAGTCACAACACCCTGTAGGTTGCTAAATATGTACATGCATTAATGTTGCAAACATAGTGCTAGTTTTTTGTGTAGTAGACTGCTCAATTATCCTGTCAAATTCAGGACATTTGGTTTTGGTGCTTGGGAGCCCTGAGAATGCAAATTGGTGCTTTTGGTTTCTTATCAAAATTACGAAATAAAACTAACCACCACAACATCAACAGCAACAATGGATATATCTTTTTGGCATCACTACTAAACCCTCCAAAAGACCATTTCAGACATGATGAGGTTTAAGAACTACGGCACGTCACCGTCTGTAGCTGTTAACTGTACACTGTATGGACACAGCTATTTTACAAATAAAAAACTGCTTTAGGAGCAAGCGCATACATAGTCTATCTGATATGCTTTGGATGTACTTCACTGCATATACTAACCAGTAGATTGTCATTTTACAGTAAGGGTTTAGATATGAAATGGCAGAACAGCTCTTGAAATATTAAACTGCACCAAAGCATTTGAAAAGTGCAGTGCCACTGTATGACCATTGGGTGGCAGTATTGTGCCATTAACTTATCTTCAATTATTAAAATTTGCATTAAACATTTGGATGAAACCTTGGAAACAGGAAGACCTGCACCTTTGGCTAACAGTGAAGATCCGCTGTTAATATACAGTCAAAAGGAAAAAAAATTAACGGTGGTAGTTTCATAAAGACTGCCACCTTACAGCCTGATTGTCATAACTGTGGCTTGGTGCTACTTGACCTTTCATGCTACCAATGCAGCTAGTGAGTGACACTTTGCAACTTTGTCTTTATAAATAAAGCCCACACCCTGAAACAGTGACTGCGGATCACTCAAAAATGAATGCGAGCATAGTGCATACTCTCAATGATTCCTCAAGTCTACAGCTAGTTTAAACAGACTTGTTCTGTGTGTTTACTGGCTTTGAAGTAACAATGGTTCTTTATGTATATACAGTAGTGTCATTACTGTAACTAATCTGTTGTATAAGACACAGTGGTGTATAACGCACATATGAAAAAGATATTTAAACAAGGGGCCAATGATGGATATTTACGTTCCAGTGGTGTTCTGGTATACATTTTTAAATGTTTTTCTGGGCCTCTGAATGAACTAAACTGAGATTTTCAAATGCACAATGTCTTTGGTGATATGCAAAACTGAGAGGAACCTGGTATGAAAGGAATGAAAGCCCCTGTGCACTGGTCTACTAAGCTATCTTTTCACAAACACATATTATTAGTGCTTCCTGCTCTCTCTGTTCTGCAGCAGTCTGCTGTTTCTTACAAATGCTGTACGTATTCTATTATTGTCACATGCTGCAAAATACAGTCAGGTCAATGTTGCATGTACATTTACAAGCAAATCTACTAGTAATTCAAAGTGCACTTCCCCTTCTTGTCACATGTACTGTTAGCCACAATTCTAAAGTACAATTATAGTAGCCTAAACAAACATGCAATGGAAATGACCATTTGTTTTTCTGCAACCAACTTTGCCATGTTATCATATTGAATCTCCTCTGTTGATGCTTGAGACTGAAAACAAACCCAAGTATCCTTTTGTACAAATTACTTTAAAATGGTTCCTCCCTTCACTCAAATTCTTTCTGGTATAGGCTAGTCATGAATAGTTCATCCCTAGCGACAAGGCAGGATGTTTGGTGAGGCCAAGATTTAAATCACAATTGTAGCCCTAGGAGCCACTTCAAATCAATGGCACTGTATGTTAGTACTGTGTGCTACGGCTATACCAGTGCTATCATTTTGAGTTGCTGCTAGTCAGTGCTAGAAAAAAAACACAGCAGCACCTCCCTGAGCCTTAAAGCAATCCAGCTGTTCTCCCAGAAGTGTTTTTGTTTGATAGTGGTAAAACAAGGCATTTCATTTCTGCCTGGAAAGTTCAAAATAAATAAAAAGAAATACTCAAGGTCTCTGATTGCTATTCAGTCTTGCACGCAGAAGAGATTAGGACCTGAAGATGTGCCTGTTTCCAAGGTGCAAACAGTACCGACAGCAGGCAGGCTTTTTTTGGGCTTAAGGAATAGGTTGCCCATATTTGCTTGGCACACATGTAAATCCTGTCCCTTTCTCAAATCCCAGAGACTGCACGGAGGCTTGACCAAGGCAGCAAACTTTCCCACATCTCAGTTTTCAGAAGAGCACATTTGTCTTGTATTCTCTAGCCTGCACCCCTCTCACTAGCATACAAGGGATCCCTTTACATCAGACAGGCTGCTGGCATTGCTCTTCTCGTTGGAGATGCTACCCCACAAACTCAAAATTCACCCCAGGAACTAAAAGAAAACAGGCCATTTTATATTGTGGGAACAACGAGTAAAAGGGGAATCAAATTTCACATCCCCTCACATCCGAACCCCCCCCCCCCCCCCCCCCCCCCAAATCCCTTGAAGCTTTAAGGACCTATATTTACAAAATCTGTTGGCCTCTTAATTGAGCTCAAATGAGGTCAGCTGCCAAATTAAACAACTGAGCATCCGAGAAAACACACACATACTGAACAACGTAAACAACGGCTGTGTTTGGAGAGCTGGAGGGTTGCTCGATTCAGTCCCAGGGTAGCTGGAGGTTATGCGTATCCAGAAAGTCAGAGGAAAAGACTCCCCCTGGTGGGGCCATGCCCAGAGGGGCCAGACCACTGGATGGCCCGGGTATGGTAAGGTCCAGCCACTCCATATTATCTAGGTTAGGGTCATGGAGGTCAAAGCCGACACCGGACCCCTCGTCTGTGGAGAAGAGCAGTTCATTGGTGTCCATGGGGGAGTGCGGCTGACTCGGAGAGGACAACTGGCTCAGCAACTGATTCTGCAGGTCATCGATGAGGGACAAGTGCTCTCGGCTGGAGCCCAGATGCTGGGAACCAGTGTGGGCAGAGAGGGCCCCATCCAGGAAGGCCTCCAGTTGATTCTCAGAGGCGAGAGAGAGGCTGGGGGCAGGGTCGAAGGTCAGTGAAGGGGGAGGGGCCACCTGGATCTGTGGGGGTGGGCGGGACAGCGCAGTGTTGATTGGCAGGGTAGTGATGCTGGCGGTCACAGGAATCAACTTGGCAGAGTCAGAGGGCTCCTCTCTCACGAATGGTGAAATCTCTGTTGCAATTTAAAAAAAAAAAAAAAAAAAAAAAAGGGTAGTATTATTTTATCTTTCAATTCAATTACAAAACATTTTAGGGGCGTGCCCTTATATTACAGGACTGAACAGCCCCATACAACACAGAAAAAGTCATAAGCGATTATGTTTTGATTGAATCAATTTAATTAAGCTTCCAAACCAAAGGTGGGGAAGCCTATTGTTATTGTTAAGATTTTATTTTTTTTCCTTCCCAAAACTTTAAACTGCTGCTGCTGCTTTGAAGCTGTGTGACTGATCCGGTTCTGACTTGGTAGGTAACAAGCTGGATACACTGGCTGTCGGATGCTAAAAAAATTTGCTGCTGTGTCCTTGCAATTGGCGCCGTGACGCATTTTTTGATAAAACCTTTCGAAATCTTCTTGGGAATCTGTGAAGCGATTGATCTGAAACTTGGCATATATCATCAGCATCCAAACCCGCATCAAGTTTGCGAAGCAGAAGTTGCTGTTACAAATTTTTCATGTGAAAATGGCTGCCACAAATCTTATCGAAACACACCCCTAACAACAAACTGCTGCTGTTTGAAAACCGTTTGTCCAACAAACTCAAAACTTGGTAGTTATTGTCCCAGTAACAATGGTATATAAATATGTGAAAATGGTGATGTTTTATAAAACTAGATGGCCTCCACTTATATGATTACATTTGAAATTTAAACCTGCGTCAGTTGACAAACTCCAAACTTCACAACAATCTTCCCTGATACTGTATCAATACAACTGACTTTTAAAAAATTGTGTTGACTGGAAACATAAATGGCCGTTTGACGCATTTTTTAGAAACCTTTCGAAATCTTCTTCTTGGGAACAGATGAAGCAATTGATCTGACACTTGGCACATATCATCAGCATCCAAACCTGCATCAAGTTTGCGAAGCAGAAGTTTCTGCGATAAATTTTAATGTCAAAATGGCTGCCACAAATCGAAACGCGCCCTTACAGCAAACTGCTGCTATTTGAACTCTGTTGGACCAACAAACTCCAAACATAACATTGTCCCAGTAACAATGGAATACAAACATATCAAAATGGTTATGTTTTATAAAACGAGATGGCTGCCAGGAGTATGTTTACATCTGAAATTTAAAACTGCCTCAGTTGACAAACGGTTTACTTGACTAACTTGAAACTTCACAAGCATCATCCTTGACACTGTAGCAATACAACTGACTTTTAAGAAACTCGCACTAAACAAGATGGCTGCCCAATGCATTTCTGAAAAAAAAAAACTTTCAAAATCTTCTTCTGTGGAACAGTTGAAGTTACTGATTTTAAACTTGGCACATTGAGAACTAAACACGCTTAGATGGGTACTGATACTGGGGCTTTGGAGCTGTAAAACTGCCTGGCAGTTCTAGCTACCAATTGAGTTTTGTCAGTCAAACATCAACAAAAGACTGCAGAGAACTGAATACAATTTGGTCATTGATAGTTTAGTTGTAAGACATTTCACGGTCACTTTCTTATTGTATCAGCATGGAGATGTCAATTTCTAACAGCTACCCTGAGTATCAATCGATAAACAGGAATGAATGCTTCCTGTACCTCCACTCTCAATCAGGATGTCAAACAGGTCATCCATCTGCTGGCTGGTTACCATGGGAACCTTGAAGAGAAATTCCAGTCTGTGTTATGTTACTGTTAATGGGGCAGCACAACACACTACAGAAGAATGCCTTGTGCAAACAGGGAAATATAATAACAGCCAAACCTATTATACATTACTGGGCATTCATTAAAAACAACTTATGAAAAAAAGTAAGCGTATGAAAACCAAATAATTTCCCTTAAACGATGAATGCAATATTAATTTTTGTGAAATTTAACAATTTTATACACGTAATGTACAATCTGTATTTCAATATGTGATAACAGCAGTCTATTTCCGATCCCCCTGTGTGTCTGTATGATCTGAGCCATGTCCGGCTTTACCTGGGGCTGCAGGGGGGCCTGCATGTTCCGGGTCTGCTTCACGGCCTCCTCATAGCGAGGAGGGTCCTTGCCCTTGTGGGCGGGGTTTCCAAACGCTGAGTGTTGCAGGATGAACTGAGGCTGAGACTGGGAGGGGGAACCAGGCTGCAGTGAGAAGAAACCATAGATCCATGAAACAGGGAAGGTACTGAAATGATGGGCAACAATACTTAAGTAACAGAAGGAGTTAAAGTGGGCTGACAAGGCCGTACCTTGTGCTTGGGCCCGTTGTGCAGCGTGTGGCCTGGGGAGCCCCGTGTTGCCAGCCTGCTCTCTGCTGAGCTGTTTAGGAAACACTGCGGCTCAACAGTCACTGGCTGGCTCTGGAACTGAAACCCAGCACTGGATGTGGTGCAGGTGGGGAACGCCTGCAGAAACAAAAGACTGGATCAACCTATACAATAAGCACTATATACCAGGGTAACTCTGTGCAATACCTATAATATTAATCTAGATGTTAGTGTTTTAAATTATATCAAAGCATTTGATTTCCATCATAATTTATCAGAAAAGTTAAGGTCCTACTGTCATAAACAATACACAAATTAAATATGGTGTAAAAGTAATATGCCTTGTAATGTAGTGAAACAATGTGAAGATCTATAAGGAACCTCAATCAAACTCTGCAGGTCAAAGCTGGTACACTACAGAGCTGCCATCCTTCAGAGAGCGTGTTTACTGTCAGATATTCCCACAGTCAACACTAGCAACAGGACTTCAGCCAAGAGTTTACCAAGTGAATGCTTTTAATGAGATTAGGAAAGAAATTTAACATCAAGGCTACACTATTATTAGCCCTACAGCTGCAAACCAAGATTACAAGAAGACTATTATTACTTTAAGAAAATGTTTCACCCAGTTTTCACCCATAAATACAAAGATTCTTGATTATAAGTGACATTCCTTCACAGATTTTGAATGATAGCCTTTGAATTTTTTTTTTCTAATTGTTATATTGTTTGCCAGAGGCAAAATGTTCCCAATACAGACTTTTAAAGGAGATTTTAAAGAAAAACTGCAGCACTGTTTTTGCTCAGTTAAGATGCAAATATAACATCAATCTGTGTTTTGTTATTTGACAAACAGCTGGCTGATAATAACCTTTATATTTTAAAAAGGGGCAGTGTCAACTCATTTAGCATTTGTTTGAGAGGTACTGTCAGGGGAAGTTCTGGAAATGGTCCCAAACCTTTGAGATGTGGTGGTTTTGGTTGAGGAGCTGCTGAGTGAATGAGGGGTCCTGGTTCTGTGGCTGAATCTGGGGAATGGAGGCCTGGATGAGGCCTGCGGCTGAAGCAGGGGCAGTGGCCTGAAGAACCTGCTGCTGCTGCTGCTGCTGCTGGGTAGAGAAGTCATGGTCACGTTACTCTTCTTGAATGTCCAGAGACTAACTGACTGGTCTATGGTCCGTGTCTATTAATAAATTGAATGACTAATTGAGCTGTTTAACTCTTTCAGTCCTGAATTAAGCTGCAGGCCCCAAGTTACATAATTAAAAAAGGAACTCCTTTGCCGAATATACATGAGAACAGGACAACATTTTTTTTTTGTAAATATGTTTTTAGTAAATGAGACTTTAAAGTCACATCCACACATAAAGAACTCGCCTAGAGGTCCTGCCAGGACTGAAAGGGTCAAAATAATCACTTCATGTTACTTATCAAATAGTTGTAATCACTGTTACTTTATTGTGGTTAAAACACTGACATAGCCCTGAATGATACAGGTTCCTCATAACAATAATAATAATAATACTACATTGTTATTGATACTATTATTATTATTATTATTAAGGATAAAAAAATAAAAAATAAAGAAGACCACTACCTGGGGTTTCACATTAGATGTTGATGGCTGGATGGTTGTGTTGGTGCCAGAGGGGGATACTGGCGGGAGAAGTGGAGTCCTGGGCTGTGTTGTCAACAAGTTTTGAGGCTGTCCAATAACCTGGGGCACCCTCTGGTGGCTGACGAAGAACTGTTGCAGGCAGGCTGGGCCTTGGACTGGAGCCTGTGGAGGCTGCTGCTGCTCCTGCTTGATCAACATGGATGTCTGCTGGACCACTGGAGACTGTGAGGCTTCGCGGAAAGACGAGCAACTGGGGGACATTCTGCTCTCATCCTTGACCTCTGGTGCTCCAGAGTGGTTCTGCTGGGCAGCGATGCCCGTTTGTTGTGCTTGGCTTAGTTTTTCCATCTCCAGCTGCATCTTCAGTTCCTCCACCAGCATCTGCTCCTGTTCCAGCTTCCTCTTGAGGTCTTCGATCTGCAGCTCCTTCTCATGGAGTTTGCGGTCCTTGACGGATGACTCCAGCTCCATGCTCGAGTCCTCGTCTGCCCCTTTGCGGGGGGAGGCCCCAGAGGCATGAGCAGGGGCCACGCCCATGATCTCACTGAAGGTGTCCATGGACCTGCTGTCCTCTGCGTTACGGCTGGACGGCTCCGAGGGGACAGGGGACACTGGTGGGGTGGCGTTCATGCTCTCCAGCTGGCTGGAATGCTGCCGATGCTCTTTAGCAAAGGGAGTCTGTAAAGAGGCTGACGTAGGCCCCTCCACAGCTGACCCAGAGAAGATAGTAGTGGTCATGGCACCTCTTGTGGAGATGGTGGTAGAGCTTTCCTGGTGGGGTTTCAGTCGCTCGATGAGGTCCGTTTTAGTGCCAGACACTGGGAGCCCCCTCAATTTTAGTTCCATTTTCAGCTCGGCCACCTGGGAAAGAAAAAAAAATAATCATCACTCCAGATACGAAGAATTTCTTTTAGGTAAAACAAGATACATGCTTGCTATAGAGAGATTTGGGTTTGAAGAAAAAATAAATGTTTTAAAATAAATGCTTGCAAGGTAGAAATTGCATCTTCAATCATATGCAATCAATAATATCTGGTGATTTTCAAAAGCAAATAAATAACCATAGCCTTAGGGTATTTCACTGACTTGCTCATCAAAAAGTTTTCAAGTATTGAAAACAGTGCAGGCTTTTACATATAGTATTCTAATTTGTGTATTTACATGGCCTAACAATGAATTCACCAAACCTGCGAATCATCCAACAGTGGAATAAAGAGGGGGGAGTGTTGAATAACAACTATGATGACAGCCCAGCGCTTACAATACAGCCAGCTCGCTTTTAAACATGTTCATAATGGAAAGAATTGGAAAACGCATGTGTGCGTGCCTGTCCTTGGGACCGGGTCTGGTCTGTGTCTCCTGGACAATCATGTAAACGTGATGTCTCTTTTCAGGTTCACTTTCTGAACTTATTAACAAATCTCTTCCACTTCAGCATTACATAGCGAAGCCTTTTGGAAAACGCTTAATTGACAGCGGCAAGTCCACTTCAACTGCACTCCGAGCACTTAAGGATTTCATCTCTTGGTGGGAAAAACTTTTATATATAGATGCCTGTTTAAACATGCGCAACAATATTTATTTTGGTTTAATTATTATTGATTATGAAAGCAAAAACTCAAACAGCCTAGCAAACATGAGTCCATGACTGCTATTGATAACTCTTACCTTCATATCATCCAGATTAGCAGGCAGTGGTCCCGGCTTCCGATTGGACAGGCTGCTGTTTTGTCGCAGGGTGCCACTGGTTGGCAAGGCGACAACAATGGAGGTGGGCACGTTGTTGTTCAAGGAGGTATTCTGAGTGTCGGCTGCTGGCCTGCTGTGTGGAGATGGCAGGAGAGAGAGAGAGGAGAGAGAGAGAGAGAGTCTACGGGTCACACACATCTTTCAAACGTGGAACTGGCTGTCAGCTTGAAATACTCCAGAAACCCAACACATCATAAAAAACAAACATCTGTATTCCAAATGCCTAGAGACAAGAACCACATCCTGATGCTAATCAACATCTGGTAGAGAAACACAACCAAAGGGCCTGCAGCGACAGCTTTTTGAGTCTGTCAGCTAACAAAGAAACAGAATTAGTCACTGATTCTTTATAGAAATGTCTGGGAATAAAAAGACAAACAGAAATTGCACAATACATGAGAGGGGGATGGAGAGAGAAAAATAGAGGGGGATAGAGAAGTGAAGGGGTGATAAAGAAAGTTTGAGAAAAACAGAAAGAGAGAGGGGATGAGAGAAGTGGTCCTGCCTGCGAGGTGTGTGTGCAGTGGTTGGTCTGATCAGCTATGATGAAGTCAAGGGGACAGTTCTTAGGGAGCATAATTCTGCAGTGCAGGGTGTGGCCTGCGGAGGGCGTACTTGAGTGGTGCGGGTAGGATGGCCTGGTAGTTGTAGTGCTGCTGCTGCTGCTGGCTGAGGATCTGGAGCTGCAGGAAGAGCTGTTGCTGCTGGAGCAGGCGTGCGTACGACGAGTCCATGGGCGCCTCGCTGGGCTCCGCCTTCTGGTCGGGAGGGATGTACTGGTGGTACTTGAGCTTCTTAACCCGCGGCTTGGCCTCCCGGCCCTTCTTACTGCGGCTCCTCTCGCTCGCTGTCTTCGGCTGGCTCTGCTACAAAGGAGGAGAGTGACAGAAAATCTCTAAAGTTTCTCAGTATAGAATACAGAAAAAAACTCAATTATTCATTTTGACCTACTTGGAAAAATGAAGTGAATCAGGCTCCAGTCAGCCGTGCCTCACCGATTTATGGATTTTGAAATATGTTGCTTGATACATCTTACAAGTAAGTATCCTAAATGCACCCCAAGCACACAAAACATACATCCATATTTAATTTTACAATTGTGTAAACTGTTCCCAAGGCATCCTGGTATAAAAACATGTTAATGTTTCTGTAATTAAATAAATAAATAAATAAATAAATAAATAAACAAACAAACATACCTCAATAAATAAAAGTCAATTTAAATATAGCATCTTTGGTTTATGTGATATAAAAGATAACCCCCTTTATCTTAGATAGCAACGTGAAAAACACAGCTACAAGATAACTACAAGGTGTTAGGCATCATTGCACACACAACATCTGTTCCATCAGCGCTAGGTTCAACATAGATCACCTTGTACCTATAGTATCTGCTTGCACACTGGCTTTTCCTGTACAGTCAAGTGGAGGAGAAGGTAAAATAGGAATGCCACACATCAGTCAGCAAACAATCCTAGGGGTCGATTTGATCAATCTATACCTTGATGTGCCACAGCTGGATTTTAATGGAGCTCTATACAGCAGTTGGGAATTCCACTGGATCAATGGGATTATCCCAGGATCACCCCTGAAATTATCTGTTTTACTTACCATCTCTTGGGACAACTATTTGATAAGTTTTTGTTTTTTTGTATTGCAGTGCAAGATTCATCAATAATGGCACTCAAATTAATGTAAAAAACAAACCACCTTGATTTGTTAACTAGAAATGGCCAAGCAAGTTTGCAAGGCAGGAAACATATTAAAAATGAACTTCTCGTCAACCTTCAACTTCCAGACATAATATTAAAATCCTGACTCAGCATCCTCAGGCATCAAAACTAAACTTTGTCCGATTGAGGATCGAACCCACAACCTCCCAGTGTACAGAGCAATCACAAGAGAGATGAAAAAACAAGTAGAAAAAAAAAACCTTCCACTTTGTTGTTGGGATAACTGCCTGACTCAGAGAAAGAATGCACTAACAAAACAGTGGGATGCCATTGAAGGAATTTAATGGACAGAAAAAAGCACAGACACATTAAACAAAATCATTTGACATTATTGTTTTATCTTTTCCTGTACCGGTTGGTTTAATTTATAAGTCGTTATAAGCACTATTTCATCTTCAGTCAAGCACATCCCTCTGTCCGATGTCAAAAACAGTTTTGTTTAGACACACTAACTGAAATGTGTGATTGTGCCTTCGGTTTTACTTCACACTTTCTTTGATAGTACGAATGACTGTTTAAAGTTACAGTGTGTTTTCTTTTATTTCTTAACTATATTCAACAGAAATACCAAATAAAGATCCAGCACTAGTGTTAGGAGAAGTTAGGCTGACACTCACCCTGAAAAAAGGTACTTTGTGGTTTAAAATCTGCTGAGTTTGAGCTGGCCCAGGTGGTATGATTTCCATAGTTGTGCTAGAAGTACCCCATCCTCACCTCATTCTGGTGTCAGTCAGCTCCACTCCACAAACTTATTAACACTTGCTGATACTTTATCTGTCAATCAGACTAAACCACTTGTGTCATTTCCTGGGCTCTGTGGCTCAGCCCACTCCATCAAATTTGGGGTTAACTGAATAAACCTGCTGGGTTAGTTTTCAATCTAATCTAACAGCAGGTGTTTGGCATATACACTACAGCAGTGTTTACAGACATTACTACTGTATACATTTTACACAGTATACTCTGTTCCCCCGGAACGCCTTACTGTCATCTCTTTTAGTGTATGCAGACTCACCTTTACAAGTGTAGGGGCTGGTTTTGAAGGAGCTACAGTGCTGATCGGCTGGAATGAATTGGTTGCCAAGCGACCGTTGGGATGCTCGGCAGCTGAGACAGGTTTTAGGAATTCTGAAGTGGGCTGTGAGAATTGTGGGCAGTACTGTGATAGAGTGCGAGAGAGACAGAGATACAGTAGTCTACATGAAAACAACCATTTGAAGTTTAACAAATGTGCCAGTATTCCTAATTCTTTTAAAGATGTAAATGCAAAAACGCCTGTATAACTTGAAGGATCATTATAGGTCAATGTTATCTGAATTGGTGGTGAACAGCTTTTAGTTTTGAAGGGAACTGTAAACTAAAAGAATCACAAACAGACCAAAAATGATGCTTTTAAACTTGCGCTAACTGGTGGGCACAGACAATATCATGATATTACGGACTGCTGAGGATTTGTCAGCCAATCAGAGTGCACGTTTCACCTTCTGTATTCCACGACATGCCACTTTCAATCCAGCACTCATGTATGTGCCTGAGAGAGGAGGAGAACCTCCTCCCTCAGTGATATTTAAATACTGAGCAGATATACAAGCACACTGAACCCATGGTTCTGACCTGCAGGGAGGAGTTGGGAAGCGGGGACGAGGCCTCTCTTATTTTGTGCTCTCCAGGGGAGGCCGCTGAGCTCTGGGACTCTTGGCTGGCCGGTTGCTCCGGAGACAAGGCATCGCTGCTGTCTTCATCAAACAAGTAGACGTCCCGCGTCTTGGGGTAGTCCCCCTCGCCATCTGGGTCGCCAAAACAACAGCAACAAAGTGCAGTTTATTAACCAATACCTTTAAAACATTATACTGTGGTGGTACCATCTAGGACAGTACAGTAACTTAACTAGACCTTTAAAAGGACTGATAATTGGCTTAATTAGACCTTTTTAATTGTTTTCAGTTGCAGTAACATTTTATAAAAGTAACTTGAACTCTGCAACTGTTTAAGCTGGAAACAATTAAAAAAAGGTCTAATTAATCAAATTACTATTTCAATTAAGGGTCTAGTTAAGTAACTGAGAGCTCAGTTGGAATAAAACCAGCAGACACAGGGTGTCCCCAGGACAGGCTGAAAACCACTGGTCTAGTGCTCAAGCCCAGCAATATAAAGCTGAAGGACTAGTGGATAGAAATGAGGGGCTGGGAGGCTGTGTGGCCTAGTGGTTTGAGCTGACGGATTGGGTTAGCGTTACACTTCTCTTAAACATTAATAATGAGCTGTGTTTTCTGTGGTAAACAGTTACAACACTCCTGTGGCAGGATTCAGAATGTAGTCCCTGCAGGGACTGCACTTGACACCTCGTGGGGGACCAGTAATCCCAGCCACGGATATCCGTCCCTATCAGAGCTCGACTGTGCACTCGGCAACTAGCTTGCTGTGATCTCACCGCTAATCCTTATATCAAAAGGTCTGTGAAGCGCTAATGGGCAACAGACAACCAGATGCAAGTCAAAGGTTTTAGCTGTTAAAGTTTCAAAGCTGTTACAGGGGCTGGGAAGCACATGTATCAGCAATGAAAGATGAAGCCTTTTCATTGTGCAGTACCTATCTGTGGATACTACCCATGCGGTTGACTTGAAACACATGTTTTTGTGGATTTTATACAATAGCGTGTTATAGAATGTACTGTTTCCTCACCAATGAAGGCCTGAGAGTCGACGCCCGGCTCGCTAAGCGGGGTGTGCATTACAGTCTTGTTTTATAACAGTGAGCTCTCCTTACCAATGATGGCTTCTTTGAGGCTGGAGTCGACAGGCAGGATGTTCTTCTCCACCAGCTCCAACGGACCGGGTCTCTGCGCGATCTTTTCATTGAGGTCATCAGCCAGACGGGCCCGCTTCAGCTTCAACTGGGTGGCCTGGAGAGAGGGTTCGGCCAGGGTTTCTGTGAGGGGAGACGGAACAGAGAAGGCTTGAGATGGACATGTGGATGAAATCATTACAAGCAAGAGGCTAGCATTTCAACTAGGGAAAAAAAAAAGTTGGTGTTGGTGGCTGTAGTTATAACACTTGAGTTATAATAGTTATAGTACTTAATAAAGTATAAAAATTAATAGAGGTGAAACAAGTCTGAAAAATATTTATTTATTTATAGATGCACAACTATACTATAAACACTCTATTGTGATATAGTCATTTTGATAATTCCCACCCCACCCATCATCCTTAAATCCTGTGATTACAACACACTCGGGATTCAGCGATTCCTCCAGTGCTGTCATTACCCTGAAGGATGTGCATTCTGACCAGCTCCGACCGCTCAGGCCGACTCCGGATTTTGTGCTTCAGGAAGTTTTCAGTCTGCAGAAACAAAAAGTACTTTACTCCAAAAGCCTTAACTGAAGAGTTGCTCTGTACGGCAGCAGTCCGAGAGGCTGACACACACACACACACAGGCACTGGGGTGGAGGATCCTTCAGGCCCTCACCTGCTAGGACCATAAGCAAGCAGTTTCATTTCACTGTTGTGTGTGTGGTGATGTCATATGAACGTACACCCTGGTTTTGGTTAAAATCTCTCCTGACTCCATGGGGTGTGTGTATGACATCACTAAACAACAAACTCATCATCCCTCGTAAAAAGCACAATTTAATTTAACTGAACACATTATTATTATTATAACTATTAATATTATTTATTTATTGTTTAATTACCAGTAATTCTGCCACGCACGGAACCTTCAGCATGTGTTACTTGAATATTTTTAGGGAAGGACAATACTAGTTCACACCAATAATAGTACACTGTACAGCAGGGTTGTCAAATTGCAGTGTCTGCTGGCTTCCGTTCCTCCCGAGCTCTCAATTACTTAAGTGGTCTAATTATGTGATTAATTGGACACATTTAACATTTCTCTCCAGACTTCAAAATGTTTTATAGGTAGTTTGCCTTGAATCAATCACATTTATTAAACCATCAACTGTAAAAACTTGAAAAAATAGTAAATATGTCCTATTGAACAAATAGTTAGATCAATTAAGCTAATTGAGAGCTTAAGATGGAATGAAAACCAGAAGACCCTGCAGCCCTCGAGGACTAGAGTTTAACTCCCCTGCTGTACAGCAGTGGTACTCAACTCTGGACCTCGAGAAATATTCCAGTCCCGGTCTTTATTCTAACCAGGTCCTAAAATTAGTTATTTACCTCTTAGCAGCTTCAATTAACTGCATTAGAAACTACTTGGAATAAAAACCTGGACTGGATTAGATCTCCAGGGCCAGAAATGAGTACCACTGCTGTACAGTATATACTTGCTGAACAATTTCTGTGTGTTAACTAGTCAATTTATTTATTTATTTATTTTTTAATCACGGCTCAATCCAAACCCAGCAGCTGAGCTTGTCAACTGTAAGGATGCAGCTGTTCTGAGAGATACACAGGCTGATACGTAAACAGCTCCCAATGTTAGGAGGAAACCCTGGCCGTGTCTGAGGTCTAGAAAGTAATATAGCATTTAAACCTCTCTGCACTAGTACACAGAGCTTGCACTGCACGAATTATCCATCTGATGTGAAACTGCTGTGTCTCAATGACACCTGATAGCCATCATTTCAGCTCTACTGCTTTAATCCTTTAAGAAAGGCATTAAAGGGTCAGACACTCTAACAATGTCTTATCTGCTTAATAGCCTATTACTGTGTATGTTCTGTATAATTCTGCTTCTGTATAACAGAATTATATAATTATTTGCCATGCTTACTGACTATTCCATTAAAAAGGCTTCTAAAAAGGTATGGGTGTGGGTTTAGATTTATACAAAATGTAATAATGCAGATTTTTCTGAAATGGGTGAGAAAGGCATATCAGTCTTAATGGAACCGGAATCGCTAGCTTTTTATTAAGTGCATTACATGCATTTATTCAGCTCATGTTCTCATGGGCTGCTGAATGGCAAGTCCTTATTGAAACCTGACCAAGCATTTCTGGGAGTACCGTACCTGGAGGCAGGAAGCCCACCAGTGTGAAAAGAGCTATAAAACACATCAGCGGAGACATGAATATCAGTGTCTCTGTGCTTAACAGGGAACATCAAACCTTGTACAAAGTTCAGTGCTTTCTAATCCTGGTAACAGACCAGGGTTTGGTTTAAACTTTATGGTGCAGACATAATGACTGACACATATTAATACCTTAGAGGTTCACAAGTGATGACAGCTGTTGTTTGTGCATTGGACAGTCCAGGCATGATGTATTTAGTGTGTGTGTGACTATAAGGGATGCTAAAGTCTTACCCTGGCCCTCTCCAGACTGCGGATTTGCTCGTGGAAGGCAGCAGGGCTCTTTAGGGCTGTGTGGAGAAGCAGGGCAATAAGGGGTTAACATCCGCAGGAAGCAGTTTGCAGAGGAAACTCATTCACTGGTGTGACAAAAGCAGGGCTGACCCGTTTGGAGCTGTGTCAGCCACAGGAGGCTCAACTTGCTCCGAGCCAGCCTCACAGCGAGGGAGCTTTCTCAGTGCGGGACTGAAACATGCCCCAGAAGGCATAACCTAATCAGATCTTTAACCACAGTCAGCAATCTGAAACTGAGGTCTGTCAATCGACCTTTGGGTTTTTAAATAAAAATAGTCCATATAGCTTATTTTCCTGTAATAATAAATGTTACAGAAAGGAAAAAATGCATTCATGATAGATAACTTGAAATGGAGAGTACCATTTTGACTTCCAGTCCGTGATTGTTTTTTTATCATTATCAATATCATGGCATGCCAGACAGAATGTGCAAAATATCAAGATGTGAGAATTTTTTTTTCATTTTTCCAAAACAAGATTTGACAAAAAACAGATGAAAACAAACGAAAAACAAAATCTGTCTGACTGCCTACAGCCTTTGAGATAAAACCAAAAGGAAACAACTCAACCTAACACTATAACTGAAACGTAACTGCATTCCTCAGTGCCCCACAATAGGACCTAATCAGCAGCACAAAGAATTTAGGTGTGCAGAGAAATCTCTATTTTTTCTTTGGTTTATTATACAGTAGATGATCGAAGGGTCTTCAGTCATGCTGGTAATTGAACTGTAGTCTGTATTGTGTTCTGAGGGTCTATATTTTGTTTAAATGCGTACTGCTCTTATTTTGCAGTTTCTGTATTATAGGTTTTCCTTTGGTTCTGTGTGGAGAGAGTTACTACCCACTATTGTCCCTCCCTACCGTGCCAAAAAAAAATAAAAATAAATAAATAAATAAATAAATCCACAGGGAGAGATAGAGTTGGCTTGGATGTAAACAGAAAACAGCAGCGAGAAAAAACAGTTAGTAAACACAGAGTAATATGTGGCCAATCAGGCAGTGGTGAACTCCCTGTATCTGTTTAGCAATACTGCTGGGTGGTCCAAACACACCAGCAAAACACAATGTATTTTACTAAATACATACATACATATCCAATGAAGCTAACTGCTAGGCCTTGGGCATTGAGCCACGAGCATGTTGCCAAATTAACAGCCTACAACAGGACTGCAGTTTCTCAAATTAATGACTATAACATTAATAAATATAAGACAGTGTTTGTACAATATTTATGAGATTTGAACATAAAAAGAAATTATTAGCTTTACAATGTATACAAATTACCTTTAAAAACACCAAGGCAAACATCTATATTCAATACTTGGCAAACAGTTAAAAGTTGTGCTCAGCTTATTTCAACAAAACTGTCAGTTGTACCCAATCAATTTTGTGGTTAATATCAATCAGCCACTTCAATGCTTATTATAATATAAAAATCAGGGTTATTATAGAGACAGGGCCACTTTGGAAAGGAGCACGCATGACCAAACAGCCAGCCACCATGAATGCACCAATTCAAACAATCCATTAAGAAATGTATACAGAGAACTTAAGCAATTGTTTCTTACGTGGCATGATGCCCTGGTCTACCAGCTGCTCCCGAGTCCTCCTCTGCTGCAGCCTGAGCTGAAGAACTGGCAGGAAAAAGAAAAGGAGGGTTAGCCTTGTTTACAGCAGCACTGTCAGCTCAGCAGTGTCCCAAGACTGTTCAGAGGTGCTGTGAGTATAACACTGTGCGATGACATTTTTATTACCTCCACCCCGTTCTCGTCGTTAAAAATGTTGGGCGTCTGATTAGCGGTGAGAACAGGAAGTGACCTGCTTTAACCCTGTCTGTGGAACGACACAGGGAGGTGAGAGTCAAGCAACACATTGCTCGGAAACCCATCCACTCATGAATAATGAGCTCTCACTTTGACAATACTACAGAAACAGCGTATTGATTAGGTTCACCATTCAGTTTTAATTGCGAGAGGTTTCCTTCCCTTTTCTTCTTTGGGCATAACTGAATAAATAATAAGAGAATTGAGTTTTATTTAAAAAAAAAAAAAAAAAAAAAAAAGTTGCATGGAACTATTTTCTCTCAGCTCAGTTTTAGACGGAAGGCTATTTAATAAAAATTACTTTTTTGTTGATTAAAAAAAAAAAAAAAAACGTTCTTACACATTTTTTTCAATTTATAACCTACTTTATAAGCGCAATAAGGCACTTCAGGGTGTGTGATATACTCTAATATCACCATGCCCCAGGAACTTGATACTAAAGCATATCACACACTTTGTCATGCCTTATTGCACTTATAAAATACTCTCTTCTTTACCTTTTTTCTTTTAATATGACCAGAATCTAAGATGGGAGGACGGGGACTGGGGGGGGCATGTGCCCTTTCACGCCCCACGGGTGCCCAGGTGCGCTATGCAAATTTTATTTATATATATATTCCAAATAAAACTAAAGATTATCTTTATGACATAAGTGATTAAAGTGGTGTTTATCTTTTTTCTGAAATTGATTATTTGAATGACTCAAGAAGAACAACTGTGTTTAATGTTTAAACCACAGGTAATTGCCAATTTACTCATTATGATATATTTAACAAAGTAATTAATTTTCTCTATAGATTAAACACTGATGTTGCTGTGGGGAGCTCTGAATTCTTTGCAAAGCCGTTATTGTGACGTCACTGCCACTTTACAAGCTGGCCATTGAAACAACCTATTGAAATGAAAAAAACAAGTCGCTTTTGGAACACCCATTAACAAAATACATTAAGATTCATTTCACTGTTGGCAGAAACACATATGACACTAGAAACCCCAGACTTGGTGAAATTACATCAGTAAATGATTGACCCTGAACTTTTCTTTAGTGGTCTGACCTACAAGGATGGTCAATAACTACTTGTATCAAATGTGAATGTGAAGTTTGATGCAACTCATCTAACCGGTTTGATTCATTCTGGAACCTCTGTGAGCTTCAATAGCCACATACAGCGGTCACTGAACACCAAAGCTCAAAGCAAAACCTATGCTGCCTCAAATGTGACAATCTGTTTTTTGTCTTTTGAAAAACAGACAATATGTTGGTATTGTCTTCCCTCTACTCAGACTGTACTGTCGAGGCTGTCAACTCTGAAGTCCTGACCCGTCGAATTCAGACTCTGGGTCAGCATGACCACAGGCTAGACCCAAACTGCACTGCATTAGTCAAGCTGAGGCAGGCCTGGTGTCTCTGTCAACCCTCTAGACACACACAGACACACTGGATTACCCAATAAATGCTTGAGGACAAGTGACCTGAAATAAATAGACAGACAAACAGTCACTGGAGACTTGATAGAAATATACAATACCCTCCAAGTATTGGAAGAATGGATTTTAAAGATAAGGTTATAATTCCTGGTACAGTTAGTCAATGAGAGAATCACCTTCAAAACATAAAACATCTCTATCTCAACACTTTCCTTTTCAGTGCCATGGTACTGCCCACTACAACAGTGGTAACTCTTATTGCTTAAAATAAGGGATGTCTGGCCATGACTAATGTAATAATAATTTGCTCAGGGGTTAAGAATGAACATGTTTCTGCTCCAATGGGGCCCGGCTTTGATCTTGCAATACAAAATAGGTCAGTTTTAAAAATTTGGATTGATTACTTTCAGGATTCTGCTTTAACTATGAAATATGTCACACTTTGCAATAACTTTGATATTTAGGTTTATTTGTGGGTGATCAGAAATATAACCACACAAGTACATTCCAGAAGTGCTATTCGTTACATAATATCCACCATGCTATGTTGCTTTAACAGTAAATGCAGTAAGACTACTCAAAGTTGTTTCTTCGGAATGTAAATGGAGTTATTAAGAATCCCCTAGGCGACAAACTATTTAATCAGATGACTTCTTAATTCCCATTTATTTAAATTTCTTCCCAGCTATTACAAAGACTGTGCGTCGGTCACATTGCCTAACTTGATTAGTGCTTTTTCCGGTGTGCAATCAGAAAATCTTATGTTGTTATGGCTACATGCTCTCCATGCCAACACATTAACTGTTGTTTTTACATTAATTTATACATGGTTTATTTGCAGTTACCTAGGGTGTATGAAAACAGATTAACAAAAAAGTATTTGCGGTAGCTACTGGACTCAACTCGTGTCTGTTCCATGTGACACACACAAGGTTAAACCATTCAATCTTACCAATCACTGTTACATATTAAATTCTGCAAAGTAGTAACACAATCACTGCTGCTTCAAAAACTTTGTATTGTGTCTGCTTGTTTACAGTGAAGCAGGGACCAATGATCATCCATACTGTATATGCCTGGAAGCCCTCTGCATTCTAATTGAGGATGGACTCAGATTCCAATGCAGAATTTGCCATGAGCAATATACTGTATTCCAATAAAGGCAGTCTTGACTTGGTTTCGCAGACCTGACAAGCTCCAGGTAGGTGGCCAATGCCTCCCCTCCACAAGCTCTGGGACTCAGTCTTATCCTTTGACAAACTCCAGCTGGCATGCCTCTGTCTGCCAAATGTTTCCCCAGTTGAGAGGATTTGTAATTCTCAGGGCCCAAAGCATAGCCAGCATGGGCATTATGGTAGAATGCTTTGGCAGCATGTTCGAAGAAGGGATTCAGCAACTTCTTTGCCTTGTTGGAAACCCTCAGCCTTCGCGCTGATGGAGACAGGTACTGTGACAAACTAGATTGGAAACTTTCATTGAATTCTGTTTAAACCCTGATTGTTCATCTTTGGCATCAGCTTTACAACAGTTGAGGTAACAAGTTCAGTTTATATAGAGCTGCTTTGTGACTCGTCACACAGACCTTGCTGTGCAATAGAAAACAATGAAATAATGGAAAACATTTGCTGTGACCCCAGAATGGTAACATGCAAGCCTAATTAAAATAAAGCTAAGCGTCCAGCATGCCAGTGCTAAAGAACATCAAATATACCAATAAGATCATTTTAAAAGATACATTTTTTTTTTAAATAAATAAAAAAGCCAACTAAAGAACCAATGAAGTTCAATATTAATTTTCCACATCACTTCACAGTTAAAGGACTATTAGGGCTGGAAACATTCAGTGTTGGGGAAAAAAAACAAAAAAACAAAAACACACACTTCCACATAATGTAAACTTAATGGAATAATAAAAGCCTTCTGATGTAAACATGTGTCCATTATTATTATTTATTATTAGTTAGAAGAGTAACACGGTGCTTTCTTCAACACAGTAACACATCTCCCAATAACCTCTGACACTTAAAGCAGACCAAAAATATGAACCCCTTACAAGTGGAGATTTGGTTTTTTTTTTTATGAATTTGGGGTGGTTTATTATCAAAGAACTACATTTTTTCTGTCTAACTGAAATCCTCTGTTCCATCTGAATATTTCATTAAAATCAGGGTATTTATTCATAACTTAAAAATAAAAATCTGAATAAAAATTCAGTACAGCTGACAAATCTTCCCTTTTCAGTAGAGATGAATCTTAAATGCTTCACTAGTTTTACTTCTATTATACCGTACCTGTTTTAAAAAAGAATGATTGGCATTTTTAATATTTAAAAAAAAAAAAAAAAAAAAAGTTTAATCAAACATTACAATGTGCATACAAAAGTTAACTAAGTAAGCCAAACATATCACAGTCCACACTCCCTCTGAGCACTGTCGACTTCAGTTTAAGCTCAGTACATTCAACAACAAAGCAAATCAAACAGCATCAATCACAATGACAGCCTAGTGCTCCTCAAAATGGTCTCTCCTCATCCGCAACACAAGAGAATTGTGGCTGGTAAATAACTGTTGAACTCCTAACACTTACTACTCATGAAACGCCACCACATTTATGCTCAAAATAAGGCAAATTTCATATACATAAAAAATACAACGGTAAGTTCCTACAGAAAGTCATCTAAAACCCCAAAAGACTTTCCCAGTTTGCTCAAGTACAAGCTCAGGTCTAGAAAGCAAGTCCCAGTTTATTTTAAAATAATAATGGAATCTCCCTAACCCGTAATGGGGACCAGACAGCCGTACACAAGAGGTGTTGGATCTCAGTGGGTAAATCCTACCTTCAATAAAGACCTTCTTGTTAAAAAAAAAAAAAAAAAAAAACTAAACAAATAAAAAAAAAACAGCTTCAGCTAGAAATACATCTACCTGTCTGATGTAACACGAAGAAAATCAAAGCAGCCATCCCTTTGCCAATTATCGCAAAAACGTACATTGGTGCAACTATTCAACGCCAAGGCAAAATTTATTACTGTTATTAGTATCATTATTAAAAATCGCTAAAACTAAGTAGAAGCAGCTGCTAAATTACATGCTAGTTATTCCCTTAATGAAAATGAAGAATTATCTGTTGAATCAGGTTGAGTTGAATCAGGTTTCTACACTACACAGGTCTGGGTTAATAAATACAATATGAATTTCATTCAGAACAAATCCTCTGTTAGATCGGCACCTGATTTGAATTTGCCTCTGAAGACAGCAGGAGTCTCCACTTCCAGGAAAGCCATCTATCTGATAGTTCCAGTAATCCGAGAGACTTGGGAGCATCGGGCTGTGATGCAGGCTGGAGTTGCATCGATTTGTGCAGGAGGAGGGAAGGGAGGAAGTGTCTCTGCCTTAGACATTCCGAGCCTTGTAATCCAGCACTCTCTCTCTCTCTCTTACTCACCTCTGTGTCTGTGCTGCTCCACACAGCTCCCTCCTCACTGCAGCACTGAACCTATCACTGTCAGAAGTGGGGAGCACAGCGAGAGAATCAGCAAGACAAGGACAGCCCAGTTAACCCTTGCTGCTGGGAGGAGCTGGAGCTCAGAGAAAGACAAGACGAAGGTCTTTACAACACAAGGAGGGTCTGCATGGGTAGACCATCTGTGTCAAAAGACACAGTGGAAAGGAAATCTAATGCAAAACAGATTCTTGGGCTCCTCAGAAAGCATGCTACATAGAAACTTATTTTCCTGCCTTATTTATATTACCTGCTGTTAACAATACTTAGGAATCAAAGGACGTATTACAAAAGTTTTTTAATTAGAAATATCTTTAAAAAATCAACAAACAACAATATAATTTATAGATCGACATCCATGAAGATGTTCTTTAGATCTGGTAGATGAAAATAACATAATATGGAGGACCTAAGACAAGTCTACCTTTATGATCTGTAGTTACATTTTATGAAAAAAAAAAAAAAAAAAAAAATTAAGTCATACAAATATGTCTTCAGCCGTGACCTTAATGACAAAGCAAATTGGCAAGAGGAATAACACACACACACACACATAACTAAAAGCAAAACAAAAACAACAGATGTTTTACATTTGTCTGCTTTCAGTATATAAGAACACATCCCAGGGATTACATTAAAATATAGTACGGAGGCTTTCAAAAGTTTCCACTATATCCCAGCGGTGTCCTGTTAGTTATCACTGGGAGGGGGAGTGTAGGGTTGTTAACATTGCTAACCAGTGACTAAGGGACCCCAACTCTTATCAGAAGCTCTGGCACTGTTACTCAAAACAGAAACTGCTCTATGTGGGGAGGGCCCACGCATGCTGCAGTGGTTTATTTTAATAACATTTTCTGCCCTAGTTCCTGCATAGCAACCCCAATTGAATAAGTAACTGCTACGTTGTCCAGCTCCCAGCTCCCTCTGAAATCTGTAGATTCAGTTATTACCACAACTTGCAAATGCATACCGAAACACAATATTGAGAGATTCCAGGATGACCATACTGCCTTTAAAACTGAGTGGAGGGCAAGTTCAGGAATATACAGGTCTGTAAAATTCACCAGAGCCCTTCTACTCTACACAGGCTGTTTGGTCTCTGTGCAGCAATGAAGAGGTATCCTTAGCAGCTCTGATCTACAGGACACAAGGGGAGCTACAGGGGTTAACAGAAACCCCTGGCACTAGCTCAGTGTGAACTTCTGAGGATCACAAAATCAATGCGTCTGGCCGAGAGAAAAATCAATGCAAGCAGTCAAGCGACCTGCACGCATTTCTCCAACCCGACTTTTACACCAAGGGGCTGGCACTACATCAGTTTGTTAATGTGCTCCTAAATGACCTTACGATTCTGTACAAAAGAAAAACAGCAGCATCTACAAGCAGAAGCTCAGTAGAGGATGATTTAATAAGAGAACTAGTGTTCTGCTAAAGAATATTATACTGTAAATCTGCCTGTTGACTCATAGTAATAGCGTGAACAAGCATGCACACATATTGTTGGACGGCACGTGGCTCTTAACAAATAAGGGGTGTGTAGAAATGAAGGAATGTGACTTTCCCTTTAAGATCTTGGAGGAAATAATATTGGGCCACCTGGTGGCAATGTCAGCTATGAGAAAATCTCATTAGAAAACCAAAAGGGGTGCATTTCATCCATAACGAGCAGTGCTGTCCATCCATCATGTTTAATGAGCACTGGATACTTACTGCTTAAAAAGGAACACTTTCCCTCATTTCAGTATAAAATGTCACTGTTTAAAAGTCTCTCTCCATTGAATTGATTGTAAATCTATAATTCTTCACTGATGATTTCTCTTAGAAGAACCAGCCAAACCGAAGGCTCATAACAATCAACAAAAAAGGATCCATAGTGAACAATCTTCTCATTCAGTACATGTACTGAAACAAATACCTAGCAACAAAAGACAATACTGGGAAACTGCTGATGTGCTGTTTACAGAAACTGGGATTGTGAGGGTACCAGGTGGATAAACATGCTGGCGATCAAGGGAGTTTCTACAAATTAATAGTTGTCATATATATTTCTATATATATATATATATATATGTACTATTTCTTTCTAATGTTTGCTATATATATATATATATATATATATATATATATATATATATATATATATATATATATATATATATATATATATATATATATATATATTTTAAGCATCAGACAGGAAATCCTCCATTAATATCACATTAGCCCTGGGCCTGTCACTCAGTACCTTAACCTAATTTGAAGATTTCATCTCCAAACAGTTTGTCAACAGCCTGAAGGTACAATACATCTCAGAAAAATTAATCTTCCTCTGTGAAGCGTATGATGCATTCACTGGGGAAAGGGTATAAATCAAAGGGCTGCCAGGCAGCCTGAGAGCTGGCATTAAGCATGCTGGGCCCAGTCTCCCTCTCTGCCCAGGACCCCCATGAAAATATCAACATGTTGCTCAGCCTGGGTCAGTGCAGCCCAGTCCCTAGAGGCCCGGCCTGTGCCCTCCCACCACGATTCTCATGCCAAGAAAACATTTCCAGACGGGCTTGAGCTCAGGGAATGCTGGGATTGTGGGAACCAGATGCACCAGCCAATCAGAAGGCATTTCCTGGTAAATCAAAGGTTTTCCAGGTTGCTGAAGGTTGGAGGGTAGAAAGAAGAAAAAAATCTAGCTGGGAAAACGGTAAAATGGGAAGCAATACCAGCCTTCACACTAGATTTAAACTCATCAGCTGGTGTTTGTGGATTATATTGGGGAGAAACTCTTCAACAAAGGAATTTTAGTATGGTTCTCCACTTAAATATAACAGAATTTTCAGTTGTCACATTCATTCTTCCAGTTTTGATTCTTCAGACCTTCTGACATTTAAATTCTGGTCTAATCTGCTCCAATACTGGAATTCCAGACCAATTATTATCATTTACATCAGCTGCCGCACTGGAATGTTGTCCTACATTGACATGGAACATTCTAATTATTTTAAAGTGGAATTTTGAACTACTCTTTTGAAAACAGAAATTTACACTAACAAACCCTCCACTAATGTCAGCAAGCCACTCCTTCAAACGCATGTTGTCTCTATTACAGCAGTACACTGTAGAAGCAACGTGCTTGTATATTGGTTGGCTCTAGAGACTGAATATATTTTGCACTGTGGTTAATTCGCATCCTAATTGTTTTTAGTGCCCCATGACTTTAATAACATGTACTACGTACTGTTGCAAATGTACTGTTAAACACAATTTCATTAGCTGGGGGGTTGCGCAATCATTGCTGTTGTTGAAACAGAAAAAATAGCCAAGTTGCTGAGAGGGGCTTATAATATACGGAGATGGTAACGCAGCATTCAGATGGTCCAGGAGACTTTAATCCTGATGTTCTCTGTTGTTGCAGTGAAGCTCTAGTAATTTGTGTTGGACATTATGGGTTAGCCACTTAAGAACCACAGGAATAAGCTGTGTCTTATTTACATACGCTGTTCACAACAAATATCACATTCACATGCTCTATAAGCAACTTGGATGGGCATGAAAGCTTCAAGTTTTATACCAAAAGATTTTCACTGTCCACCCACTTCCCCTGGTGCCTGTCATCACAGTTTTTTTTTCTTTCTTCGTACAGCAATGCTTGTTAATTCATGGTTTTGATGGACAGCACACTGCTGTTTAATACTCAAAGCTGCACTCACCATTCTTACGCTCATTTAGAGGGGGCAGGTTCGGGGTGGGCTGCAGCGACAACTCCTCCAGCTCATGGGCTACAGCCTCACTCCGAGGACTGGGGGCTAGCAACCCCTGCATCCCACAATCCTCTTCGATCCCCAGCATCCTGTGGAGCTCCATCACGCTCCTTGGGACAGCAGCGTCACCCTGGTAACCAGGAAACCGGCACTGCTAAGAAAATAAAACACAATGTTAACTAAGAGCTCAGTGGAGAGAGAAAAGGAGCTGGAAAACAGAGGTTTCAAATACCAGCTCAGAGACACTGGCCTATAAACCAAGATATTCTGGCACTGGTCACCTAATGCTCTTAATATGCATTGGCATTTAAGATCGGGTTCCTGCATGACAAGCAACTGGATTAGCAACGCATGCCAGTATGATGGATTATAGGGGTCACATTTCAAAGTGTTTTTGCTTTGTTGTGTGGTTAAACCCCGATATACATATATGCAGCTTAGAGAGTTACAGAGTGAACAATGCTAGGCAATTAATTGAATACATTTGGTGTTAGTCCTGCTATTGAGTACCGTTTCTGTTCTAGATGGTCAGACCGCAGCTGAAGGTGAAATGGAGCAGCAAATCTGCAGGGATGGAGAAGCAGCACCGATTGTGAAATTGGATCTGAGGTCTGTAGGACTTCATGCCTTCTACTGCATTTCATTCATATATCAAGATCTATAATGCAAACCTGCGGAGGCGCGGAGAGGGGGGTTGGGGAGACAACCTCCAAAACATCCATACACAATGCCTTCTACAAATGCAATACACAGTGTTATGCCACTTTTGGCGTTTCCCAAGAAAAACTGACGACTTACAATATGAACCAGTCAACACATACCAGTGCTAGGGGATATTCTAGAAGATAAAAAGAACCGTATCCCCATCACAGAGGGTCCAGGCTGTACACTTCGGACAGTCTGCCTACGCCAAATAGAGAAGTACACCGTCCTGTTTGTCTGAACCTTCATCTGACAATGCTTACATGCATTCAATAAACAGATACCTGCAATGAAATAATGAATACAGTCGGGGAATGTGAATGTAGCTTTCTGACCGAAAGGATTTGAGAATTGAGTTTACACTTATCAAAACAACGGATGACTGACCGCTCTACACAATTAGTCTACAAAGAAATATAAGACAGCAGTATCATTAAATTATAATAGCCCCTTATATTACCAAACAGGTGTTAGTTAGAACTAGAAAGATATTTTTCCCCCTGCAGTTAAAGGAATATCTGGAGATTTATAGCCTTAGAAAAATTGCTCAAATCGTATTTTTTTAAAACTGCTAAAATTGCACCATAATTAAAATGTTTTCTAACCCAGAGTCAATATTTATTGAACTGCTAGTTTACAGTGAGGCCCTGAAGTACAGAATTTCAATATTGTTAAAAGAACCCGCAGCAACACAGTCATACTGACAAACCACTGCAATTCAGTGATTCAGCAAGTATACTTTTCTAAATGTCTAATGGAATGCAAGCAGGGACGACTTGCTTTCTCTCAAGTGCAAACAATGTCCGTTTTATATTTGCTATCAATGGTAACACACTGACTGTAGTGCAAAGCGAGCTATGTATTGGTTTTATTATTTTATTCTACTTTGTCTTGTTGATATAGGATATTGTATCGCATTAATGGTTTATCTAGCACTAATGTAATGATACACACATAAAAACAAAAACACACCCACTTCTGATAAATGCTGAATCACAGTGAAACAAACAGACCACTTAGCAACAGCCTTGTTTGGCATAACAGTGGTTGAGAGACTACTAATTACTTAAACTATATTAAATATTAACATTTAATTTTGCCAGTGGGGAAAAACAAGAGCTGTTTCAAGTATAAACCCTAACAGACAATTAGTCTGGCGTCAGAAGAGTTCCAAATGAAACATTTTCTCTATGAAATATTCATGTCAGTTTACTATTCTATTCTATGAAACAAAACAACATTTTGAAATAGCAGCCGAGCTTTATTTGAAAAAAAAAAAAAAAAAAAAAAACATGGCTGCAAAACAACACAAACATATAATGATTATCATTATCATCATTGGGATTATGAATAACCCTTTCCTGCAGACTATCCGTATGCACACGCACCTCTTCATTCTGTATATTATACATATATGAAGAAGAAATAGCTAGTATTTAGTCTTCAGAATTAGCTAGTTCATTAAGTATTTGTAGTGATTGATGAGTATCCTGTTGGATCCTGATTCTTCTTGGATATAGAGCTGTTTGCTATTTTTGAATTATCTGTACTAACACACACACACACACACATATATAATGTGGCAGGAAATGGAGTTGCGGTGACGTCAGATCAGAAGAAGGACGAAGAAAGGTACCTGCAGTTTCAATAAAAAGACGCAGTGTGCGCCGTTTTTATTTTAAATACAACAAAAATAAATAAAATATTTAAACAAAAGAAACACTGCTCACAGAGTACAAAAATAAAAGAGATAAACAAAAACAAATCATGAACACAATAATAACTGTTAAGGTCTGGCTTGGAAGTAGCCTTCACGGATCCTTTAAGCGTTTTTATAGTTTCATTTGCTCTTCTCTCTGCCTCTCGAACACCCACCTGGAGTGCAGAGAGCTGCAGGTAATTATACAGGTGACCATCTCCAGATTAGCAACAAATTAATCACTTAATTAATTTGGGAGATGGCCAAATGTGGATGGGGCTTCCCATCCACACTGCAAACAATAACAAAACACATGGCGCTTCGCCGTCATACAATATATACACACACAAATAAAATAAATAAATCATAATACATAGATAACACAGGGGCGGATGAGGTGACCCCATTCTAAAAATAAATAAACAAAATACATTTAAGCAGGGCTTTCCTACCACCCTGCTACAATATATTACACCCACACACCTCTCGTTATATCGCCCCTCACTATACTGCGGATTCGGATATATCGCTGTCCTCGAGTTGGCTCATAGGCCCTGTCTTTTCATAATTGTAATTATTTTTTAAATTTAATTCATATTAGATGATCCATACCAGGTTTAAAGGTTAATTATATGCTTCTTATATATGATATATTATTATATTACATATTTGATGTTAGAGGTTAAATTATTCCAATTTCATAATTAAGTAAATGGTTGGAGCCCGGGCTAGAAGGGCCAAGGTAATAAACAAAAAGGCAGACAAATTTCAAACCCTTTCATGTATAACAGCAGGTTCAATCCCCAGACAGCACAAACTGTAAAATAAAGTAAGAGAACATTGGGGCTTTGGAATGAAAAATATTACATATCTCAAAAAGCAGAATTGGTATTTTTTGTCATTTCTGTAGGGGTTCAACATCAGTTGAAAACAATAGTGTAGGTTCCCTGTTATATGGCTTAATAGCAATCCAGTCAACAGCTGTTGACCACGCATGTCTGCCGGTTTCTTTTGGCAGTCCGGCTGCAGGAATGGCACCATCACTGCACACATGAAATACTGAACTGCTGACAGAAAGGGAGTCGCTGTTTGCTTGTGCTCTGCTTTCCCATTCCAGCAATCCATCATGCCCTCTCACATTTTTGCTTTTCAGTTTGTATCTTCTAGTTGTCAGAGTTGAACTGACTTGTTCCACCACCTCTTTTCTCAAGCCCTCACGATTAAAATCTCTCACAGAGGCTTTACACAATCAGTTATTTCTGCCCGTACCAGTCACACACAAATGCAGACGATTAAAAATGCGACATAAAAAAATATATATTCTAACGCTGTTCTAGAGCTACGATTCCTACCATCACATCTGAAAGTTCTGCTTGTTTAATAATGAAACGCTGGGCCTAGCAGACACTGACGCTACACCCTCTGCTGTCAGGTAGCAGCTTTCTACAGCAGTTTTCTGGTATTTTGGATATACAGCTAACTCACCTGAGAGACAGCCTGTCTTTACACTGTCACGTCAACTGATTAATTTAACAGATACTGAAAGAAGCCACAGGGAAAAGTAGGAATCTACTTGTACATGTTTACTAGTAATACACATTGTACTCAGAAGTCCTTAGATAGAGCATCCATTTACAGCAACATTTGATGCACCGATGCCATTAGCAAGACAACAGTCTCTCCACAGGGACATAGTTTGCTACACACTTCTTTGGTGAAAAAAAGTAAACTAAGCACAAGGAGCCAGTCTGAAAGAGAAAGACCTTTCTGGACAAAGGAGTTCAGAGGACACATAGAGACACATATCCCAAAGACAGCTATAGTCATTATCTAATTGCATGTGTGGTTACATAGTAATTGAACTGTAAATTCACAACTATGTGTGAAAAATACAATGTAATCTGCCAGCAATATTCAATGTGTAATCATATGTGCTGTTGCACTGCAACTACTCCATTTTGTGTGTAATAAATGTGTTGCTACAGTCACTTAATGCATAGTGTTGCTGTAACCCATTGGTGCCCAGGTCGCTTGGTTGATCCCGAACTTGTTTCTAGTAGACTGCATAAGTTTTCAAAACTTATGTGCTAAAAAAACATATTTTGGCAATTCACAGCATGACCATCAAGTCTCCTTAAAAATGAGGTCCACAGTTCTGAAGCATCGTATGCTTTGCTTACACTAAGGTTCGCTTCTTGCTCGACTATTACTGCACAGCCAAAATATTAAAAAAACATAAAATTTGACCAACCCGCAGCACTGTAGTTGCTACATTGTCCACCCCCCCCAAACTGTTGCAACCGTCTGCAGTTCGTACTTTTACATTCTATGTTTACGAAGCGGGAGACCACCAGTAACAAAATATTTTTTCTTGTTCTTGGTGGTTGTTTTTTTTTGTATAAAGTATATTAAGTTTTTTTATATGAGTGCTGGACAAAGCAGCAAGAAACAGAAAACCTACCACTTTCACAGTGAGTGGGAGGAAGATTATTTTTTCACCACAACAAATTCAAAATGCGTGTGTCTGAATTGCCATTCAAGCGTAGCTCTTGCTAAGAAGGGAAATGTCGAGAGGCATTTCAAAACTGTTCACAAGAAATATGAAAGCGATTTTCCAGCTAAAATTGAACTACAAAAGAGAAATGTGAAAGAACTGAAGTCTCAACTAGCTGCCCAACAATCGATCTTTACAAGGCCCAGCTCTAAATCAAAGGCAGCCATGACTGCATCATTCCGGGTGAGTCGCATACTAGCAAAGCACAAGAAACCGTTCCAGGATGGAGAAATGGTAAGAGAGGCCTTTTTAGGAGGCAGCTAAATCATTGTTTGATGATTTAAAAAATAAAAGTCGGAAATCATTTCTGCTATTAAGGATGTTGAGCTATCCAGAAATACTGTTACATGGCGCTGTGAAGTGATGGGTGAGGATTTGGGGGAGCATCTTAAAGACAAATGAGAGTGTGTTCTTTTCACTTCAATTTGACGAGTCAACAGACGTGATCGACACATCTCAGTTGTGTATTAGAATGGTGCTTGAAGATAAGACTGCCAAAGAAAAACTGCTCAAAATCATATCATTGAAAGGATAAACTCAAGGGGAGGACATTTTTTGGGCATTAAAGGACTTTATTAATAGCACTGTTACCATTTACAAACTATGGATGGAGCACCAGCCATGACTGGCCGCATCAGTGGGTTTACTGCCCTGTGAAAAAGTGGTAATGACTTTCCAGAATTCTTCACGAATCACTGCATAATCTATCAACAGGCTCTGTGTGGTAAAAAGCTGAATATGAACAATGTCATGGATATCGCGCTCAAAATCGTGTATCCGATTCAGGCCAGAAGTCTGCAGAGGATCCTCTTCAGGTCTCAACTGGAAGAAAGTGAAGCTGAACACACAGATCTCTTGCTACACATGGATGTAAGGTGGCTTAGTAGAAGTAAATTCCTGTAGAGGTTTAGGGATCTTATTTGAAATAAGGAGTTTCTGGCCTCAAAAGATGCAGAATATAAGCAGTTGGAAGACAAAGTGTGACTGTTAGATTTAGCTTTTTTGACCGAAGTAACTGTTCGGTTGAATGAGCTCAATTTAGAGCTGCAAGGAAAAGACAAAAATATTGTTGAAATGATTAGCTCTGTGACAGCTTTTAAATAAAAAATAAAATTGCTGTCCTCACAATTGCAGCGACACGAACTGAGAAATTTCAAAAATATGATGTTGGAGCGCCAAAGTCAGGGAAAAGAACCTACACATTATGACAGTAGTCAATACATCGAACAGGCGTACAACATTATGGCAGACTTTTTGATCGACGCGTCCAAGATTTTGCAATCCTGGAACCCGTGGCAACTTTTATGTGCTTTCCGTTTGGTGTGGAAGTTGATGTTGACAAATTGCAACAAAAATAGCATCACTGTTTCACATGGAGACAGCTGCCATGGAGAGTGAAATTTTGACTCTGCAGAGCGACCTCCAAATCAAATCGAGGGCATCGGGGGAACACTTTTGGAACCTTATCGTGGAGGAAAAATATCCAAATATGAGAAAAACTGCCACGTACTTAACGGCATTTTTTGGATCTACCTACCTTTGCGAGTCAGCATTTTCAAACATGAAGATCATCAAGTCAAAATACCGGTCCACTCTAACAGATGATCACCTGGACACCTGCTTGACGCTAGCAATCAGCAGCTACAACCCAGACTATGCAAAGCTTGCTGACACCATGCAGTGCAAATCATCAAATCAATAAGGTAAAAAGTTATTATTTCTTATTATTATACAATTGTTTTAAAAATAGGGCCTATTTTATTTTGGGTCCAGTAATAATGTAGTGTGCAACATGTTTGAATAGGGAGTGGAGGGGGAAGGGGGAGGGGGTAGACCGCATTAGGATAGGGGTGGAAAAAGTAGCTCTTATGTAACTAAAGTCTAGGCACCCCTGCTGTAAAATATAACCGCAGCCACAGAGCAGAAGCAGGCCTCCTCACCTTGAGCAGCGTGGCCCAGTCGGGAGGGCTGGTCTGTCAGCTCGGGGGCAGGCCTTCACAATGAGCAGGGGACACACATCACTGTAATGCTGGTAGTTTTGATCTGTAAACAGAAATCCATATCAGGGCTAGTGTCAAGGGACCTTACAGTTTAGAACAGGTAGGCTTTTACTTAGTAAGTACTGGTCGAAGGAAAAAAATAACAACAGACATGCAGTAGCTAACTGTTGTAATTTCAAAATGTTTTTCAAAATGTTATTTAAACGAACAGCACCTCAGCTTCAAGGCCACAGCCCCTTGAGTTCAGCCACCTCAACCTACCTCCCTGTCACTCGGCTCTAACCACAATGTCAATACACAGGACAATACACAGCTGCAAGTAACGTTTCTCCACTCAGATTCTCCAAATCCAGCTGTTTTAGATCTCCGATCAGACAGGACGAGGAGTGGAATCTGATCCAACCCAAGTGGATACGAGGAGGCTTTTTATAGTTCAATGAAGGTACGCTACTACAATATCTCTCTCGAAGCCAGTAAAGAATAAAGGCTCCTGTGATTTAGCAGCATTATGAAAACAGACAGGAATTCCATTAATCAGATTTTCTATAGCAGTGGTTCCCAAACTTGGTCCTGAGGACCCACTGTGTCTGCTGGTTTTCATTCCAACTGAGCTCTCAATTACTTAATTAGACCCTTAATTGAATGGGTAATTTGCTTAATTAGACCTTTTATGGGTTTCAGCTCTTAACAGTTGTAAATTTCAAGTTTGCGATAACATTTTATAAGTAACTTGAACTCTGCAACTGTTTTAAGCGCTGAACACAATTAAAATGGACTAATTAAGAAAATGATCAGCTCAATTAAGGGTCTAGTTAAGTAAGTGAGAGCTCAGCTGGAATGAAATCCAGCAGACAGCTCGTCACCAGGACCAGGTTTGGGAACAACTGCTCTACAGTATCGTGTTACCTGTTGAACGACTCTTCTGTGATAAGTAACTTTGTTTAACTGTGTGAGTTGCAGTCCCAGGCCTGCTCTCTCCTGGGATAACCCACTTTCACCTCTTCAACTTTCCTATCACCCATCAGGCAGTGCTTAGGAATAAGGGTGGCCCAATGTAAGAGTTCAGCCAAAAATGTCACCTTCTGAAATCATTCAGTTTCTTACATTATGATCTACTCTTGGCTAAGTCAGAATCTATTTTTCAACAACATTATGTATTCAGTGTTAGACATTACATACACCTTGACATACATCTTGATGGAACCAGAAACACTTTTGCTTCTTTTCTGAAAATAAACAACACTGCTTCAGCAAGGTGTGAAAAAAAAATTATATATATATTTGTGTGTGCCAGATTGTAGAGTCAAACAATTGGTTGTCCAAGTTGTGTAATTCGTATTATGTTAATAACAACATAATGAGAATGAACCACGATATTGTAGAACCAGGAAAAGGTCCTTCAGCCACACTGCCTCTCAGTCCTTCAGTTCTTACCAATAGGTTATGTTGCCACCTAAGCCCTTAGCTTAACTATATGAGCACTCTGAGTCACTGAAAAGCAATGAATAGGTATTAAAAGGGGCCTTTTGTAAACGCATACAGGAGGTTTTGTGAGAAGAGCAATGTTCGCTTGGATAAACCTCTTATTTCACATGCTAGGGTGCTACTCTTAGTTTAGGTTGCCTGCTACCTTTGGCACTAGCTGGCATTCCATGGAGCTTATATTTGTAATGTGTGCTTGAGAAGAACTATACATTGTTCAAAATGTGTCATACAAGTCAGTGGTTCTCAAGCCTGGTCCTGGGGACCCTCTGTCCGGATGGGTTTTGTTCCAGCCGAGCTCTCCATTACTTAATTGAAATCTTAATGGAACTAATCAGAACTTTTTATTTATTTTAAAAGAGTTGGAGATTTCAAGTTAAATATAAAATTATATAAGGAATTTGAATTCTCTGACATTTTGTAAGCTAATCCATTTTAAAAAGTAAAATTAGGCAAATTATTAGTTCAATTAAGGTTTCTTTAAATGAAGAAGATTGTTCCGCTATCCTACACGAAATGCGCTCTTATTAGACAGAGTACACAAATACACTAGTAAGTGTCCTTCATTAAGTTTACTTAAACCTGTTAAAAATTGATGCAAACAGCTGCAAAAATCTGATGCATAATTGATCAGTTTTTTCTTCAAATCAAACGAAATCATCAAGTTTCAAAAACTTTCTTTGTTTGGTGTTATTTATTTTACTTATTGGCCTACATTATTTTAATCTCTTGCATCTTTTTTTATTGTTTTATCTTTGGATGCTATTGTACAGCCACTTGGGCACTGCATGAAAGGCACTATAAAAGTGTAATGTTGTGTTACAAATCTTCTGCTGCAAACGCTTGCCCAGACAAATTGGCATAGATTGAAAGCCTTAAACCTCAAGAGAAATATAACACTGATAAAGTAGAATCCACAGAAGGTTATATCACAGAGGAATTTAACAAACGCACATCAATGTAACTCATTTTTATTGACCTCGATTACGTGAGATGCTCCAAAATGCTGCCCAGGAATCTGGTAATATAGGTGAACCATTCACTTCTAGCTGGTTTTGTAGTGTTATCCGAATACAGGACCTTAGTTTATCATCCAGCTACAGTATGGTACACTTATTTCAGCCCCAGAAAAAAAAAAATAGTCCCCCAACTCTAAAACACTAAATTGGATAACAAAATGTTTTCAAAGAAAGTTTTTCCAAGGGACAGAGAGGGATAAAAATAGCCCCATTTTGCCGAAAGCAATCAGCTGTGACTAGCATGATGCATTTACTTCTTAACGACATCTGGATAAGATAAACATCAGTGTTTCTGAGCCAAACCTGATCTCATGATCCCGTGAACCTGCCTTCATCATCATCCGAACCTCTTTCTACTCGGTTCTCCGAATGGAAGATTGATGACTGTGGCTTTGGTGGCTAATAGGTCCAAAATGAGAAACAGACCAATGTCCTTAAACACTCTTACCTGCTGGGCTTTGAAAATATTGCAAGCCTCTCATTTGAAACAGCAGCAATAAATCCAGACCCCTGCCTTGGAAAGTACAGCTGTTTACATATGTTGTAACACTTTAATTATAAAGTCTGTGTTTAATTATTTAATTAATGAATTCAGGCCATACATTATATTTTCCTGTTTTTTTTTTTTTTTTAGGGAAACAAACTCAAACTGCTTTAGAAATTTTTTTATTTTATTTATATATATATATATATGCTTAAATAAAGCTTACCTTTGATTCTAAAGGGATTTGTTTTTTTACTTTAGTGTTGATTCAAAATGTATCAATTTTTTATTATAAAGGGAACTTCACAAATGTTTGGGAGATTCTTGTTTGCAGTGCATGTGCACACAACATTAAAAGGTGTACAGTCGTGTTCTACACAATTTTAAAATCAGTTTTTCAATTGTTAAGAAGGTTATTGCCTCGTGAAAGTATCATCTTTATAGGCGTGTCCTGTAAAAATTACCATATGGTAAAAAGGCGATCCCCTTTTTACATTTCTGTCTTTGTTCTTGAACTTTAAGATCTAATTTATACCCTTGAGATATTCCAAGTACAAGCAGGATTAAAAGACTAATGTAGCGGCAGGCAGGTTCCAAGAAGAGTGGAAGCTTGTGTCCCCTCAGTTAAAACTACCTCTATGAGATATAGGTCTACCAAAACAAGGACCACTTTTCAAACTGCAGAGGAATGTAGTTAGCAAGGCCACTAGAAATTGTAGTCTACAACACAAATGAACATGACTAAACAAAGCTGATTCTTTTCAATTTGGAGTTGTAAGGAATATGCACAAACTACATTGCACACACTCTTACTGCATTCAACAGGGTTTAAAATAAAACAAATTAATCACTAGTAGATATTCAGCTAACTCCCTGGGCAACTGTCAGCAAGTAACAGATTACCCACAAATTCATATTCACATTAGACACAGTCATATTGAGGAAATTCAGTCCCATTCAGTCATAAAAAATAAGTTACAAAAAAGAGTTCAAAATGGCAATTAAATTGCTGCAGTATACCAGAACTGGAAATGCACTCAGAGGGAGGTTTACCATTTTGCATTGTAATATATGTAAAAGCAATGTGATGTGTTATTTAAAACAAATTCATATAATACAGTTGTGTCTCCACTTTTCTTTATTTCTCATTTTCACTCTTTCCAATAATTTTCCGTGTACTGCACAGCTACCAGCTAGCCTCCTCATACACGCGTAGTGGAGACCTTCCCTTCTAGTGGGCATCAAGATTACAGCATTGTGTAGACTGAATATAAACTGCTATAAACCATAGCAGTGGCAGCTGTATGTAGTATTCTTAACTTTCATGTAATTGTACTTCTAGTTACATGCAGGAGCTCTGTAATCAATTCTATTCCTGTTTCTCTCCAGATCTTGCTACAGTACATAACGTCATCTGTTTGTATTCTTTTATTTATTGCCATTTATAACGACATTCATTAGAAAGTTCCACACTGTGTACTTTTGGGTTAAAAAGAAAAAAAAAAAAAAAAAAAACAGAAAGCCTGTATGCCAACATGTTTCAGTGAGACGTGGCCACTGTTGCCAAGCAACTCCAACATTACACACAAACCCAATGAGGCAGACCAGAGAGCATAGTGATATACAAAAGCAAATCACCAATGAACTTTCTACATTTTTCAGTAAGTTTGCAAGGTTTCTAAAATAATTTGTTACTGCTACTTTGCAGCAATAGGTAATTGTATGGTATTTATATAACACAGTTTTAATCATCTTTTTACTAGTTGTCTCAGTCACTGAACCTTTTCCGACTACTGTCCAAACATTACAAAAAGTGAAGGAGCCAATTCAAACATCATTAAAATGGAATTAGATTCTGCTGGATTTTAAGTGGTCTCTGGCTCTCAGAACTCACTTCAAACCACTGCTACCCTACTTTTCTGTAAGACAGAAGATAAATTCAACAGTTTGACATCAACAGATACTAGAACTATTCATCCCTTCTCCTGACAAGCTGCTTTGTCTGTTTTGTAACACAGCCCATTTTCCACTGATGTGAATTTTTGTGGGTGGCTGTGTGTTCTTTCCTGCCTGGTTTAGTGTATTGTACTGTCAAAACTAAACACTGGACTCAGTAAAGATATACAGAGAAAAACGGGACCTACGATCCCCAAGCTATTAACGGTTGCATTGTGTGAAGGGCGTGCCATACATAAGACCACATTGGCTCTGGTGCTCCTGCCGGTTAGGGAGGTAAAAACTGTAAGGAACTTTCTCCTCATCACCCTGAAGCAGATCCTACCATGCATGTGCCAGGTTGGCTCAAGCGGACACCTACAGAGCTGGACTGTCCTTCAGAGGCTAGTATATTCGCTCTCAAGTAATAGTAAAGACGCAATAGGCTGGTTCATGGGACCAGAGGGTGCCCACTGACCTTCCGTTCTCCTGAGCTGTGTGCTTACCAAAATAAAAACATGAGGCTGATCTTCGTTAACTGCGTATTTTAAATGTGCTAAGTCAGTCTAAGTTACATTGTGTTCCGGGTCTTTTTTTTTTTTTTTTTTTTTTTTTTTTTTTTTACAAATATTGTTCTCTTAATTTAGTGTGCTCAATTACCCCCATCCCCATTTTCTCCCTAATTTAGAGTGGTCTGCTGCGTTCCCTAATTCCCCACACAGCTCAGGAGAACAGCTCACTGAAATTAGGTTGCCGACTGCACCACTTGTGTTTTATGCACCCAAAAGCCTATTGGTTACGACAATATTAATAACAAGATTCCACCGTCTTTTACTAACTACTGCATTTTGTACCTACTCCTTTAAAATCAACAAAAAGCACTCAATGTGCAGCATTTAAAAAATAATGTAACACAGTATATCTATCTGGAAAACAATCTATTTCCTTCTGCACATTTTTACTTGTTACAGGCCAGTACTGTACAGTAGCATGCCTTAGCAATATCTCTTTGTGAAAAAAAACAAACAAAAAATAAAAAAAACACACAATAAAACCAACAAGGATTTCATAAGGCATCCGCGGTTAACAACATGCCCGAGTGATTTATTAGAAGCTTATAAGTTATTAAGCTTACATCAACTATCAATTATTAAATGAACCCAAAGCTGGCATGGAGAGTGCTGACAAGTTACACAGCGGCCAGCTTTGGAGATCTGCCAGACTATTCCCATCATGGCGTACCAGTCAACTTGGGGTTACTAAGAATTTACGTGAAGTCTTTTCCTCTTATTAAATGTTTCATTCAGAGAGAAAATTGCTTCCAACAGATTATACTTTCATATACCAAGAGGATGGAAACACAGATGATACATCCTCATTAACTGTGTATCTTTTAAAAATATTTAATTGGGGGGGGGGGGGGGGGGGGGGGGGGGACAGTAAAATGACTGATCACAATTACCAGGGTCATACTGTCCACCCCACTCCCCTACACATACAGTCAGCCAGTTCTCAATCTGGCAAGTCAAACCAAAATGCTACACCTCAGAGGCCAATACAGATATACCCTTTCCTCATTTCTCCAGTTTTTGTAATTGAGTGAATGTCAGAACAGAAGTGTGTCTCTGCCTAGCCTGTGATATCCCGGTAGATCACATAGTCACGTCTGCTTTGGAATGCCAGCACAAGGTCTGTGGGACACCTGGCTAGGGCCACACTGGGATGCTGTGGGCACGTGGTTCAGACTAGGCAAGACTTCATTATGCAACGGTTAGCTCTCAGAACACCACAACAGAGGCCACAGCCAAGTACACAACTACATATTGAATCAATATTACAGTTCATTAATTAAATGATAATAATTTGACTCATTAAATAAATAACCTATTAAAATTAGAAGATTGCAAGATACCCTTGAAATAATAAAAACACATTATAGAACGATCATGAGGTAATGATGGATCTGTTACTAAACAAACAGTTTGGTATTTCATTGCACTGCTTATCAAAGTTGGTCTTCATTTGCCCAACCACTTGTACAAACCAGAAGCATAAGTAAGTGACCATGAGCTGGAGTATTTCTCCCTTAAGAATTAGTACTAATTAAAGTCCACACCAAGTTTAAATCATAAATTAAATATATAAGATAGAAACAAAAAGTACACTTGCCATAGTAAAAATGCTGTAGCTTAGCCTGGAGTAAAATAATAGAGAGGGTTCCCTGCTTATTAAAGATTATGGGTTACAATAACACAACATGCTATACTGGCTTCAAAGATAAACGGAGAAGGCAGGGGTCAGTCCAGGGCTACTTCAGCTCGGGGGAACCCTCTCCTCACAGTGAGATTTTTTTTATTGTAATTTAAAATTAACAATTGACCCTCACATCATATTACAGTACACCGCTGTACAGCCAAGTACAAACCAGCTGAAACTGTTGCAGCTCCCATTCCCATAGGCACACTCAAACAGAATGAAACCACATCAAGCAGTTTTCAAGTGTGTTTTAAATCAATGTGACACGGATATTTGTTAAACAGGGGTTTTGGATACTGGGTTTTATCTAGCTTCACCTCTGTATCAGCCTTTGTGAAAGTTTATAACAAAAAGATAGTAATGGAAAGAATGTAAAAGTCATTTTAATACCAATTTCAATGATAGTTTCTTGCTAGATCTGAAACATTTGTAGCCTATTCAAATTATTTTATTCCTACCTTACGTTTGTAAAATAGGGCCTACCATAAAATCTATGGACATGTAATAGTATTCCAAAAACCCATACCCAATATGACTACTGACACATCCATTCGAGATATTGACCTGGCAAATCCAGCAGCCTTCCTGTCTAAGCTCTCACTCTCTCAGTGATCCAGCGGCACAGCAATTCTGTCTCCGACAAAGAACACAAACACCTTCATTTAGGAAACATACACTGTGAATACAAGCTCCACATTCTAACACTGTAAGGTTAAGGAGAAGTTGGCAGTGGTACCTGTGTGAATCCCTGAGCTTGTGTGCTTTTGTTTTGGGAATTGTTAAAAAGAACCCTCACATAAACGCAAAATACTGAAGACATTGCATTCTGCCAAAATCCATTAATTAAAAAACGGATTCTAGCGTTAAGATTTTACCCTTCAATTACACAAAAATCTGTTTAACTGAACTTCCAATAGAACAATCCTGACAGATCAAACTATTAAATACACAGCATATGACTGACACAGAATCAAATCTGGCACTTTGCTGCACAGAAACTCTACACTGCCAGTCAACCAGACTGTCAAGCATTACTAATCTACCCTGCTGCCAAATACCTGAGCAAAACAGCACCTCCTGAAACTCAGCACTGCCCTCAGAGGCGGCTGTGAATCAGCGAGGTGATGAAAGACTCTTTCTACCCCAGAGGTGCTGTCAAGACGAAGAGCTTCTAGCCCAGGGCTCCTGCTCGGCCAGTGTCTGAAGGTAACAAAAGCTGCACAGCTGCAGTGCAGAGACAGCTCACCCCTTTGTAGCACTACAATAAATGTTTCAGCTCCAGATGGTCGCTTTCTCCGATCCATGAAATTCCTGACTTGTTAAGGAGGTGAAACCTAGAAACTTTCAAGTTAACGGCCCATTTGGGAATCAAGCAGATTCTTTGAATGCCTAATAATAGGAGAGCGCAGGATTTGGTGGAAACACTTTCCTGTAACACACTGGGCTTGCACAGTTCTACCTGCAGGGATGTTGCTACCCATCCACCCAGCAGCCTTGTGTCCAGACTTTTTTTCAGTGGCTGAAGTTAGTTTGTCAGAACTGTATCTCTGTAGATCTGTGACTTCATACAGAGACAGCTCATCATTTGTATTATGTGAAGCTTTAAGAGTCTCTTATATTTAACGTAGCATAGAACTAAGCTTAAAAGTGAAGTTCATGGGTGTTTGGCAAGAACTCAGAGCATTGTTCATGGGTGTTTGGCAAGAACTCAGAGCATTGGTCACTCAGATCTGGCATTACAACAAAACCATCTGTCTAAGTTTATATATATAATATTATATATATATATATATATATATATATATAGCACTGTGATTGGTGATTGGTTAAAACCTTGACACAGAAGGTAAAACAGATTGAACTATTGCCCTACAATCCTTACACCGGTCAATAGTCTTGGTTACATCACTGTCAGTCCCACCCCTTTTCAAACATTATATGAATTACAAAACACACTACAAAAGAAGGACGCTCCAAACACTAAAATGGAGATTAAAACATCACTGTCACCATTTTCTTACTTTCTGAAATTCAACTCAACGAAAACACATATCGGGGGGGTAAGCAACCTTTGGCACTTCCAATCTATTCCATTGCAGGACTTTGTTCCAAATGGCGTCTAAATGATTTAATTGACCCTCCATCAGGGTCAATTAAATAATTTAGGACCTGGTTGGAACAAAGCCCTGCAATGGAATGGACTGGAAGTGCCAGAGGTTGCTTACCTGGCATACAGGACGTGCAAGATATAAACTGGATTATGCAGCAGTCGGCAAACCAGGCGGAAACAGAGAAAAACTTTGCTAACTATGCTGTATGAACTTCAAAAACATTTTCTATTATTTATTTAACTTATGCTGTACCATCGATACTTAAACAAATACATGAAGTCGTATTTACTACCTAACCTTGCCTCACTTATTTGCAGACTCAGCAATACTGGAAAATCAAATGCCCATCTGGAAGACTATTGTTACCTCAAAGGCTGCGAGCATTTAGCACCCTGGTCTACTATAGCCCCCCTCTCCAGTCCCATATTTATTTTTATATATATATATATATATATATATATATATATATATATATATATATATATATATAGATATAGTGTGCCGGAGCGAAGGCAGAGGGGACTCTTTCGACGTCGAGAGTGGATACAGCGTTGAGCAGCAAAAAAGTAAATACATTAGGAAAGATAACCACGTAATAGGCCTAATATTTATTTAGTTATAAAATGAATGCTGAATAAGATGTCTGTGTTATAATATGCCAGCGCAGCTTTTCTTCAGTTCAGATACTGTATCAAAAGGGAGAGACAGAAACGGAAGTTTGAGAAATTGTTTACAGTTTGAACACCGGTACTGTAGAAATACTGCAAGAATCACTGGTATAGGGAATTGGTGGACTTGCTGTAGGAGTGTTATATCCGAGGCATGCTATAACCGAGAGCCTTATAGCGATGGAGCACTATATACATAAATACACACACACATTGTGTACTCAAACAACATCCGTCTACCCAGCTATTTTCAGTTTATCAATTACTTTTCTTCTTCATTAAGTATTTCTAGCGACTGATGAGTATCCTGTTGGAGCACGACTCTCCTTGGAAAGACAGCTGTATGCTGTTTTTGAATGTCTGTACTTATATATAGTAAATTAACATACAGTATATTAATATATACATAAATAAATGATAGAATCAAATTGTGACACTTTTGTTAACTGTCAAATGCATTATAATATGACAGCGAGAGAGAGAGAGAGAGAGAGAGAGAGAGAGAGAGAGAGATAAATAATGTCTAGATCAGACCAACAATCTGTTACAAACTATTGAGAAAAACAATGCGAAAGAAAACACTGTGCTAGACAAAAATAAGTGAGTGGGACAGGAAATTAGAAATAAGATTACAATGTAACACTGAGCTCACCACAGGCTGTGGGGGTGACCCTCCAATTCCATGGACAGATTTTTTAGGCTGAGAGAAGAGAGAAAAAAAAAAAAAAAAGGGATTTTTGTACATTCTGTTTCTAATCATAGTTTTCTGTGTCAGATCATAAAGCCAGGGATTTAAACCTGAAAGCTCTTTTGTATTTTTACTATGACATATTGATCGCAACAATTCCTTAATGCCACATGGAGCTGTGCAATGTATACAATGCCATTTTCAGCATAATAAAATAAATCTTTTCCTTTTGACCAGCAGGTGGCACTAACAAACACATTCATCTAATTTAATGTCGGATATGTAGTCATAACCGACTCATCTTTACGTTTTAGGAAGGCCTGTTCCGTCAGTTTCTGATAAATGGTATAAATCAACAGCAGCTACTCACATTTTATGAAGTCTAGTCAACTACAGTTTTACAGTTGTGTTTTCCCATCTGTTAACGCGTAATTCGCAGAGTGATGCATTTGTGCGGTGGACACCTGCCACAAAACAAGATTCAAAACATCATTCATGAAAAAAAAAAAAAAAAAAAAACTTTGGTATGTAACCTGACAAAGCCTGGTTTTGCATTTCCAAGGCAGATCAACTTAAAGTGAGAGGGGCTTAATATGCTAGACCCCAAAACCAACATTCTCCCAAGCCCTGCAGTTGCTGTGGCAACCATAATTAGCCATTGCTTTGATGCGTCACTTCAGTGCTTGTGCTGCTCAGTTGAGACAATGGCAGACAGGTATTTATAGACCTGTGATTCTCTTCAAAGGGGATGAAACGCTCTTCAGAGCCCTTCTTCAGAAAAACAAGTGTACCATCTGCTTTCAATGAACACAGAAACACACACACACACCTTGATGCATCTGTAGAACACATCAGTGCACACAGCCTCATACTTTACCATAGCCCCTTTCAAGAAAACACCTTAATGACTACCACTCGCATAAGACCTTGTCCCTTTGAATCTGAAGAAAGAGACGCATGTCATGCTAATAAGCAAGGGAGCTTTGAAGTGCAGAGTATTCTAATTAAAATGGATTTTGTGTCTCTCTAATGTCTTCTGCATTTTTTTTTTTTGTATTTACCCCTGCTCCCTGCCATATTGCATGTCATCAGTATGATCACCTGAAACCACCTGTGCCATTGCAACAGCAGGGAAGTCAGGAAGGCAAAGGGAATGAACATAGCACAAAAAGAAACTAGGAAGAAAAATCATTTTGGGTATTTTCAGAAAATACATTTAACAGCACAGAACAATTGGAATGAAGAGATTATAAACTAGAACTCAAATGCAGTTACTCTTGTAACGATACAATCTCATGAACCCCAGATCTACAGATAAGATGCTGTAAACAAACAGCCGGAATTAGTCATAAATTACAAGGGTTATTAATTTGCAGCAACAGAAAAACGACATGTGTTGAAGTTAGTATAGAATCATGTCCAAAAAAAGTACCCAAAGCACAGCTACATACCCAACAAAAACAAATGGGTCGATCTTATCATGCATTTTCCATAGGAGAGGAAAAACTCTTTACAATCAACAAACCTATTTTCTCTAATTGAAAAATACAACACAGAAACCATTACCAGGCCAATTCACAACTAAAGACTCTGTTTCCCCTCGCTAAGGAACACATTTTCAATACCTGTCATTAGGCACAGGTCCAAGTTGCCCAGCTGCTTCCATTTACAAAGTCATATCTCAATGTCCGGCAATGCGAAGTTGAAATTAAACATCCAGTTCTGAAAAGAGGACTTTGGTTCCTTTTGTTGGCCACAACTGCATCACAATGGAAGGATGCAGCATGTTTATACTCAGGAAAATGAAGTAATCAAGACTCAACGTGTAACAGAAAGCGTCATCTAGAAGGCGGCTGGCCAACAAATAGCCAGCCATGTATGACGACTACCTCTTTGGTACGTCATGGTTTTAACTTTATTGTGCTTCCAAAAACTAGTGCAAAATTAAGGTTTGGCTTGCAAGTGTTAGATTAAAGCCAATGGAAGATTTTGTTTAATATTTTGTTTAGTAGTTCTCAAACAAATATTATTCATGGCAGATAGAAGCAGAAGTTTGAGGTTTGTGGTCAATACAGTGTTGTTTTTTAATTGAGGGTACAGAAGCAGTTACCTATAAATTGTGGCCTTTGGTACCACTATTGTACACATGGTATCTAGCTGGAACTGCCATTAAACTTATGTACTGTATGTGTCTTCCACAGTGATATTAAGTGTGAATCTGGAACAAGGAGCATAGGATCACAGATTTCTGTGTGAAATTATGAATGGGATGAGAAAAGTATAATTGAAATGTGTTGGCATTAAATTAGAAGTAACTCACAGCCCCTAACCCCAGTTCAGCAACTCTGCAGTGACTGTCTTCAATAACACAGCCACTTCGTTTCCATGCGGATTCCAAACAAGGGACCGGCTAATTCCATTCTACACTGTCAGTCTGCGGGTGGGATCAGCTGTGTAACCAAATATAGATTCCCAGTGCAACACACCACCCTCCCTGACCTCCCAATGCAGCCCTTGAGACAGTCCGGTGCAAGAAATGACTTGGCTAACAGGATTAAGAAAATCAGTTTCCATTGAGAAGCAAGAAAACCACAGCTATTTTCCCAACAAGCGATTTTCCCAGGTCTCTGTGGGCTTGCTTCTCAACAACAAGAACCCCACAAGAGCACTTCCCAGACTGAGTGATGGCATCATGAGAGGTCAATGGGGAGACCAGATTACACTCTGACAAAACCAGCTGGCTCTGCTGTTTTGATATTAGATTTACATTTCTCACACTGCGATGTTTAAAAGGATTCAAAGGGTGGATTTTGTTTTGATCTGAAATCCGTACAAGTGTTTGTTTTCGATACTGCACATTGACAAATATTCCAAGGGGCTGTTCCACCCAAGTACTGCTCAAACACACCTCTCTTTACAGCTTCTGAAAAGAATCTGTTGGTCTGGCTGCAGTGTTTGGTACAAGAATATTACACTGCTTCACAGTCTTTAGTAAATAAGTTCATAACTCCATGAACTTGACAGAAACAGTGACATCAACTACTGACAGAATCCAGGTTAGCTGGAACCAAGTGTGGATATAATTGCACACCTTCTAGGCAGTTCCAGTCACTAGGGATCTGGGAGGAGGCTTCTAAAACAAATGCAGAGTCAGTTACATCACTTGAAATTCCAATACTGTGAGCCAGTCAATTCAGTGGAGACAGGGTTCAGAAACTAATGAGAATGTTCACTAAGTAAAGGTACTTATCTGCTTGCTGGGTGAGTGAACCATGAAGTCAGCAGTGTGAGTTACAGCTACAGAGCAAAGTGTGGAGACACCCATAGAACTGCTCTGTGACCTCTGCCAGCTAGGGTTAGGAAAACAAAAGACAGACTGCAATTGCTCTATAAAACATCGAGACTTTGAGGTCCCAACAATTCAACTTTAGTCCAGAGCTACAACCTTTCCTTTTTCTATACACAAACACATACGGTACTGTAAGTAAAACTTTAGTAATTAAATGCACAATTACTTAAGGGCCAAACATCACCTTATTCTAGAATGAACTATAAAAAGGGAAGCATATTTATGAAAAATGAAAGAATGCAGAGTTCAGCACAGGGTTAATGAACAATGTTTTAAAGGCCACCTCTCGTTCCTGTGATAAAAAGTTTGGTTAGAACAAATTAGTTGATGAAAGATTAATAAAGGGTACAGTTTGAATGAGCAGACAGGGCTCAAGAGGAAAAGACATCATAGTGGGTCAGCGATATCTCTATCGATCAATATTGCATACTGTACACATTACTTAATTTCCCCTACCATGTGCCAATTTCTACTTCAAAGCTGAAGGCGGGGAGGGGGGTATGTTGAAGATGCAAACAATTACTGTTAATTGAGTTAATGAGAGGGTTCCTTAAAAGAATGGACATACATCCGTCATACATCATTTTTAAAAATCTAAAATCTTCAAAACATAAAAATTTATATTTTGGATATTTTAGGCCTGCTTTCTTGTTTAGCTGTGCCACAGACTAAAGATACATAACCTTTAAAATACAATCAAAATCTTCCAAACCTCTTCCAATCTCGCTGTTTACTGCTAATAGTTTAATTTGATCGATTTATACCCCGACAGGATAAGTCGCTGGAATGTGACAGAATGAAGGGTTATACTGGGATTGCAATCCAGGGTGATTCTCCAGTGTTGCAAAATGCTCTAAAAAAATCCAGCTCGGGGGGGGGGGGGGGGGGGGGTAGTTTGGGGGAGGATGGGGGGGGGGGGGGGGGGGGGGGTCCTTAGAACTCTACCTATATAATAACCTGTAAGGTCAATCATTGAATTTTAAGATTGGGGTGAGTGGTTTCCAGCAGCTCCACCTTAGAACTGAAATCTCACAGGATCCTTCTGACTACTATAGCTTGACAGGAGAGAACAGAGCTGTGCCTCTTTGTGACAAGCCAAGAATTTTAGCCATCCGCATGGAGACTTAATACATTGAAGATTTCTCAAACTGTACCTTCGAAACTGCTTCAGCTGAGGTCTTTGTTTATCGAGGTGTAACCCATTACAAACAGAAAAAAAGGATGAAGAAAACACTCACTAAGGTGCTGCCTCTGTATTAAAGTGTTTTGAATAATAGAGCTAAAAACTTTTAAATTTCTGTGTAGCAACTCCTTAGTTTCCCACATAGCAACAGTACATATACAGCTGCCTATAAACTACATGTATCTTTGTGTGGAGGCTAGAATACACCCAAACTAACTCGCCTTCATATAAATGCAATATCTAACAATATCACACATTACCTTACATATTAAAACGCTGTTACAACTCTCAATGCAGCTACTAGTTACCTAAACTGCTGATTGGTACAATATATACACTGGCTATAGAGTAAAACTTTGAATCTCCTTGTACTTGTGGATGTTACGTTAATTCCCACACTTAAAGAAAGACCACTTTTAATGCTTTTCTCCTTGGCCTCTGTGTGGTCCTCAGCCTGTTTAATTAAACAGCTCTGTGGGACAGAGGTTTTCCTATGCACCTGCACACAGCTAATCCCTATACTGTATCTCCTCCTCCACAGTTATGCCCAGGGCCATTCCCAGAGGCAATGTAGCCAAGGACACAGTGGGTTAATCCTGTTGGGATCTGCAACATACAAAACAATTGACAAATCGTACAGATACATTTGTGCAAGTATTTGAAAAGTTCCCTTTTTAAAGGGAGTTTACCACTAGCCACATTATCACTGGTTCTGTTCTCGTTTTTTGTTTTGAATACTGGATATGCAGACATTTCAAACACAGCTCTACATAATTAAAATGAAAAAATTGGACATCACCAACAGAAGATGGAATTAATAGCTTGTATGCATCATGAGGACAGCAGGACTAAAATGAAAACAAAAAAAGCAGAAATAACGTGCACACGTCACCATTCTAAGTCTTCAAAACAATCACAACAATACACGTGGCTCAGTGGAGTCTGTAGTCTGTTGTATTATCTAGTGTCTGTCTGAACACACCATTGCACCATGCACAAGGAATTAATGTGGCTAACTTTAGATGAACATGTGTTCTTCCAACAGTCTAGGTTAGTTCACAAACGTGTTTAAATAAAGCTCAGTCAGAGCTATTTAAAATGATATTCAAACCACTAGTTATATCGTTCCATTTAATCCAAGCACCATCCTGGAACTGTTCTTAAAGAACAAGCAGAAACATGCTGTTACACCACCACAGGGCTGACACTGCAAACCCAAAGCATAGTTCACATGGAACTCAGCCTGGCTCTTTGTATGGGTTTGGTGACTTTTTGCTATGGAATGCAACTATGGCCAACTTCCGGTTGTTGCTTTTCATGTTTTTTTTTCTTCACAATTTTGTATATTGTGATAAAGTGTAGACAGACTGACAGATAGTGCCTATAGAAAGTCTAACCCCTTTCAAAATGTTCACCTTTTGTTGCCTTATAGCTTAGAATTAAAATGCACTAAAATAGTGGATTTTTTTTTTCATTTAACTACATATCCTACCCCACAACTTCCAAGTGAAAAAAATATTCTAGAAATTTGTAGAAAATTAATTAAAACCATAAAAACTGAAGTAGCTTGGCTGGATAAGTGTCCACCCCCCTTGTAATAGCAATCATCAGGTGTAACCAATCACCTTAAATCACACACCAGGTTAAGTGGCCTCCAGCTGTGTTAAATTGTAGTGATTCACATGATGTCAGGATAAATTCAGCAGTTCCTGTAGGTTCCCTCTGCTGGATAGAGCATTTCAAAGCAAAGACTTAACCATGAGCACAAAGGCGCTTTCAAAAGAACTCCGGGACAAAGTTGTTGAAAGGCACAGATCAGGGGATGGGTATAAAAAAAATATCAAAGGCCTTGAATATCCCTTGGAGCACGGTCAAGACGATTACTAAGAAATGGAACAGGACAACGGAGCAAGAAGGAGACTGATCAGAGAGGCTACCAAGTGGCCAAGACTGGTCAAAGTGTGCACGTGATATCCCAAGCACTCCACAAATCTGGCCTGTATGGTAGGGTGGCAAGAAGGAAGCCATTACTCATTTAAGCCCACCTTGAAACCCGTTTGAAGTATGCAAAAAACCAATCAGGAGATTCTGTAGCCATGTGGCAAAAAAGTTTTGTGGTCTGACGAAACCAAAATCGAACTTTTTGGCCTAAATGCAAAGCGTTATGTTTGGAGCAAACCCAACACAGCGCATCACCCAAAGAACACCATCCCTACTGTGAAGCATGGTGGTGGCAGCATCATGTTATGGGGATGTTTCTCATCGGCAGGGACTGGGGCACTTGTCAGGATAGAAGGGAAAATGAAAGGAGCAAAGTATAGAGAAGTCCTTGAGGAAAACCTGCTGCCCTCTGCAAGAAAACTGAAACTGAGACAAAAGTTCACCTTTCAGCATGACAACAACCAAAGGCACACAGCCAAAGTTACACAGGAGTGGCTAAAGAACAAAAAGGAAAATGCCCTTGAGTGGCCCAGTCAGAGCTCCAACTTAAATCCAATCGAAAATCTGTGGCATGACTTAAAGACTGCTGTCCATCAAAGCTCCCCAAGGAACATGACAGAGCTTGAACAGTTTTGTAAAGAAGAATGGTAAAATATTGCCAAACCTAGGTGTGCAAAGTTAGTAGAGACCTATCTCAACAGGCTCACACGAAGTATTAACTCAGGGGGGTGAAGACTTAAACAATTCTGATCTTTCAGTTTTGCATTTTTAATATTTTTTTTTTCCCCTTAACAGTATGGAGTATGGTGTGTAAATAATGGAAAAAAATCCCCCATTTAAATGCATGAAACTCTGAGGCACTGACACAACAAAATGTGAAGAAAGTTCAAGGGTGTGTAGACTTTTTATAGGCACTGTATACCCTCAGATGCTCTCGATATCTAAGGAATGTCATTTGCAAGTTTCAACTCAATTGAATAAGTAGTTCTCTAGCTATGTAAAACTGGTTGTACTCAAAGGCACCGCCACCATTTTAGTACTGTATATTCTCTTGTAACCATTTTGAGTAACTAACAGCTACCCATAGCTTTAAACAATGTATTCTGTGTTACGATGGCCACTTTATCTTACAAATTACAACATAAAGATCTTCTCATCACAACGTTTGCCTAATTCAATAATTAAGTTCTGTTTTGGAGTTAAGTAACCTTAAATCATCTCAAAAGAAATGAGGCAAGCTGAGATAACAACTTCAGTTTATATCCCATGCCTGAACTGAACACAATATGGGTGTGTACATGTCAACCAGGGTTCAGGTTTCACAACATGCCTCTCAGCCAAAACCCAGCTGAACCAGCAGACTGATAAAAACACATGTGTATACTTGGTGTTATGAACTATTTCTTTATCTGCTTTGTTTGTTTGTTTTTTCTCACAACTTACAGTACCAGAACCACTATTTATTTATTTTTTGTTTGTTTTGTTTTGTTAATCTGATGATGAGATCAAATGTGGTAGGTCCAGGAAATAAAATGAAATTCAGAATGGAGTGACACATTCAATTGTCCCTAAGTGTTTAATAAATTTAAAAAAAAAAAAAACATTTATATTTGTACTGATACAGTTCTGAAATTGGTGACAAATAAAAAAAAAATAAGAAATAACTGCGCGTTTGTGTGATTCGTAATTTTATTGAATGCAGAGCTCCAGAAAAAAAGACAGGGGAAGGACGTGATATACTACAGGGCATTGTGGTGGCTCAAATTCCGCGCCGGTGCAGATTTTCCTATACAAAAGTTGTCTGCCACTATATGTAAAAGAAAAAAAAAATGCGAGTGTGCACTGGACCACGGTTCCAGAAAACACAAATTATGTGTTCATGCCACAGAAACTGCTGTAAATCCTTTAGTCATTTTCCAAAACACACAACAGATATCAAACAGTTACTGTACCATATCCTCTGACAAAAAAAAAAAAAAAAAAAAAAAACTGTTTGACTGCGTTTCTTTTTTTAACTGCAAATCTGGCTTCGGCTAAAGTTCAAACCTCACACTTCCTAACTAACTAAATTAATCGCATTGGCTAGGTCTGCCTAACACTATTCAACCTGTCGCTAAGTAATGTGTTTACTTAACTTGACACTAGAGAATAGCAGCGGCAGCTCGTCATACATAGAACACACAATGTGTGTACATGACAACTCTAACAACAATGCACAACCGCCTTTACTTAGCAACTGTATTATTCTACTTATAAACTGCGTTTGGTTTGGTATTTTGTTTTTTGTTTGTTTGGTTTTTTACATCCGTGTGGTCATAGTTTAACGTATGTTTTGTATGCTCTCCAAGAAATCAGCGCTATGCATTTCGGATCAAATCACACACAACTGATTAGTCAATAACTAAGGTCACGTTATGACCTGTTTTCTTTAACAGAACACAATGCAAGTCTGGCATAATTCAATTTTCCTTTAAGGAAAGTCTAGTTGTACACCGTTCCCTATCTGCATTATCGGCGGGTAAGGACACTGCTGTGTACGGCAGTCCGGACAGTGTTGGCGTGTATTTCACTGTGACACACATACACAAGACGCTGTCAAAAAAGCAGAGTGAAAGCGGGACTTACCCTTTCTCTATGAATAACCCAGCTTTTGAACAAGGTTAACCTAGATGTCCATCAATCTGCCCGAATACTTTGTATCGGCAATACAAAAAGTGTTACTGGTGTGTAGAAGATGGCCGCCGCTGAGCAGCTTTTCTGAACTCAATGACGTAATCGTGGAGCTTTAAACTTTTAACACTTTGTGGTCCTCAACACTTCCAGTGCTTACCGGCACACTGTTATTATTATTGGTAGGCTCCGTAGTTTAAGCATTACGCTGTTTTTCCTTCTTTTTAATCACATACGGTACAGTTAATGTTATTTTAGTTGTGTTCAGGTTGAAAGAAAAAACCTAATTCTACAATATAGGTATAGATTTAAGATGAATCTTTGCACATTGGACACTACTAAGCAAGTTACTAAAATTTACGCCCCAAGTAGAAATAGAACCCTATTGAGTTGGGTTTGTTCAGCACATTGCCTAACTCTATCCCTAAACCCCAAAAGCAACAGACTATATTTTAAACAAACAGCTATGACTAGATTGCATGCCTGACTGAGTCGCCAACACCTTTCTTTATCGTGCACGCTGTTTTTTTTTGTTTGTTTGTTTTTTTTGTATAATACACCTTTAAACAAGAATGTATCTAAACGTTTATTGCAACAGATCACTGTAATTACGATTTCTGTAGCTGCGCAGTTGACATGTTGCAGTCTTTGTTCACAGCTACCGGTGTGTGGGTGGGACGAGAGAGTGAAATCGTGTCCACTGTGATATTCATGCTAAAAGGGTGAGGTGAATAAAAAATAAAAACAACAATAACGGTTCTGCAGTGATCTATCTATCTATCTATCTATATACACACACACACACACACACACACACACACACACACACACACATACTCTGAGTGTACAAACATTAGGAACAGGATCCTAATGTTGAGTTGCACCCCCTTTTGCCCTCAGAACAGCCTCAATTCGTCAGGGCATTCACTCTACAAGGTGTCGAAAGCGTTCCACAGGGATGTTGGTCCATGTTGACTCCAATGCTTCCCACAGTTGTGTCAAGTTGGCTGGTAATGGATCTCTACTCTGAATAGCTCTTTCCATTTCATCCCACAGATGCTCAATTGGATTGAGATCTGGTGACTGGGCAGGCCACTGCAGTAAGCTGAATTCACTGTCATGTTCGTGGAACCATTCCTGGACAATCCTAGCCTTGTGGCATGGGGGCCTTATCCTGCTGAAAAAATCCATTAGCAGATTGATACACTGCTGCCATGAAGGGATGCACCTGATTGCAATGATGTTCAGCTATCCTGTGGCATTCAAATGTTGCTCCACTTTTATCAAGGAGCCCAATGTGTGCCATGAAAACACACCCCACACCATCACACCACCACCACCAGCCTGCAATGTTGACACGTGGCATGATGGATGCATGTACTAATGTGGTTTTCTTCATACCCTAGTCCTCCCATCAGTGTGAAAAAGCAGGAACGGGGATCCATCAGACCAGGCAATGTTTTTCCAATCCTCCAGTGTTTTCGTTCCTTAGCCCACTGCTACCGCAGTTTCTTGTGTTTTGCTGAAAGAAGTGGAACTCAATTAGGTCGTCGTCTGCCATACCCCATTCGTGTCAAGGTACGACGAGTTGTGCTATGGGTCTTTCGGCACCAATGTTGTGCTGGACTGTCAGCTGACTAACTGTAGCCAGTCTGTTTCTCTGCACAATTCGTGTCAGCCTACTTTGGCCTCTTGCATCAATGAGCCGTTTTCGACCACTGGCCTTCTGTTGGCTGGATGTCCTTTGGGTGGTGGACCATCCTTGATACACACGGAAACTGTTCAGCGTGAAAAACCCAGCAGCGTTGCAGTTCTTGACACACTAATACCATACCCCGTTCAAAGGCACTTAAATCTTTGGTCTTGCCCATTTACCCTCTGAATGGCACACATACACAATCTATGTCTCAGTTGTGTCAAGGCTTAAAAATCTACACTGATTGAAGTGAATTTAACAGTTTGCATTCACCTGGATTCACCTCTTCAGTCTATTTCATGGAAAGAGCAGGTGTTCCTAATGTTTTGTACACGCAGTGTGTGTGTGTGTGTGTGTGTGTGTGTGTGTGTGTGTGTGTGTGTGTGTGTGTATATATATATATATATATATATATATATATATATATATATATATATATATATATATTATATACAGGCCAAACTTCAATTCATTTTACATTGTATCACATATGACACACCTACATAATCAGTATATGTCAACGTCGTTTATTGTTTTGGCCGACAGAAGAAAGTTTACTTCTGTATACAATTTAAGATTTAAGTTACAAAAATTAACACAATTACAAACCATCTGTAATTACATTTGAGGTATTTCAGGTCTCTAACGTCAGGTGTAATATTATTCATGATTATTTTTAAGAGACATTTTTTTAAAAAATGATAAGAATTAAATATTTTCTCTGGCCCATCCCGTGTTATTCTGACCTGGCAAAACTTTCCTCAGGATAATCTTTTTCGTGTTTTGTTTTAGGTCTTACTATTGGTCCTTAGTATTGAATATGCTGCCATCTAGTGGGCTATCAACGGCCCATATAGAGACCAACTATTACACTTAAACATTAGGAACAATCAGAGGTGACAAAAACTTACCATCATATCTATTTACTTTTATTCTGCAAATTGATAAACGAACACATGATTGGTTATTCGTGTTAAACATTTAAATCCACGTTTCAAAGCTCCAATATACATGCTCTCTATCCTAGGATAAAATGTAATTAAAAAGTAGAAAATACCAAGACAAACAAGAACTGTGATAAAAGCAGTTTTTTTTATTATTTTTGTTTGTTTGTTTTGTTTTGTTTTGTTTTTTACAGCAGGTAGCATTTGAATGAAATAATTACACACTGTTATATTAAAGGTAATGTAATGTCAGCTGGATTTTACAACACAAGTGCTTGTGGGCACATCCCATTTAATCAAGTCTTTTACTGGTTCAGAAACCCTGAGAAAAGCATTCTTTTTATGTTACGGCTCATAACACTTAATTAATATTATTGTTTATATTTTGCCAATATGTCATTACTTTAAGACCTTGTAAAGCCTCAAAAGACTCAGACTATACAGGCCAAGCTGCCATTGCACAAGAAACACTGTTTTCTCTTGGTGTGGTCCAATTCGAAAAAAGATTTATAAAGCATTTTAAAGTATTTTGTTCTAAAAGAAATACAAACCTTTACAGTTTAAAACTGGTTTGATCACAAATCCAGTAAAGTAGCTTATACGGTTCCTGGTACGATGGCCAGGTTTGCAATGAGTGTGTTTGGCACCAACTCAGGAAGGTTCTAAAGAGAACCAGACAAACCATCTTAGTGCTATCCAGATCTAACAAATCTAACTTCCTAGCAAAATTCCCCCAGAGGATCGCTACCTCTTTCCTGTTTCCTAGTCCTTGGGCCCTGCCTGAGTGCTGGAGGTGTGGATGAACTCATACAGCTGCCTGGTGTTGGTGGCATTGCCCTGGAACTCTGTCAGCTGTTCCTGGCTCCCGTTCACCAGCTCAGCCAGGCTGCCAGCTCCGTTCATGAGTGCCCAGCAGTTCTTGACATTGACACCAGGCATCCTGAGTTCATGAGGGCTGGGGTTGCAGAGGGTTGTTGTGAAAATAAATAAATATTGTTTTAAATGTGTACATTCAGATATAATTTATAAATCTAGTTACCAGATTTAACATTTAGCTGAATATTTAACTAAATCTCTCTTAACTAGATTTAACATTTAGCACATATTTAACTGGCCAGCTAAATCTAGAGTTTGTATGCAAATGAGCTCCGCCTGCTTTGTGCTTTGACAAGATTTGATTGGCTCTTATAATACTAATCGGGGAATATGCAGATTTCAGCATTACAAGACCAAATCAAATCTTGTCAAAGCACAAAGCGGGCGGAGCTCATTTGCATACAAACTCTAGATTTAGCTGGCCAATTAAATATTTAGCTAAATGTTAAATCTTGTAACTAGATTTATACGTTATATCTGAAGGTACACATTTAAAAATATTGTTTTCACAACATCTATAAATCTGGGGAAAAAACACAAGATTTGGGTCAAATCTGGGAAAAAATACACAATTTATGTTAAAATATTAACGCTTTTTTAAAAAATTTTTTACACATGGCACCCCATAGAGAGAGAGAGAGCTTGCTAGTGAGATCGTTGGCTGAGATCTCTGGAGGAAATCTGATCAGGCTGTCAGAGAGAAGGGCTTGGCTGGGTCGAATTCGATGAGCACCACGGGCTGGCGGTAGAAGCGGGACAGGGACAGGCACTGGGTGTACAGCCGGCTGCTGTTGAGGGAGCTGATTAGGTCACTGACACGATGTAGTCTCCCACCTCCAGGGTGGCCAGCTTGATATCCAGGCAGCGGCAGTGCAGCAGGGCTGGCAGGTCACTTCGCAACTTTACCTGCTGACCTCCTCTCTTCACGATATTCAAAAAAACAGTATATTCCCATTATCAAACATTAGATGCCACCACCTATATAGCTTAGACATATGGAATCACTCACCTGCTTTTCGCGTGTCTGTAGATGAGTTTGCCGGGGTGGGGTCTTGAATCAGGTCCAGATTCGTATTCTCACGCCCTTCCCTTTCTTCAGAGACCATCATATTCGCTTTCTCCCTGAAGTAAATAAATAAATGAATCAAAAACTGACTGGGCTCATTGTGGTCACCTGTCTATTTAGATAAACTAGGAGTTTGTCATGGTGAAATGATAAATCAGACAGAACATCGCTCTTCATGTTAATCTCCAGCACCAACTCTCTCTTCCCCTCTGCAGATTAAAAACACACAATATTTATGCTGTTCTGTCTCTGTGTTGTAATCTGAACATCCGCTGAACAGCTGTAAACAACTACCTTAAAGACATGACCCAGATGAAGGCATTAGCTGAAACGTTAGCCTGCTTCACTTAGTTTCTTATACGTCATTCCTGTTTCTACCCCTGCCTGAACAAGGGATTACATTTCTTTGCTTGCTTTAATTGTGTAAACGTGTAATGCAGCATACCTGTTCTGTAAAGTCATATTCAGTTTGAGGTTACATGGATCTTATTTTAGTTCATCTTAAGGTTACAAAATTCAAGTTTCAAGTCAATTCTATATTCCACAGGGAGCCAGTGCAAAGAGGCCAAAACAGGGGTAATGTGTTCACTTTTCCTGGTTTTAGTCAGAATTCTAGTGGCTGTATTTTGAACCAGCTGTAAGCGAGAAGCCACCCGTTTTGGGATATCAAAGAAAAGTGCATTGAAATAGCCAATACTTGACGAAACAAAGGCATGCATTAGCTTCTCAGCATCAGGTACAAAAATAATAGGTCTAAATTTAGCTATTTCCTGCTAATTAAATGAATATTATTACAACCATGTATTCCCTTAGGGATAAGGGATGGGTTAAGATAAAGAAATTTAGAAGGTTCAATGCCTGGCGCCAGTAAGAGTTTCAGCCTCACAAAAACACCCTCAAAATATTTTTCTTCATAAAATCCCTTCAGTTTTTAACCGCCAGCAGCCAACCCTGCATGTAATAATGTAAGAATTATTATCTTACATATTCTTCAGAGCAGAAATAGAATAAGCCATGAACTTAGTGCTGCTCCTGCTCGGAAATTAACCAGACAAATGATATAATAACAGAATATCTTTGCTGTCTACTATCTGTCTAGTAGGCAGTACCTCTAGTGGCCTGGCGGGGCGATGCAGAAAAAAAAGAAAAGACTTCAGATGAAGCAAAAAATTCGGTACACACAATGAATTTGTGGGGATTCTGTACCGAAGTTAGAAGGAATTAGGTATAGCAGCAGCTCCAGCTAACTCGGTACAGCCGGAGTTATGATTGTGTGCCTGTTAGTGGTATGTACTGTAAGAAGAGCAGATAAGGAAATGCAAATTTCTCCTGCTCAAAATAAAAACACTGGGTGAAGCTATTGAATACACTCTGATGAACCAAACCTTAGATCCGCTAGATGGCACTATTGCAGCACAATCCGATTTTTTTAAAGGGGAAAATAATTAACATACTGTATTAAATTATTTTTTTATTGAAATTTACAAGGAAAATTGTTAACACAGCCCAAATATAGACTAACAAATTATAATTATGGGTAAGTACAAAAACTCGTTAAAAAATAATAAAATCTTGTATAAGTATGATACAAAAAATACATACATATGCATTTGAATATTTTGAAATAAATATAATAGTTACATGCATATTCATACATGCTAATTGTCAACTAAGACTTTTAAACATATTCAAATCAATTATATATATATATATATATATATATATATATATATATATATATATATATATATATATATATATATATATATATATATGCATATATGCAAGCTTCTTGATTCTAACTAAAATGTCTTTACGACAAATTTATAAATATAGTGGATTCCCAAATATATAATATATCTATATATATATATAATAAAACCTTAGGTGATATAAAGGTTAAACAGCATTTCTGTAGAATCAAAAAGCCTTGCATAATGAGGTATGAATCATTGTTGAGCCTCTGTAGCTAAGATTCTGTAATCCGGATTTAGCGTGCAATCCACCTGCCTCAATCATAGGAGGTGTAAGACTTAATCAGTGCTAAGAATAATGTGGTTTCAGTCTCTAGCTGCATCTCCCTGTTGAAGGCAAGGAACGTTTCATTCAGGGCTTTAAACAGCAGAGCTCAGTAGTGTTTTAAGTATGACTCATATTCATCTCTTCCTTTTGAAATGCAAAGTGGAAGCAAGCTGGCAGTCGAGCTGAACGTTGGAAGTGCTGAAGGTTAAGGGGCTCGATGGCTCAGTGTGTTACACGTATTACAGGGAAAACTGCACAGTTCAGTAAACACAGTAGCTATCAGTGACCAGTAGGTGGCTCTAGTGTATATACTGCACCCACAGTGCCAGACTACTTACTGTATGTCACAAAAATATTATTTGAAGTCCCTTCTGATAATTGCACGTCTGGAATTGTTGCATCATTCTCGGTGGTTCCCATTGGCCCTTTCTATCAGATATTTAATGGTTCTATGAACTGTCCTATGTCTTCCATTCATAAAACAGCCTATAAATGTTTAAGGAATACGTAACCCTATTTAACCCTTTGAACACTATATAACTGTACAGAAAGATAAAGGTAGGATAACCGATTAATTCATAGTTGAATGCCTTATAATGAAAAAGTCACACAAATGTTTTACACATATCTGAGACCAGTTGAGTGCAACAGTGGTCCACTGTCTTGAGTGGAGTTATCTATAGTTATATAGATATGCAAATATTTAAAAATACATCTTTAAATGAAGCAAGAGTTAAAGTTCCATTAATAGAAACCTGTAACTCCAAATTCACCATTTGTGAAATGTGTCCATTATTGTGTCAGTGAAGCAATAGACATCAATGACTTATTCTAAGTAATGTTGCTGGGTTGTGTATACATTGCATTTACAGAGTAAAATACCATAATGGCCTTGATACTGTGCTAGAGTCAGACATTGAGAAGTGCTAGTGAGGGAATAAGTGTCTGGTCTCTCCCATGAATCTGGAACAGGAAGCGAGTGGAGGAGGAGCTGTATTATGAGACCACCTTCTCTTTGTCCAATCTGCCCCTGGCACCAGTGAAACCTTGAAAATCAAATATGTCAGGTGCCAGTTTAACAGTGTATTGGTGTGGCAGTGGGTAGTCAGTTACCACACACCCCTGCTACAAATGCCTGTTTTTTTTTTTCAATTTCAAAAATGTGTCGGTTTGATATATATATATGTGTGTGTGTGTGTGTGTGTGTGTGTGTGTGTATATATATGTATCACGCTGGTTGAGTCATTGGTGTGAATGTATAGTTTGATATGCATTCATATCTACAGCATACAGTTACAGCATATCTATTAACACTGAATATGCGTGGTATAATAAGCACAGCTTATACAGGAATAGCCAAGTATAACAGTGATTCATTGAATCATGGGTACATAAAAATGCTTGAGGATCTATTTCTGTACTAACACTGAGCTGTAACATTGCCACTGCAATAGCAACAGCACCTTTCCTGTAGATATTATCATCCAGACTTCCACAGGGAAGGGGTGCTTTACTCTCACCTACACCTTTTCATGCATTGGGCTTGGACTTTTGATCAAAAAAGAGGTGTCACTGCCAAAAGTCACCAGAGGGCAGTAGAACACTGCTGTCCCCTCCAGTAAAGCAGCCGGACATTTAACTGGACTATTCTTCTATAACTATATAAACAAGCAACCACCTAAAATAAGCAGGATCGAGACAAGAATGTCAAGAGATATGAGGTTAAAAAGCTGAATACGTGCAGTGATTCATAGTAATGTATGTGCATGCATGTATTTTTGTATGTGTGTTTGGCTGCGAGCATGTATGCTTGTATCACGTATGAAATATTACCTGCATTATTGCTGCTACTGAATAGAGCACCATACCATCAATTACATTGTAGTTTCAGTGTTGCAAAACAGCAGCTACAATGGCATTATATAATGTCAATAAATTACAGTGACAGTGTAATTATTTTGAGGCAGTCCCCTAAACTGTGGTTAAACTGCAGGCTGGATGCACTCTGCCCAGTTTATTTATTAATCATTTTAAGTGGAACTGTCATTAAAACTTCATAGGGAGTGTGTGTATTCACGTATGTATAACATATTGTAAATACATGGTGTGTGTGTAGGGGGGGGGGGGGTGTCGGGGGGGGGGGGGGGGTTTGGATGATCAAGCATAATACAGCAAATACAGCTAAAAGAACGACACACTTGAACTGCAATACTAGCTGTTAGGTATTTTGTGAGTGGCGTCTAGAATTTCAGACAGCTGTTCGTGCATTAAAAAGTCACATCTAGCCAATGAAACTGTCTAAAGTACTCTCTTTGCTATACATACCTGTCAAGACTTTTATGTCCATATACATCACACACACACACAGATTTAGGTCTGGAATGAGTTTGGGGTGCTGTAGTCTTCCTTCCTTTAACTTTAACAGAACTGTGTTGAAATCTAGTGGCAAAACATCTACATATTCAGAACATAGTTAGACATGTTTTATATCCATGGAGCATAATTTAAGGGGAATGGTATCTTAGAAGTAAAATGGTTATATGAAAAGATGTGAATCATTGATATCTGTATGTTCAGGAATTAAAACAATGTGACAGTGAAACGGTTCATGTTAAATGGATAACAACAATAACAGAATGTGACTGAAAGACAGCAATATACCAAGCTGTAAAGACACTGGGCATTTTTCCTCCTGTGCTTGAATGATACAGTATGATTATGTAGCCAGATCAAATATGATGCTTCAATAAAACTTTCTGAAATTGCTTAGTTCATATTTTTAATGGTCAGCACTGGCAACGGAACTTAATCGAGAAGGTTACAGAATACATCTCAAATATTAAGACCAACAGCAAGTCACAAACATTGCTTCCAGAACTGTGTAGTGTTCTGGAAGCAAAAACAAAATGTAATTCAATATAACAAATCAGCACAGTGGTATGGAAAACAAGTCGAATAAATTAACATGTCTTCTTGTATTTCTTTATGATACACTACAGGGGTTGGGGGTTATCAAGTAAAGATATTATTAGTATGTTTCAGCACGCCTTAACGTGTTTCCTGGAATATATATTGAAATAAAATGTTTGAATTAGAATTGCTTAAATGTGCCTTAAATGTCTGCAGGTATTTTCAAATATGTACCATACCTGCAATTTTATTACAGAATTAGGGACGTCTTTCCAATAAGTGATTTACAATGGGTTGATAATACCTTGATTTTTATTAGAGACGTCTCATATTCAGTCTAATTGGTGCTCCAAATGGTATGCAAGCATTTTAATATTTTAAGTGGGATTGTGGAATTCTGTCTAATGGGCTGCATTGCAAAGTAATGGGACATTAAATGTTTTTATTCATTATATTCATCTGCATATCAACAGTGCCAAATGCATTCAGAGGGGGTCGGTTTGCAACCCACAAAACTGGTGCATGCTGATGCAGAGAATATTCAAAGGCCTGTATATGTCTTGCAAATCATCTTTGATATAATGATACTGAACTGGATTGACCGGGGCTAGCTTCTTATTTTTGTTTGAAGTACCAACATTTTATTTGCATTGTGGGTGGGTTGTTTTCTTAACATGATCAGCATTGTCTGCTTTTCTGGTTCTGTTGCACTTTTGACCTGCCATGTAGTGTCTCTCCTCAGGCATTGATCTCCTCAGGTGTGGATCTCCTCAGGCATTGATCTCCTCAGGCATGGATCTCCTCAGGCATGGATCTTCTTAGACATTGATCTCCTCAGGCATTGATCTCTTCAGGTGTGGATCGCTTCAGGTATTGGTCTCCTCAGGAGTGGATCTCTTCAGGCATGGATCTCCTCAAGTGTGGATCTCCTCAGGCGTGGATCTCTTCAGGCATGTTTTCTGTGTCTTTATTAAAGAGAGGCAGTGCACAGTTTTTCCTTATATGAGGTAACAGGAGCATTTGTCATTGTTGCTGTTGCGTTTGATTGAACCCAGGTTTCCAGCACTCCCAGGCCAAGACAACAAGGCAGCTATAACCGTGTCTGCTTCTAAACGGAATATAGAATACCCAGGAGACTGCCAAACTCAACGGAGGCTCTTTATGTGGAAAACCCCAGAGAGAGACAGAGAGAGTCTGCGGATCTCCCTCTTTCTCTTCCAAGTACGTGGCATGGTTTTCCAATAGGATTTTTAACTCGTCAAGTTTCAAGTCACTGTGGTGCTGTAATGATATCAGGGCACATCCAAATCCCTGGGTGTTTTTATGGAATAATTGAGGTGCTATATCTGATTTTTTTTTTTTTTTTTTTACATGCAATCAGCATAATAAGCACAAGCTGCAGGCAAGTGTTTGCAACTGACCAAATGAAAATCATTCCACAGGGATAGGACCAATCAGTGATAATGTCTCTCAGTCTGATATTAGCTGTTCCCATTAAAGAGAATGTGCTAGTGTTATATAGCACATTTAAGAGCAATTAACATTTCTGTATTCTGTACAGGTTTGTAAAGTTTCCTGCTGTCCTCTGGGAGGAAACAAAGAAGTGGAGTAAGTAGGCTATCCCAAAAACAATGACATGTAAACAGCGAATGGCTTGGAGAATTGACGGCGTCTTAATATTTAAATTCTATATTTAAAGGTCAGCAGGAACATATGTCCCTGTCCCACGTAGCAAAGACAGTGTAAGTCATTTAAAAGATAAAGAGTCTCAATGCATAGTAGCTGTCAATGCTCTTGACTGGGTCGCGCCGCAGTGTGATGGCATCAGGCTACGAATTGGGACCAGAAAAACCTGGCTTTGTTGCATTTTGTCACAATTCACTGGGCCTTCACATTTGAAGTTAGGGGTGTGCAAAAACCGAGACTGAAATGGAACCATACCGAATTAAGAGCTATTTGCGTTAAGCCAAAACTAACTATTTTAGATAAAGTTTCTCAAAAATAACAGATACATTTGAAAACATCACACAAATCTCCTAGAATGTAAACATGACAAAGCTAAAGAACCGGTATCCAAACATTCATCATCTCTATGCTTTTGTTCTTTGAGAAAAGCTAAGCAAATGTAGATATAGAACAATTTCTTTCCCCTGTATTCAGTTTTGAAACAGTTTCATACTGCCCACACTGTCCCAGTTTCACCGCTAATTTTAGTAGTTTTTGTTTTAATGAGCCATAATCTTGTGAGGCTGTGCAGTGTGAATGAACGGGTAAGAATAAATGTTTCTGCTTTTTAAAACTTTTCAGACTGCACTGAATGTACCAGTGATGCTAATATAGGTCAGGATTTGGTGTCACTTTGCCATGAGTGTCCCAGATCCCGTTACAATTAGAGATGACAGGATCCATTTTTAGAGTGAGCCTTTCTCTCTGTGGTCTGGTGTTCACAATGTAGCAGAGAGAGAGAGAGAGAGAGAGAGAGAGAGAGAGAGAGAGAGAGAGAGAGAGAGAGAGAGAGAGAGAGAGAGAGAGAGGCATGTCTGCAGTCTGCTGTAAAAGTTCAGTAAATTGGTACATTGGAAAGTTGTTAGATTGCATTTCTTTTTATTATTATGTTTTCATAGCAGATAGAAGATTTTTTATAGTGCCTTAATTTCATTCAGTGCAGGTGAGATTACAGTTAATGACCTCTAAAGTTATCGGTACAAAATGTCATTATGAGATTGCTATACTCAACCACCACTATACCCTTCGTAAATATCTTATACAAAGGGAGTATCACAAAACTACCACATAAATGCATCTGCTTGTGCTGTCCTGGTCTCCTAGCAGAGTGTATAGACACTTACCTTATTGAATCTAGCAATGATGGAGATAATGGCATTGCAGAAATGCTTGAGTCATCAGGAATTAAGCTTCTCCAACCAATTATCAGACAAGGGGGGAAAAAGGGGGTCTCTTGGTAACTTTTTTCATCATTTTTTAAAAAAGGTAATACTAACAGCAGATGGATTGCCAGTGCTACCGTGTTTAAATCCTGCTTGTGTTGGTATAAACCCCAATATAACTGGCGGTAGAGAGGTGTGTGTGATGGATGCCTCTTAGCAAATTAATCTGTGATTGTGATTAGGGGTCTCAATGAATGATTTTAGGAAGATTTTGAGCATTTTAATGTATTTTGACCAATTTATCACATATTACATTTTGCTGTTCAAATCTACAATACCGGTACAACCCAGTCACAGTAAAACCTGGCTAACCTTGATCTACAGAAAAAAAAAATCTAATGATTTATATTGATGTATGCAAAGGGTCTGTTAAACTATAATAAAACTTTTTTAAGGTTATCCAACTCATTGTCATTTTTGCTGACTATATCAAAGAATTATTGTTCTCTGTTTTTCATATACAAATAATAATACATAACAAGCGGTTTCATAACATAAATAATAAGGTTCTTGGCATTATTTTGCAGTTAAAATGGCACACCTAGCATGAAAGGTGAAGGTGAAGGTTATAGGAATTGTAAACGGTAAGAAGTGAATAGGCCTGCTCAACCTTCTACTGATCCAAAATTACCAATGCTTGCAATATAGCTAAACGTCTCCAGGAACAAGAACAATTGTACAGTACCTAGTTTTAATTAACAGACATTAATTATGTACATAATGTGTCAGTATTGTATAATTATTTATGACACATTAACCGCTACAGCTGTATTGATTGGCGACACAGAGTCTAAGCCATTGTTTGTCTTTTGAATAGTTGGTAATTACTGCAAAGGATTTTTCTTTGCTGTTGTTATCAAAACCTGAATGTCGGAGTTCCTTAGTTGTTTGGGTTCAGGTCTCGGCTTCATTCTCACCCCATTTTCATGAACGTTTCCCTTTTGTCTTCTCATAGATCCACATTATTTGTGAAGAGTAATGAGTGTGTTGGGAGTGCTGCCAACACTCAGGACCTTACCAAGTTACAGCACTCAAGAAATACAGTCCAAAATAGAAATGAAACACAAAAACATAACGGCAAGCCAGATCAGTTTCAAGGAGAATGAGACATTTGAGTTTTAAAACCCTTAATATTGACAGAGGTTGATCTTTGATTTTTTTTATCTTTAAAAAAAAAAAAAAATCTTTTTAGAACAGGAAGGTTGTTTTGTTATTTTTAAAGAAAAGAAATAGACTTTAGCAATTCATGTTTCAGAACTTTGTACAACCCTAAGTAAATATTTCATGATAACAGATTGCATTTATATTGGTTTATCACTGATACACAGTTGCTTTTATTTTTGCCTAAATTTTAAGCTTCAGTGAGTGTGTGCTGCAATGAATTCCCACTGGAAGATCAAGAGACACAGATAAGGGGTGATCACTGCAAAGTCTTTTCTGTTGTTCAAGATACAGAAGCAAACAATATGATTGTACAGCTTGCATCTTGAATTAGGTTGGAACATATTACATGAAAATACTTTTTTTTTTTTTGCACTTATGATTTCCACATTCCATATAACCCACAAACATTCAAAGTCAAAGTATACGGAACTTAGAAGGCAGGTAAATCCATTTTTACAGTTTTTCACCCCATGATAAAATCAAAATAAATTTGCTATTGGTGCAGAAACAACTGATCAGTTATTTTAAAGGTGCAATGGCCAAGATTAGGTAGCATAACAACATTATGCCTCAGTTTGTTTTGTTGTTGCTTTTCAGACTTTATTATCTCTTTGACTCTAGTCTTTCCACAATGTTCTTAGTTCCTATGTTACAGGTAATCGGTCTCTACAGATCTGAGGTTAAGTTCATTCCCCTGACTGGTGCCACGAGAGGATAGAGTCACAATACAAGACGCTGAAGGTGCGTCAGCAACATTCGTCACTGAAGCTACTTATTCAGACACGATGCAAAGATGACAACAGCGGTGTCAATGGAAATCATTTTATAAAAATGTGAATTTTGGATGTACTGTGGCGCTATTGTCTCAATTCCTGTTGGAGTATGAACTCTGCTAGGAGACTAATAGGACCCCACCCGTGCCCTACTTTTCTATGCACTCATTATACATAGAGAACTATGCAGAGTCGTATGAGGTTCTGTTGCACGTAACACAAGAGTTAAATGGGGAAATGAAAACAAGCACTTCAATTACTGACTAATGGCATGTTACCTTCAAATTAAATCTAGCAAAGCAAATGCTAGGTATAATCAACTCAGCACTTTCACCTTCAACTAGTTTAAAAAACATGATTGCATTTACTGAAGCAGTTGCTTTTGTCCCATTATAATAGAGCTTCATTTTAATGTCTGGATTCTGGATGTCCTATTATTACTCTCAAATGCTTTGATTAATCACAGAAAAACTTATTGAAATGGCATCCTGCAGCAAACAGCCTTGATAAATAATAAAGGGCTGTGTGGAGATATGAGAGTAGTTAAATCACTGGAGTTTATATTAGGTTAAATAGTTTAAAACTTCGACAGTAAAAAATGAGTCACTCATCTGTTTGCATACAATATAGTACTGCTGCCACTGGGAGATGTCTCTGTATGTTTTTCTTGTCAAAAAGTTTTTAAATATTCATTCGAATAAATAAGCAAGTCAACTGAGATATAAGGAATACAATAAGGCGTCTTTAGGTGCCCTGATTGATTCACCTTTATTCAGGGGGCTCCTGGTGACACTTTCCAATGAAAATGCAATAAAATCTGAGTTAGCTTGTGCTACATAACTGTTTTTATTACACTCAAGAATAGGTATTATTTTGGTTTCTTTGATTATGTTTCTTGCCTTTTTAAGCAGAAACTTTGAACCCTTCTCCAGCAGGGCAGCAGGAGAGAGCACTGCGCGTTATTGAAAAGGGCCCTGCTTGTTTATATGTTTTTGTTATTGCTATTATTATTATTATTATTGTTATGTAAATATGATGGCGAGGGACGTGTTGTTGTTTATTTATATTTGTTTAAAAATGTATTGACGGCGTAGCCGTATGTTTTGTTTTTGTATTTGTGTTGCAGCGTGGATGGGAAGCCCCATCCACATTAAAAAAAAAAAAAAAAAAAAAAAAAAACCTGTGCAGAATGTGACAAAGGGATTATCAGATAATTGGTAGCTAGTTAATCCCTCGGTCACTAATATAAAAGCTCTCCCTGCTCTGGGTGGTGTGTACAGAGGAGAGTACGGGAGAGCGAGAGGAGAGAAATTTAAAACAAAACAAAAAGAAACAGTGACAGCAATCTGCCCAGCCTGACCTGTTGTATTTTCTGCTTGTGATTTTGTTTTGGTTTAAATATTTATTTCGCTCTCTGAGCAAGTGTTTTTGTGTTTTAAATATTTGTTTGAATAAACGACACCGCAGCGCCTTTTGCAACTGCAGTACTGCCTCTGTCTCTCCTGCATCTGGCCTGACGTCATCACAACGCCATTCCTGTCACACCTTCCATTATTAATTTTTAGTCTTACCCAAGAGAAATATCTGTGAATCTGTGAATAGTAGATAATGACAGTTGTAATCAACTCTCTGCAGGTGCTGTTTGATTAACCGGAAATGGGATGTTCCTTTACAGCTGCTTTTTACATAGTAATATATTGTACATTTTGACATCATCTTAATCTATGAACCTAATCACTACCTCTAAAGATAAAATTGATGCTCCTTTCCAGCAGTTCCTTGCATAGTAATAGATTTCTGCTTTTTAATAATTTATAATTCTGGCTTGAATCATTGCCAGTCACTTCTATAGAAAACATTGCCAAGGCCAGACTGTGATAAAGAATTTCAAGGATAGCAAAACAGTGTTTACCTGCGTGTGCAATCAGGTCTGCAGCCTCCTTGTTCAGCTAGTAACAGCTGGCTACCAGAACAACAATGAGCCATCGCAGCTCTATTGAAGTGACACATACTTGACACACTAATCTGAAACCCTTAGCCAGTCCCATATATGTGGATGCAGAAATCTATTTGCTAATATTGACTTCCCATATTTTTGGCTGACTGTTTTAGACAAGCATCACGCATCCAGTAGAACAGAAATGCCGCCTTTCACATTACACACATGCTCTTGACATTACAACGTTTGATGCCTCATTAATGGTCACTGTCCACAATTCTCTGTTGTGTCTTCATTGCTGCCAGATATTTCCTAATGTTGACAGAAGCCAAGGAGAGAAGAAATCTGTTACTGCCTGTTGTAGCAATAACGGATGGTATGAGAATTAGTAATAAGGATGGTAAAACTAACAGTCATTAGTCAGTACTGATGCACCAAAATCCATTAAAGACAAAAGGAAGGGCTCCTGAGTGGTGCATCTGTAAAGGCACTACGAATGGAGTACAGGATAGCCTGGAGGTCGCTGGTTTGAATCCAGGCTATTCTATTGAAGACTGTAGACAGGAGTTCTCAGGGGGCAGCGCACAATTGGCCGAGCACCGCCCGGGGTTGGGGATGGGGCCTTAGGTCAGCCAGGGTGTCCTCAGCACACCACGCACCAGCGACCCCTGTAGTCTGGCTGGGAGCCTGTGGGCTTGCACGTAAACTGATCAGAGCTGCGTTGTCCTCCAACTCTGTAGCTCTGAGGTGGCTGCACAGTGACTCTGCGGTGTGAAAAAAGCGGTCGGCTGACGGCACACACTTTGGAGGTCAGCGTGTGTTTATTCTTCACCGCTCCTGAGTCAGCATGGGGGTGGTAGCGGTGAGTTAAAAAAAAAATTGGATATGCCAAATTGGGAGAAAATAATAAAATAATTGGTGATTACTAAATGAAAAAAAAAGACAAAGGGAAACTTGTTTGTAGTTGCTAGTGTATTTTGTAATTATATGGCTGAGTTATAATGTAATTACTATGTTACCACACAATTAGAGTGTAATAACATTGAAGCCAGAGGCACCTAATGCTGGCAATGAGTCATTTTGATTGAATAAACCCCTATTTGCCACAGTTTGCCAGTATAAAAATGCTTTTTGCCTTCTAGTGCACATTGTTGTGTTTAGCTCCTACTTCACCTTAGCGCTGTTGATAACAAATTAGATTACCTGCAAAAAAATGTGATTACCTGCCAATCTGCTGCAGACAGGGTGTTGCACGAGGGAGGCTCTGTTTTGACATGACGAGTCTGCAAGATGTTTAAATTGTTTTGATAGAATGTGTCATTCTTCATTGATTATGCCTCTAAGTCCACCAAGGAAGCTAGGTAGACAGGTGCTTCATTCCAAAACATTATTAGATTCTGCAGCACCACCCTATGAGCTTGCAACAGAGAGGCGGTAGCCGTAAAACTATAAGTTAAATATGGTAGCATGGCAAGCTGCAAAGGAAACAATGCAAATCTACCATGGTACCATGTAGCAGGGCGAGAAAGACATAGAGAGAGTGTAAATCTAAATCTCATAGCATTACAGCCATAAATACATCCTCATGGGTGCTGCATTAGTGTTGTAAGTACTTAAGCTCAAAGGCAAAATGGTAATTAAAAGACAATGCCGACTTACCACGAATTAAACTATAAGGTGGATTTAATACATTGAATTTTCTCTGCAGGTTAAGAGACTTCTAGCTGAAATCTGAGCTCTGATTGCTGTTTTGTTGAGAGACAAGAAGATTGTGAACTGGCTTGACACACAGAATGTTTACAGCACTGCCTGTCTTTAGACAAATGACAGGAAAAAACAATTACTGCAAGGCACGACCTGAAATAAGGGAAAATAAAAGTAATAAACAAAAATCTAATCAAATAACCCTTCAGATGGAAAATACGACATAGTCTATTACATCTACTATTATATAGTCTATTTACATCTATATATATATATACTATATATATATATATCTACCTATATTATAGATATATATATATATATATATATATATATGGAGATGTATGAGGAACAATCACAGATGGGAGGTACATAACTGCTAAAATGTCAGTGTAGATTTTTCCATTTTAACTGGTGTCAGGGGAAAATGTAGTCCGGAGTCCTAGTCAAGGGGCTCCAGGAACAGTTCCCCCTTGTCACAGGACTACATTACCCAATAGGCCGATTAGGCTGGGTAATTAGGTCATCATTGGGAAACACCTGAGGCTGATTAAAGCCATAGATAACAGAAGGAGAAATCCTGTGGTCTGGGTCTGTGTTGAGGCTAAGGCCTGAGAGGAGACTTGTAGCATATCGAAGATATTGTGATACTTATAATTATACACACACACACACACATATAATATATATATATATATACACACACACACACACACACACACACACACACACACACACACACACACACACACACACACACACACACACAGTGGCTCTCAAAAGTATTCACCCCCCTTGGACTTTTCCACATTTTATTGTGTTACAACATGGATTCAAAATGGATTTAATTAGGAGATTTTGCCACTGATCAACACAAAAAAGTCCATAATGTCAAAGTGAAAAATAAAATCTACAAATTGTTCTAAATTAATTACAAATACAAAACAGAAAATAATTGATTGCATAAGTATTCACCCCCTTGAGTCAATATTTGGCAGAGGCGCCTTTGGCTGCAATTACAGCCATGAGTCTATTTGGATAAGTCTCTACCAGCTTTGCACATCTAGACACTGCAATTTTTGACAATTCTTCTTTGCAAAATTGCTCAAGCTCCGCCAAGCTGGATGGGGACCTTTGGTGAACAGCAATTTCCAACTCTTTCCACATATTGGGCCCGATCTTCGATCTTCTTGCAGTCCCCTCGCTAAATTTGTGCCTCACAAAAAAGTAGTGCTTTGACACCAAATGAGAGATATTCCAAAATGGCACAAAGCAGTTGCACGACATTGGAATATAACAGTTTTTTGAGCAATTCGCAAATCTTGTTTGTGCCTCGCAAAACCGTCTGCGCATTCACTACCAATATAGCAACTGCACACAACAGCCAAGCGAGAACGCAGAATGATGGACAATCACAATTAGTAATGGCATTTCCCTGACAAGCTGCTATCATTGGTGTTGCCACAGTATGTACCAATATGACAGCAGATGAGATCACACAATATATCGTGCACACGTACATACGGACCATTCAAATACACAATTGGCTCCATAGCTAAGCGCCAAGTTTTCAAATTAATGTACTGATAATGCCACTGTTTTATTGAATACAGACATTATTGTATCACAAGAAAATACTATATAGGTTTCTTTAAAGGCCAGCTGATTCGACATAGCTGTATGTTTCTGAAGTAAATTTAAAAAAAAAAGGCTTTGGATACTGTTTTTTTTTTCTGAATGATTTTTTTTTTCATACATAAGTCGTGCCGTGACAAAGTCTACTGTGGTAGCACACTCTCTGATTTGTAAATGTAACGAGGTCATTCACCTGCAAAGTAAACATCAACCAAGCATTTTTATATACACAATACACATAAATGCATTATGTTATTAATTCTACTCACCCATTTGCACATCATGATTAAGCCCAGTTTGGAATTTTTTCATTATGCCAATTTTTGTAAGAATAATAATTAATTCTAAATACTCTCCTAAAATGTTAATTGTAGCCTACTATGATTTCTCAATAAATGAACAGTCTCTGTACAATTAGCAACACCAACACTCAGCAGACTGGACAGCTGCATAAAAACAGCCCGAAATTACAGTTAACAGAACTGTTTGTCCCGCCTCAGCTAACTTATGACTGGACTGCTGCAGAAAAAATACAGGTCTTTGATTGGTTGATCGTGTCACCGGTCTGACTTTAGAAAAATGTTAGCATGCCTTTCACAGCAAGAGTGCCCTGACGGTGTTTGGATCACCGAACTGCAGCTGCCCACCCCTCACCCGTAATGCACAGCAACCTGTGGAATAGCCAAATAAAGCAATGGGGCACAAGAAGGGTGTATAACGTATTTATATTACACACGTTTTGTGACCGGTAAACAGCATAGCCATCTGGTGTAGTTTAAGGACTTGTGAAAAGATTTGTTTAAGCACTCCTTGACAGGCTTTTGTTTTGCTTGATTTCTTTTGAGTTTGTGAAAAGAAATAAACATACATGCACTGTCCTGTTTTCATGTACTCTGTTGTGGAAGTACTTATTTTATGCACAATCAGACAGTGGCAAAATAAACCCCACTTTGCCTATATTTTCTGTATGATCTTGAATAGCATCCCCTGTTATCTCAGACCACTGAAGCTCTAACAGCTTGGGCTCTTCTAGGTGTAACAGAGTGGAAGCTAGGCATGATCCGGAGACCCTGCAAGCAAGTGTTTTAAACACAATGCAAAAGAGCAGCAGGTTCATCGGCATTCATGTTTTTTGAGCTTGTAACCTCATCTCATCTCACCGACAGGGGACAGAACACATAGCTGCAGTGCATCACACAAAGCTGCCCATTACATAGGCATGGAGACATGGAGAAAAGCTCCAGATAGGGTTCCTATGAAGTTCTGAAAACACTATATACTGTATACTTTGGTATGGTTTGGGATACAGGCTCTCGCTTCATGCACAATCCTCTTGTTCCTCTACTGAGGCAATTGAATATCATTGTTATTTCTTATATTTATTATTGTCATAGGTGTGCCTGAATTGTCTGTTTGCTCCATATTTTCAAACAACGCCTCTTTGTTTTTTTAACTCATCCCCCTCAGTAAAAACTAGGAACATTCTCGTAGGACGAAAAAAAGGTACATATAGCCAGTTATTGCGTGTCTTTAAAAAAGTATGGCACAACAAATCCCTTGTCTTCACAGTTTGTAGTGGAGTTCAATCTGGTTTCAAAGAAAATGTTGTAGCAGGATCATCTGTTTGGCTGAATCCTCTTCCCCCTAAAGTATGTGGAAATGAAACTGTTGGCAGGCCAGGGAATATTTCTCTCCTGATACACTCACTATTGCTTTGCCTAAAACAGTTCAATCCCATATTGTTGCCCTTTTACAGAGGTTTTAATATTGATATTATTTATTTTATTCTTTTGAAAATACTGTCTGTTATATCTGAAAGCCTCTTTAAGCTCAGGGCACATGCTCTGTTCTTAGCTCATCCTCTCTGTCTTATAATATCTCTGCAACCTTGTTTCTATCCATTGGCTTAAACTGGAAACATCTTGACCTCCAGAGGAAATGACATTTGCTCAAATGTATTTTTGCATTGACGGTGACTCATATTTACATGTGCTGTTTTTTGTTATTAAAAAAAAAAAAAAAATGAAGTAATTGTTTGGTACTGAGAGAAAGGATTTTGAAATAAAGTCTGAATTTCAGTCATGTGACAGGAGTCATTTTATACAAGAGGCCTTAGTTTCTGGTGCACCCAAATTCACTTGTATCTTTTCCTCCACACTGTACATACAGAAATATTGCAAAGTCTGTTAAGTGAATTGCATGCAGCTTTGCTCTGATGTGGTTGCCGATATAAACATTTTTCCTAGAGCTAGCCAGTGACATTTAGGAAAATCATTATAACGGCAAGACAGTAGAGCAAGTTAACCAGTTCAATTGAGAGTCAACAATGATAAATAATTACAGCTTCTCCAGAAACATTAAGCCAAATTACACACAACAGAAACAATCAAACATAATGAGGATAAGCAGTAAGTAATCAGATAGGATTCAGAAGTCGATTGAGTCAATAGATCGCCCCTGGGGTGCATACATTTGAGATAAATGCATGCATGTTTTATTTGGGTTACACTACGTAAGTGGTGATGATTCAAATAACTAGTATTGAATTAACACATTTCCTTTTGAATCCCTATGAAGTAATATGGCAGTGTGCCCCGCCCATGTCTGTTATGTGTTGTGTGGAATGTTAATGTTGGTGTATAGGTATTGGTGCATGGGATGTAAATGGGTCTGTGTAGCACGAGTGATTTAAAATATATAGCTGTATTTAGGCACGGGGATTGCACTTCACGTGCATTTAAAATATTTAATAGTATGTGAGCACAGGGTTGCACAAATTAGTTCACGTGCTGGGAATCAAGTGAATAATTAATTAGTAATTGAATCCTAGCACAATAGTATATATAGATGCACATTTTACTCACTTGGGGTTGTGTGTTCAAGAGTGGAGAACAGGAGAGAGAGAAGGAGAAAAGAATCAAAAGCAAAGCATAACATGCTTTTTTAGTGTTGTCCACTGTCTGTTTTGTTTGTCTATTTATTTTGGCCTCAAGTGCCGTGCTCTGTTTTCTTCAACCATGGTTGCTGTGTGTTTTGGTTTCATTTCCTGGCCTGACATCACCTCAGCAGGAGCTGTCTCTGCCTCCACTACCAGAGGGAGACTATCTGCAGCTCCCATCACCACCAGGAGGAGACTGCCTGCAGCTCCCACCTCCACCACAAGAGAAAGGCCCAGGATGTGATGCTGGCATTTCTTAGCAGCCACTGCATAGGTTGCTGAGGGGAGCACACGGAAAAATAACCTGGCTGAAGTTGTCGCGAAGAGGGACAGTCCTGTCACAGCCACTGCTAGAGTGGCCAACCCCAGCACCACAACTGGTCCTGACTCCATCACCAGGGGGAGAAGTGGAGCTCCCGCTGCCGCCTTCTGGGCCAGGGGCTCCCCGACTGGCTTCACTGCCCAGGGATGCCTCTATGTCACCGCCCGGGGATGCCTGCAAGTCACTGCCTGGGGTTGTCTGCACATCACTGCCTGGGGGTACCTGCCCTGGAGGTAGTTTGCTGCTGACCTCTGGGGATTTGCTGAGGTTGGAGGAGACAGCCTTGGCGCTGCCAACACGTTTGCTGACAGCCTCGCTGTTGGCAGCATTTCAGCTGCCAGGGGTGCAACGGGAGTAGCCAACTATGGGTGCTGTCAGCACTTCTGCTGACAGCATTGCCCATAGCAGCATTTCTGCTGCCTGAGTGTGGGCCCCCCAGTGTCAACTTTTCCGCAGCAAGCAGGGATATGGGAGGAGGACCTCACATCGCTGACAGCATTTCCGCTGTGAGCAGTTAAGCTGACAGCACTGCCAGCAGCAGCCTGACTACTGGCAACATTGCTGCCCATGAACCCCTTGAAGTCCCTGTTCTTGGCCCGGGATTTTAAGCGAGACTTCTGGGATTTTAAGGGGGGAGGTAGTCATTGAGGCCATCACAAGGGGGAAGGTATGTGGCAGTGTTATGTTTTGTGTTGCATGTGGTGTGTTAATGTTGGTGTATAGGTATTGGTGCACGGGATATAAATGGGTATGTGTAGCACAAGTGATTTAAAATATATAGTTTTATTTAGGCATGGGGATTGCACTTCACGTGCATTTAAAGTATTTAATATGAGAGCACGGGGTTGTACAAATAAGTTCACATGCTGGGATTCAAGTGAATAAATAGTAAATGAATCCTGGCACAACAGTATATATAGATGCATGTTTTACTCACTCGGTGTTGTGTGTTCGAGAGTGGAGAACAGGAGAGAGAGGAGAAAATAATTAAAAGCAAAGCATAGCATAATATGCTTTTTTTAGTGTTGTCTACTGTCTGTTTTTTTTGTCTACTTATTTTGGCCTCAAGTGCTGTGTTCTGTTTTGTTCAAACCTTTTATTTTCTCTGTGTTAATAAAACATTGAGTGCTCCAGCATCTCAGTTCCGTCCGCAGTTGCTGTGTGCCTTGGTTTAATTTCTGGCCTGACGTCACCCCTACAGCCAGTCTGTTCACAAGTAAACATCAATTCAGGATACAGTCAATACTTACTCATAACGAAGATATATACTGTATATATATATATATATATATATATAGGTATATATATATATATATATATATATATATATATATATATATATATATATATATATATATATATATTATTTTAAAGCGCTTATTCATGATTAATCAATAAGAATTGTTAGTGACCTCACTTGGGTTTAACAGTAAAATGCATGATTGCTTTTATATAATTATTTTTTAATCACTGGAAATTCTATTAAATTTGGAAGCAAGGAACCTTCGATCGCTAAACATGTAAATCTTGCTACTTTTCAATATTAATTGGTAAAGCTTGTTAAACATCGAATTCCCCAAAAATACGAGTTATATAGGATAAATGTCGTTAAAACCACTCACTATTTTTTTATTTTCTTACCAAAAATAATCATTTAGAAATCAAATCTAGTTTCTGTTGTTTTTATACTTGCTGTCTGTCTCGTCTCCTTTCCACTCTGAATGGCCAGGGGTCTCTGTCGGTCATCTCAGCGGTCCGTTAGTACTGTGGTTTCACTGTCACTGTCATTTCGTCCTGTTCTGACAGATCTCGTTGACTGAAGCAGTGCTAAAATGCTCTCATTTGCTTAAGACTGTCAATCATCAAGAAGTACACCGACTGTGCACTTTCATTCGCCAGCTAGCGCCTGTCATTCAAAGCGTCTACTTTGAAATTAGCATGTTATGGTGTAGGTAGGCTATTGCTATAGGTATACGGTGACAGTTACTAGTTTGATTTTAAAATGGGGTGCACAAGGAAACACAATGGGTATTGTGCACAATACCCTGCCTGATGTCTGAAGTCTCCAAGGCAGGATGAAGCGGGCCCATCTGCCTTACCTTCCAGTGACTCTGTATCCAAGCAGGACAGGTGGATCTCAAACTACAAATAATAAATGCAAGTTAGTTCTGTTCAACTATGTAATGTTTTGTTCTGTGCATATTATTTTTACTGGTAAATTTATACTATACAAGTCTGTGTAATACACTTTTATGTACCGCGTTTTTTACATTTTTTCATACCATTTTTAAAGGTATAGCTCTGTTGTGACCAAATGTTATTTCAGTTAGAATGTTGGTAACCATGGTTTTGTTGCATGTTGAATATGATAAGGGGGTTTTGCTAAATAACCTGTTTCTCAATGGCATGTCTGTTTTTGTTTTAAAGCATAACGGTCAATTTAACCCATTCTTTGCTTGAATGAAAAAATAGATTGGAAAAAAACCCAGTAAATTCTTTCTAAAATAAACGTTAATATTAATCGTCGATTTGGCAAAAAAATAAAAATTGAATAGTAGCAATCCTACTTATATTTCTCCTGACTTCTCAATTATAGTTTTGGAGCCCTTCTGAAGAAATTTCTGTAGCTGTTGTAGGGAATTAAGAAAATAGGTATATATAACCCTCCTTAACAAACCTGTTGTAGGTTAACGATAGTGCTTGTCACTCCCTTATAGGAGCTGACAATAAATGTGTTCCTTCATTGGGAATTATATATCCATAATTCTGGATTTGTTCAAAACCATGTCACATTAATTTCAGTCCTGTTGTTGCCATTTGACACCTGTTTAAATAGCTTTACATAAAATCCTAGTCAGTGCAACTCTTTGATACTCAGGGTTGTATTAAATGGCTTTCTGATTTGAGTCTCTCGCTGCCCCCCCCCCCCGCCCCCTCCCGGAGTACAGGAGCCTTCCACACCATAGTCACCTGATTCCACTAAGGAACTTGTGTTTCAGACACTCAAGGATAAGAATGATTGACTGCTGCAACTATTAAGGGAAGGTAGGACAGAACCTAATTGGGTAATTAATCATGTCACAGCGTAACTGATATAGAAACTGATAACCTTCGGGAGAAATCAAATAAAATGCACACTAACCACCAACACAGTTATGTTCCTGGACTTAAAATAAATGAAGTGATCTGGTCTTACGATTTCATCCAAACTGTGTGTGTGTGTGTTTTAGGTGCCTCTGACTACAACGTTATTACATTCTAATTGTGTGGTAACATAGTAATTACATTATAACTCAACCACATAATTACAAGAGACACCACATAATTACAAGAGACACTAGTAACTACAAACAAGTTTCCAGTTTTTAAAGTAAGTTGTAGTCAAAAGTTTACATACCTGAATGAAAATGTATTATTTCTAAAACAAAGAGTTTAAGGAAAAATCTTTGCTAACAAAAGTTTTGCTTTTGTGGATGAGGAGAAAAAGTTAAAAAATAATCTACAATTATTTATTTCAGCATTTTTTTTTTTTTGCAAAACTTTAAAAATGCAAATTCAAAAACATTCATACCCTTTGATGCTCTGATAGTGTTGTCTACATCGTCGAGGTGCTAGAAATTTCAATATGATAATGCAGAACCTAATTCTAGAAAAGTCTAGAAAATGCTGGATTGTAGGTGAACATTCTTAGAGAGTATAAAAGGGTTAGGCATAGGATGATTGCTGTCATTACCAATAAGTCAACATGAAAAAAAACTTATGAGCTATCTGAAGACCTTAGGCAGACAACCATTTATTGTCATAAAGCTGGAGAAGGATGCAAGAAGATTTCCTAGCATTTGAGTATCCCAATTTCAATTATTGTTTCTATTATCAAGAAGTACAAGACTCATGGTACTATCACAATATTGCCTTGGTCACTAAGAAAGAAGAAGGTCACCAAGAACAAGTGGAAGAATTGTAAGGAAGGTTAACAGCAGTCTGAGATTGACTGCAAAAGATGTTCAAAGTGAACTGGCTGCAAGTGGGACTGGGGTTTCCATTTCAATCACAGGTCAAGTATTGCATGGGGAAGGTCTCAGTGGTTGCAGGCCAAGGGAAAAACCACTCTTAGAAAAACATCACAAGGACAATCACTTAAAGTTTGCAAAACTGCATTTGAAAGGTAGATATGAGTTCTGGTCAAAGGTTTTGTGGAGTGATGAAACAAAACTCATGCTCGTTGATCATGCTGATAGCCATTACATTTGGAGAAAGTCTGGTGAGGTGTACAAAGAAAGGAACACTATACCTACTGTCAAGCATGGAGGTGGTAACATCCTTATATAGGGCTGTTTTTCCTTTAATGGCACAGGAAATTTTGTTCCACTACATGGTAAAATGGATTCCATAGCATACCAAAAGATATTGGCCAATCATCCGAAACCCTCCATTAGAAAACTTGGTTTAAAGCCCAACTGGACGTATATATACATACACAGTAGTTTGTAAAAGTATTCACCCCCTTGCAAAGTTTTCACATTTTATTGGCACCTGAGTGTACTCCACGGCGCTTTCAAATTAGACTTTACATGTAGAATCTACACAAACTATTCCACATTGATAAAGTTAAAAAATGCATATAGAATATAAATAAGTAAGATTTATAGGGAAAAAAAGATTAATCCCAGTTACATAAATGTTCAACCCATTTGCTTCTGCAGCCCTAAATCAGCCCAGATGCAAATGATTTGTTTGAAAGGTCACAAAATTAGTGAAATGGTTTCAGCCTATGTGTACTCAAAGTGATTTAACTTGTAAAAAATAATTTCCCTCAGGTATATAAAGACTTTCAATCTGCAACTCGCACAGTGATCCAACAAAGCAACCATGAAGACCAAGGAGCTTTCAAAACAAGTCAGGAATAAAGTCATAGAGAGGCACAGAGCAGGAGAAGAGTACACAAAAACTTCAAAGACGCTGATTATCCCTCTCAGCACAGTGAAGTCCATCATTAAGAAGTGGAAGATGCATCATACCACTCAGACACTACCCAGATCAGGTCGCCCTCCCAAACTGAGCAGCCGGGCAAGCAGGAAACTGTTTCGCAATGTCACTCTGAAACCAACAATGACCTTGAGAGATCTGCAAAGTTTTTTGTCTGAGATGGGAGTCAGTGTTCACACATCAACAGTAAGTCAGTCCCTACACAAAGCTGGCCTGTACGGACAGGTGGCAAGAAAGAAGCCATTACTCAAAAAGTCTCATCTTGAAGCATATATAGAGTTTGCAAAAAAGCATGTAGATTATACTGCAGACATGTAGCAGCATGGTGGTGGCAGCATCATGTTATGGGGATGCTTCTTTTTAGCAGGGAAGGGGAAGCTTGTCAGAACAGAGGGGAGAATGGATGATGCAAAGTACAGATGAATCCTTGATAAAACCTGGTTGAATCAGCCAAGACTGAAATTGTGGAGGAAATTTACATTTCAGCAGGATAATGACTTGAAGCACAAAGCCAAAGCCACACTGGAGAAGTTGAACAAGAAGAGATTTAATGTTCTTGAGTGGCCTAGTTAAAATCCTGACTTGAATCCAATTGAAAATTTATGGTGAGACTTGAAGATTTCAGTCCATCCCCCAACAAACTTATCAGAACTGAAGCAATTTTCCAGTGAAGAATGGACAAAAATTTCACCATCCTACTGTGCAAATCTAGTAGAGACCTATCCAAAAAGATTCATAGCAATAATTACTGCAAAAGGTGCTTCCACCAACCACTGGTTTAAAGGGCTGAATACCTATGTAAACAGTAAATTTCATTTTGTACATTTTCGTTGCAAGTTTTGCTGGCATTTAACCTCCTCATATAACAGTGTTCAGTTTAACCACTACAGCTTTGAATTTCCCTTTTGATTTACACAACCTTCTCAACACTTTGAAGAGGTAAGATCATTTTTATTGTGAAACAAGAGTCACTTAAAAATAAAAAAAATAAAACTGAAATGTCTTGGTTAGATAAGTATTCACCCCCTTGAGTCAATACTTGGTAGAAGCACCTTTGGCAGTGATTACAGCTGTGAGTCTTTTGGGGTAAGTCTCTACCAGGTTTGCATATCTGGATGGTGCAATATTTTCCCAAAATTGTTCAAGCTCTGTCAAGTTGGATGGGGATCGTTGGTGGACAGCAATCTTCAAGTCTTGCCACAGATTCTCAATCAGATTCAAGTCTGGGCTTTGACTGGGCCACTCTAGGACATTCACTTTATTGTTTTTAAGCCACTCTAGTGTCACTTTGGCTGTTTGCTTGTGGTCATTTTCATGCTGAAAGGTGAATCTCCATCCCAGTCTTAGGTCTTTTGCAGACTGGAACAGGTTTTCCTCTAAGACTTGCCTGTATTTAGCTCCATCCATTTTGCCCTCTACCCTGACAAGCTTCCCAGTCCCTGCCGGTAAAAAGCATCCCCATAGCATGATGCTGCCACCACCATGCTTCACAGTAGGGATGGTGTTATCTGGGTGATGTGCTGGGTTGGGTTTGCACCAGACATAAAGCTTTGCATTTAGGCCAAATAGTTCAATTTTTGTTTCATCAGACCACAGAATCCCACATTTTCAATCTCCCACATGCATTTTTGCAAATTCCAAACAGAAGTTTTTCTTTCAGAAATGGCTTCTTGCCACTCTTCCATACAGGCCAGATTTGTGGAGCACCTCAGCTATTGTTGACACACGGACACGGTTTAGTCCATCTCAGCCATGGAATGGTGGCTTTGATGGCTTCTCTGACCAATACCCTTTTTATCTGGCTGCTCAGTTTGGGAGGACTGACTGCTCTAAGCAGATTCTGGGTGGTGCCATATACCTTCCACTACTTAATGATCAACTTTGTGCTCAAAGGGATATTCAATGCATTTGAAATCTTATTATATCCTTCCCCTGATCTGTGCCTTTCCACAACTTTATCCCAGAGTTGTTTTGTAAGCTCCGTGGTCTTCATGGTAGTATCTTTGCTTTGAATGCACTACCCAACTGTGGGACCTTACAGAGAAATCATATGAACCACTTTTATTGCACACAGATGGACTCCATTTATCTTATTTTGTGAATTCTGAAGGCAATTTGTTGCACCTGAGCTCATTTAGAAGTGTCATAGCAAAGGGGGTGAATACTTATCTAATGAATTATTTTCAGTTTTTTATTTTTAATTGATTTGTTTTTTCACACATTGAAAGTGTTGAGTAGGTTGTGTAAATCAAAGGAAAAAAATCTCTTTTAAATGCATCAAGATTTCCTGTTGTAATTCAACAAACTGTGAAAACATCCAAGGGGTGTGTGCGTGTGTGTGTGTGTGTGTGTGTGTGTGTGTGTGTGTGTCTATATATTCTATTTATCTTTTGGCATTTTCTTAACACTTTGCCATATGATCTCTTCCTTATGAACCTGTGCATTAGGGAAGGTACCATTTTTATTACGTGTTTTCCTTATTACGTGTTTGCTTTATCCCTGACAAGATAATCTGAGGACCACATTCTCATGCAGTATTAACCTCAGTTTAATTGTGACCCACTGCTCTTTAGCGTGATGTCAGGATAAACACACAGGACCAGGTTTTGAAAACTGCAAACTTGGCATCTTTTCCTTTTATGATTAAACTAAACAACTCAGTTTCAAGGCTCTTACACACAAGAGCGGAGTGTCCAGTCATGGTCCTTGAGGGCCATTCCACTCCAAATTTAACAGGTCAAATTATTTAATATTAACTACATCAGGGTCTGGGTGGAAGTTTAATTGGCTCAATTGAATCAATTAATTGGCTCAATGAAACCATTTAGAACATTGAATTATACTAAAACGAAAAAGTTTCCATGTGTTCAATGCATATCATTTACTATATTCAATTTTTTTAAAGGGAGGCAGATTTTTAATTATACTACTTTAAAAAAAAAATGAAACAAGGACCCCCCTGCTAAGTTTCTCCATGGTACAGTTGCACGGTCATTTTGCAGTTTACCCTGTTTTGTCAGTGCTTCTGCTATTCGTCTTGTATGCTTTCCAATACCCTGTTATAGTTAACCATGGTTTTACATATGCTTCATGCTTCACCATATTTATCGTATATATGTTTTACCACACTTTTGCTATTCTTTTGGTACACCTGGCTATGCTTTTAGCATGGTATATCACCATAAACATACTCTGGACAGCTGTGGGATTTTTGCTACACTCAGGTAAATACAGTGAAGAGACTCACAGGCACTGTCAAAAGTGCCAGCTTTACAAAGAGCCCTTCTTATAATAATTCAAAAGAGGCAAGCTTGAGTTCCATTCATTTAAAATATTTATTGGATGGCCATAGAAACTAGAAACTCTAATATTGCTTCTGCAACAGTCTGTAGTTTCTGCAGAGAGATAAGTAGATTGCCCCTGCCTTGTCCAGCTGTATCTTGTTACTATGTAAATGACAATCTCAGGTTTCCCAGCAAAACCCAGACACACACACACACATTCTATTCCTGGAGGCTTGCTCGTCTCCTTCTGGCCACACTGTTGTCATAGAGCAATTCCGCAAGCCAATTTCCTAGGCAGTAAGCAAGGCATTTCAATTTTGATACACATATAGCTATTTTTTTTTACAGTGGGTGACACGGCAGGTACCAGATGATTGTCAGTTCCACAGATTTGCACAGTGCACAGATGCAACTGGGTCTCATGTTTGTACTCGCTAGCAAACCAGAATAGATGAGAGAGTGGTGCCGCCAGTCCCAGACACTAAAACAGAGAGCGGGCAGACCGTCCATACTGTACTGCCCGACAAGGATGGCCAGTCGTCTCTTGCAGAGGGAGATGGTGCGACTGCACCGGAGGAACGGCACAGAGGAGCCAGTGACCCCTGTTGTGCTGAGTGGCACTAGCAAATGCACTCCGGTCTCAGAGCCAGATAACAGTGGGAAATGGAGGCAGGGGCTGTAAGAAAAGAGAATGGAGCTCCAGCTGTAAACAACGAGCAGACCCTGGCTCTGTCTAGGGTAGAAATGAAACAGAAAGATAAGACAAACCAAGTAGTTAGTGAACCTGATTAAAAAATACCTACCAAAAAGATGCAGTGGCTAGTAAGAAAGGTAATTTCTCTGAAGAAAGCACTGCAAATAAGGGAGAAAGTGACGCGCAGGCCAGTTGGGCTGAAACGCCGAGAAAGGAGAGGAATCACTGTGGGAGATCATTTCCATGATCCCGAGTAGTTAGCAAACTCTACTAGGTACACTATGCAGAAGGTCTCAGGTTCAAATCTGACAGAGCAGGAGGGCTGAAAACTAAAGAACTTGATATCGAAATTTCGTGTTGGTTTTCAAAATAAAAGTAATGTCTGTCTTCAGCTGCTTTTCTCTTTGTTACTCTGTCATCTTGTCTTTTGTGTGTCTCTCCCTCCTTATCCCCGAAATTAGCCTTTTCAGACTTGGATCACTTAATATTAACAAGTGTAGTGATGATTTAAAGAGGGCAGCGCTCTTTGAATACGTAGCTCAAAAAAACCCCAAAATGTCACTTTTTTACAAGAGACGCATAGTGATATAATTAACCAGATTGAGTGGCTTCGGGACTGGGGCGGAGATATTGTTTTTAGCCATAGGTCAAACCTGAGTGCTGGAGTGGTGATTTTATTTTCAAGACAGTTTAAGCCTGACTCTGTTGCCAAGAGCAAATTCGTTAAAGGGTGACTGCTCAAAGTTCAGGCTTTATTAACTTTGTTGGTTTTTTTACAGGTTTTAGAGCAGGTTTTAAGGGGCTGTGCTGCTGATGAAGTACTACTGTTCGGTGGTGATTCTAACTGTACTCTGAACTGTAAGGCGGAAAGCGCAGAGTTGGGGAAAGTGCTGATTGTGCAGGAGCTCTCTAGCGCCCTCAAGTTGCTGACAGGAGGTAAGTCTCCAGGAATCGATGGTCTACCAGTTGAGTTCTTTAGCTAATTCTGGCTGCTGCTCCAAGCTGACTTACAAGCTGTGTACAGTGAGAGCCTGGAGAGAGTAGAGCTGCTCCTGAGCTGCAGGCGTGCAGTTATCACGCTGCTGTCAAAGAAGCAGGATTTGTGTAAGATCAAGAACTGGCGTCCATTCTCACTGCTCTGCATGGACTACAAAATCCTATCCAAAGCCCTGGCCAATCGTCTGAACTCTGTGATGGGATTCATTATCCACTCTGACCAAACCTATTGCATCCCCAACAGGTCAATCTTTGGACTTTTTAATTCAATACATTATGGCTGCTTCCAAGCTCTTTGGCTTCTCTGCTGGTCTGATTTATTTGGACCAGGAGAAAGCCTTTGACCGTGTGGATCATCAGTACTTATGGCAGGTGCTGGGAACATTGGGCTTTGGCCCTTGTTTGTTAGCCCAGATTTTTTATTGTAACATTCTCTGCCTGCTGAAGATCAATGGGGGTTGAGTGCACCTTTTCCTGTCCAGAGAGGCATTAGATAAGATTGCCAGCTTTCCGGTTTGTTATTTTTCCCTGTCTTTGGAGCCTCTAAAGTGCAAACTGAGGCAGGTTTTAACAAGGCTCACAACACCCCATTGCAAATGACCTCCTATTAAAGTGTCGGCCTGTGCTGGCAAGACTGTAGTTGTCGTTATAAAATAAAAAGATCTAAAAGAACCATGTCGCAGCCAGGCCTTCTTTGGAAAAATCTCAGTAAGAATGAACCGGGAAAAAAGCAGTGCAATACTGATGGGGGATGGGCAGGGGATTAGTCCTCCAGCCCTACCACAGGGACTACAGTGGAACAGGGGGTTTAAACATTGGAACCGCCATGACAGTCATATTGACAGTTTGAGGTTTTCAAATTTAAATTACTTTGCGTGTCTGAAAGTTATGCATTTGTCGGTTTATGACTTTTCCTAAATACATGTATTAAATACCCTGATGCTGTTTCAAAGGAAGGATCACGGAAATAAGGAAGTTAACTGCCATAGTACTCTTTATTAATTTATTTTTTTAAATATACAAGCCTGTTATCTCTACTGGACCTGGCAGCCACCAATTCCTGCATTTTGTACAAGGAAATGCACCAGGGAAAACATCAGTAGGAGAGATTTCATCTTGAAGCTAGACACAGCGCTTCGACAGAAACATTTCAATCAGAAAACAGCAAAGCAGCAGAGTGCTACAGCTCAACCTGGATTCTGTGCTGCACCGACTGACACATGCGAGAAAACATATGTTACTTTTGTTTTAAACTAAAAAAATACATTCGTTTTTAAAGTTTTGTTTGTGCATACACCTGTTTACACACTAGTTTCTTTTGAAATGTTTATTTTATTATAGTTTTTCATTTTTTGAAGTAGTGGTTTATATGCGGTAAGTTAGAAAACAAACCCTCTTATGTTTAATTGCTCATTTGAATACGGTGTTTCAGATGTGCAGATGTTTGATATGACGTTTGAGTAACATTTTTGAGTATCAAATAGTTTTTTTGTTAACCTACATAATGACTGCCTGCTGCGGTTTTAAGTATGAGTATATCCACCGTGGTCCTAGTATTAAGTACTTGGTGGTGTTTTTAGGTGACGAAAAAAATGTCACCGATCTGTGTGGAGATGCAACAGTCCATGTTACAGCAGCTCCAGAAAGTGATCCTGGATTTCTTCTGGGATAGACTGCACTGGCTGAGACAGAGTGTGCTGTACCTGCCCCTGGAAGAGGACGAGCAGGGCCTCATTCATATAACCAGCTGCACTGCAGCCTTTCGTTTACAGGCCCAGCAAAAACTCCTGCATTGCCCCGTGCCCCCTGAAGAGAGCTAGCTCTGGCTTTCCTTTACAATACTGGAGGCCTGGGTCTGGACAGACACCTGCTTTTAATGGACACAAGCTGGACGTTTCTGGCTTACCAGATTAC